>NW_025813493.1:4959161-5566661 GCF_021976095.1 Xenia sp. Carnegie-2017 | reverse complement strand
CATGACACGTTATTTAAAAACAGATGGATTTCATTATATACTTTGTACTGCATGTCACAAGTTGGTTTATAGTGCTGCTATCGAAAAAATGCTTCCGCCAATACCTTTATGAACATTTGAAGAATACATTACCACCGACTTTCTCTTCTACTTCCCGAAACAGCTTGAGACAACAAATAAAGTTAATATTCTACGGAATATCTTATCTTGCATTCAATATAGATTCACTGGAGAATGTTATCGATTTTGAAAAACTTTGAATAATTTATGGCTCGGAAAAGAAAATTTAAAAATGTCCCAGTATAAGACATAGCAAGCTTTCCTAGCTTTAAAAGATCTTTAAGCCAGCTATTATTCCATCCATTAACTGAGTGTGACACAGTGTCTTATTTTGGAGGGTGCGACAAAAGAAAACTGCATTGGATGTCTGGAAATTAATTCATCCTCAACGGACTATTGAACCCAACAATTACATCGTCAGAAGAAAACATCACAAAGCAATCTATGGACGTTATTGAGAGGTGTGTGTTGCTGTTGTTTCATCGAAAGAAAAGAAAACTGATACAAACTGATTGAATATGCATGCAAAGGAAAAGTCAGTGCAAGTACTTTAAAGGCAATCTGTATTTAAACTGCGCTTTGTGATATGACTTTTATCCATTGCATTTTTACGACAGCTGTACGACCAATTTCGTATGAAAAATCAGTTTACTCGTATTCACAATTTATTGATTGGAACTTTACTGAACTGATTAGCAAATAGTTCATGTTAAATCGATCCAGACAAATGAACCTGTAAAATTGCCTGAATGTTCTGTTTTATAAGCATGATACACTACTCAAGTTGAAAAAGCTAGATGTCAACAAAGTACAATATTTCTGGCAATAAACGCAGGAATTGACCAAGTGACCATTTTACACAAACAGTTATCGGTGGATAACTTCGCTAGTTTTTATTGAATTCACTCAAATACATGCTTAAAATAAGCGCTGTATGTTCCTTTTTAAATTAAATTTTGATTGGATAAATTTCTATACAATACAATGGCAAAAACTGCGAAAAACCTCATTTTTGTAATACAATCTACATATCTTTTGCCCTGTATACGCCGCCATATTGAATAATCATGATGGCCCAACGCGCACACATACAATATGTACGTACCTATGACTACTACATCTATGGTAAAAGTAGATATTTTAATATGCGCAAAGCTCAAATTTAAACACGGTAAACAATTACAGACTTGCATTGTCATGTTATATCGCAAGCTAAGCAAAGAAGATAAAAAATTGAACATGCCTTGTATATTTTAACCAGTCTGAGGCAACGTATTTTAAAAATGTCTGTTGTAAAAGCACTTCTATTTTGTTTTGAAAAAAATGCAGCAACCCTTATTCAACGTTGATTGTTATTCTTTCAATAATATTACACGATTCCTTTCCTTTATCGCGTTCCAGACTTTGTTGTTAGCAAAACGCGAGCGCCAAATTGTATTCGAGAAAATGCAAAATTCAACGCTTGAAACAGGCCTTATTATGCGATGCCCGATGTTACTAAAAGATGTTAGATACAACCACATTTCACGTAGTGATTAGCCGCTGATCGTGCGAGTACGGGCAGATTAAGAAAAAAGGTACGTATAGCGTACATATGGATTTAATTTTAAAAAGACAAAATACTATTAACAAATCTTCAATTTACCTATTGATATTATTCTAATTGAGAGTCAAGCACAATCCTTATTCATAATCACTATACATAAATTTAAAAGTTGCTTTTTATCAAGGAGATAAAGTGAATTTAATTGAATGAAAATGAACTATTAGTTTGAAAAATTTACGATAATCGTAAAACAGAGGGAAATGAGAGCAAAGATGAGCCTAACGTCCATGGTCCTAGCTTCATACTGTTTGATCACTAATGTTTTACTTCTATTCTCCTACTACCTCCACCGTCTTTATACCGGCTGATCTTTAATGTAATAATTCTACTCTCATCTGTCGAAAATCCTTTAACTAAGAAACACACAACTTGAATAAAAATTTTTTATATATTCATAAATATACCAAATAATAATTGAAAACCATATTTAGGGTTGATACAGTATGAAAAAAATCGTATACAGTCAAGAAACTTAGACACTTCTCAAAAGCCAAGACCTCTTGTATGTGAAGACACATTTACGACCTTTCGTTAGCGGAGGTGAATACCAAAACAACTTTCACAAACAACATTATAAACTGTTGTAAGCGGTTGCACTTGATCTATTTTCAGTCAAATTAGTAATTATCCCGACTAATTGACATATTACGGTATATAAATAGATGTTGTTTTGTAATGCATGTAAATTCCTTCGTCTCCTTCATTTTTCTTCATGAACCACTATAGTTTCTTCTCCAGGTTTGCGCATTTATGTTCTTTAAAGAAAATTTTTTCATGTCATGTGAACTTCAAGCATTGTGTCTGTACAATGACAATATACATGATGAATTTGTTGTTTAATAACGTCTATGGACTCAAACGTTTCACTGTACAGATGTTGGACTTTTCTGTCGTTATAAAGCATATAATAATATTTCAAAACATTGTTAAAACAGTCATATTTAAAAAATTTTATAATTATGCAAAAATTAACAAGCATCTCATAAGCGGACACCTCGGACAAAAGAACACCGAGTCATTGTCTCAAGGGTGTCCTTTCACGGAGGTTCGATTGCATTCATTGAATATAAAAATGCTTTAAAACGTCTATGCCTATATAGAGTGAAGAATGTTCTGAATTTTCTTTCTTGATGTTTTCCATCGTTACAAACATTTGCTGGCACGGATGAAACTATCAAACACAATAGTGGTCATTTTACGAGCGTGATTAACACTATCGTATCTACGTCATTCGCATTGAATATTAAAGTTTATTACATGTTATTTTGCTATGACATGATTTCTTTGCACGAAATTTTCAAAACATGTCTCGCATGCATTTTACTTTTCCTTCAAGAATTAGGCATGAAAAATTTTTTTGAGAGAAAATTTTTGGTTGCTGGTCCGTTATTCATGTGTAATCAGTTATTTCTGGCTATTGAAATGTCCCATGAAAACAGAGAACAGGAAATATTATACCGTGATTTTACGCTTTTAAAAGAATAAAATGCAAATTAAGAACTTTCAAATACAATAAATGAATGAATCGAAATCTTCCCAGTCACATAGACTTCACTCAAGTCAGTCATGAAAGATGAAACCATGTACAGGATCGCAGTTAAATGTTGGGTTGCCGTTGAAGTAACAGTCATTTTTGCTATTTGTAGCATATTTTATTATATTCCAGGTGAGAAACCTACGTTGTTTATATGTCACGCCTTAACCAAAACAATCATTCGTTTCTTTGGTCATTTTTTCCTGTAATGCAGGCAAATAAGCTCAAACTAAAATTTACAAACCTTACAGATGTAAAATTTTATAAACTAAATATACAGATAACAGAAGTAAAAGCTTGTTAGCTCTGTAAAGAGGGCCTAAAATTTAGACCTCGCAGAACAATGGTCAAGCTAGTAACGGTAGATCGAATTGCTTTTACAAGTTCACATAAAATTTCGGAATTCGTAGTTTAAAATGGCATATACATTAAAGATACTCGTATATAGGTATAAATGTAATACAATCTTATGTTAGACAGCTAGTTCATACGTATTTTAGGCAACATAAAATTTTTGTATGCATTTGGACTCTTCTTAAATTTAAATGTGGGCTTTGTACTGGTTGTCCAATCAACCATAAAACTTTTTTCTAATCACATACATATTGTCTTGATAAACAAGTGCGTCCTTTCACATAACAAAAAAAAGGCTTATAATGGTGCACTAACTTTCACACCAATATATGACATCTCTTTTTTCTGTCAAAATGATCATGATTAATGTCTTATGATTTTCATGAATAACTAGGTTTAGGGTTTGTGCTCGAGAATGGTATGAGAAAAGTGACGGGATTAAATATCCCTAAAACCAACTACTGGGAAACATTTCTTGGATGGGAAATGTTTAAGTCAGTTTGGAAATCAAGAGTTGTCGATATTACAAAGGAAATGCGAAACGGACTGGAGGCACAAAATGTTCCCTTGGTAACACCCGATGGAAAGAAATGTGTGCGTTTACTTGATTTACTTCAAGCTGAGAGAGCATTAGTCGTGTACTTTGGCAGTTGTAGTTGCCCAGTGTTTATGAATAAACTGAAAGAATTTGGTGTTCTAGCTCAAGACTTTTCAGATATCGTGGATTTTGTCGTTGTATATATTGAAGAAGCACATCCCATTGATGGATGGTCTTTCAAGGTAAATTCTTTTATTTCTTCAACATAATTTTGAATTGATGAAAATCGTAGAGTTATATTATAGCTATGTTATTCATTATGAAGAATAGTTTTTCAGTATAACATGAAAGAGAAATTAAACGGCTACAGCAATTTCGTAATTTATAAAACATTCTTTGTATAACCAGAATAATAATAACGGCATATAAATTTCATCAGGTAAAATCTTTTGCAAACACTCATAACATTTTAGTAGGCTATATAGCCAGACAATATGTTCTGCTGACATAATAATAGCTTTTTTATCTTACTGATAAAAATGGGACCTTTTTCAAAGGCAGAAATACTGAACTTCTTTTGAACTATACTTTCATTAGGCAAAAACAAAGATGTTGTTTGAAAAAGAATCGTCTCTTTCATTATTTGACAATCTTTTGTGTATAGAAAAACATGTCTTAAGATTTCTTGATAAAGTCATTAAGGGAGCTAATTTCACTTCATTTTAGAATAACTTTATCAAAGTACGAAAGCATCGAAATCAATATGAAAGATGCAAAGCCGCGCAAAAGCTACAAGAACTCAATCTTCCATGTCAAATAATGGTAGATACAATGGACGATAATGCAAATGTGGCCTATGGAGCGTTGCCTGAGAGACTCTACGCCATCGAAGAATGTAAAGTCGCATACGTGGGTGGACAGGGACCAATGAATTCATCAATGAAAGCAGCACGTGACTGGCTAGAGTCATATCGCGAGAAAAACACATTTAGAAGATGGACAATCTAACCCAGCGAGTAAGAACTGTACAGAATGCAAACTTCGTATAATGACATTTTGACATATTTTGGCCTTGAGGTTGAGACTGTTGTTTCTTTATCCCAAAACATTTTTTAAGCGATTGACAATGCCCTAATGTATGATGTTGTACCGATATGGAAAAACATTATTCAAAAGTGAGATTTTTACAAAGATGCGTCGACAAAGGAGCTTTGAAAACTTATACACACACGTGCATATTTTTCTTGTAATTTTTAAAAGCTTAAAAATACAAGATAATGTAGGGTTTCTATGCTTTTAGTAGATCTAAAGGTGGATCATGAATTTAATTGAAATGAATCGACTGTTAGGAGCAACCAAAGTAGAACATGCATATATGAATATTTGCCCCAATTATCGAGCTTGCGCAGGCTCTGAGTAGTTACGTAGTTTACGATTTATGTTTAAAATACAAAACACAAAACTATAAACATTGATATGAGTATTTCTGGAACAAAAAATTATTGATGTCGTGTCAAAATGGAGGGCGTAGGGCAAATATACCCCGGCCAGTATAAAATAAAGCTTTGCTTGCAGTGATGAACGAATGCTTTATCGTAACATGTTCAAAGTTCGTGATTTACATGAAGCAGACATTCCAAAATGATATTTTCTCGTAGACGTTGCTGACACGAACTGAGTGCAAGAACAGGGCGTTTTTTTTGTATTCGCACATCAAGGTTACCATAGAAACCAAACAAAACCACAAACGACTTGTGTTGCTAATGACCAGGTCTGAAAGATTAACGTGCGACATACGTATAAAGGACCTAGGTTTCTGCCGTTTATAAAACAGATCACTGGGGAGTTTTAGTCAAAACAGGCAATCGAGGCAATTGAAATCTATCGCAAATACCAGTTTTTGCATGTCAATACTTGGGCTTCATTTAAGGTTAATGGCAAAAGTTTTAAATCGTAGGATAGACATGCAAACCTGCCACTTTTAAATCATTTAAGAGACAATACTGATGGAATTTAGTATGGATAAGTTTAAGGAGCCAGTATTGAAAGCCATATAATTGTATTACGTATTGTATACAAAAAGGAATCAGAAATAAGTTTGAAAAAGTAGAAACATTTTTATGAGGCACAGTTAACGCTCTTGAAGGCATTTGCGTGAAAGTTATATACTCTTGATATTTAATGTGCAAGAGAGAACCAATAATTTAAATATGCAAATGTCAATGGTAGGCTACAAGCGCAAGCCAAAAACCAAGTTTCAAACGACTTTCTCTCCCTTACAACTTATAATAGTCCGTATAATTTCGCCATTCAACTGTCAAAAAGAACTGCTCAATTTTCTTTTTTTATACAGGAAGACGTTATAGCTTATAATACAAATTTACATTTTGTTGTTAATAATATTTAACAACGGTCAGATGTCCCACAACAGTCACAAATGACATTTGACGTATATATATGTTTGTAGATGTAGATCGCCCATGACAATAAAGTCCTAAGAAGGACTTTTCGTGTTGATGTTGACTGACCTTTCGACAACCTTAGCGGTAGTCATCTTCAGAGTTCCCGGGTTCAAACCATTCACTTTAAGACATATACAGTCGAACTTCATTCCAACAGCACTTAGTGAAAGGAAAATTATTCAGCGGATAAGAAGAATCTGGACAAATTACTGAATTATACGTCCAAAGCCAAGAATGAATGTTGAATGTCGTGGAATGGTATTGGTAAGGTCGAAAGATCAATGCTACTCCAAAAGCGAACTTGCTAGTGAAGTGGGTTACAGCTAAAGAAATGTCAGTGACCATGTAGCGAGTAAGAGCTGTAGAAACTATGGCCCAAAACTAAAATCCCAAGAATGAACAGTGGGAGAGTATCCACATTGCTTGGGGAAATTATCACGTGATAGCCTAAAATCCCTTCATACGTAGATAGCATGGCTGGAGGAAGGCTTACCAATAACTATTTAGTTGGTGGTTTTCATAGATTGACTTTACACTCTCCAGCAATTGGCCGTAACGACATGTTTTGAGTTTTTTTTTAGTGTATAATTACAATGTTTCATTACAATTATACATTGAAATATTTACAAATCACCTACAACTCATTTCACATATTTTATTAAAACAGAGATAAAATATTTTGGTGTAAGTAAGTTGTTATTGAGAAAGCGTAACTTTATTGTGCAGTGGTTTTACTTTATGGTTTCTTGATAGCCCAACACGTAATGGCGGACCTGAATTCTTAATTTTAACACTGCCAATGCAAAAAGAGCCGCTAGTTTTGTTTGTAAACAGTTTAGGTGAAGAAAATGTTGAGATTGTCCCCTCATTTTTCATATGCTTAACGCTCTCTTTAGAAGAATTTATAGGTGATGACATTTTCTCCTTTGTACCAACGCAAGAAAATGAGGAAATTTTCCCTTCATTTTTCAAATGCTTAACGTTCTCTTTCGAAGAATTTATAGGTGATGACTTTTTCTCCTTAGTACCAACGCAAGAAAATGTGGAAATTTTCCCTTCATTTTTCGAATATTCAAAGTTCTCTTTGGAAGAATTTATAGGTGATGACTTTTTCTCCTTTGTACCAACAACAGGGGTGCATTTGTAGTCGGATGACTCTTTTTAAAACAAATGTGTATCAAAAATTTGTTATTATAAGCACTCGTCAGAAGAAAAACTAATAAGAATAACACGAAAGACAAGCTGCGAGCAAATGCAATTACGTATGTATCAAACTGTTTTGATATTTTGATTGTATAATCATGCCAACTGCATTTTGGTTATTTCATTATATGCAAATAGGACACTTGAAATCAATGACAATTTTTATAAATACAAAAATAAAAGCCTACCGGAAAACATATGACTCCCACCAGACATTTTCTTGCCGTTCTTCAGGTTCACAATTTTCTCTTCATTGGAATCACTTTCGACATCATTGTCATGAATCTTGTTCACTTTAGCACTACTCTTATCGCAGGTGTCACGTGCATCGCTGGTGTCGCGTGCATCATCATCTTAATTAGATTAAACGAGTAAGAGAGCAATCAGCATTATATGTACATGGTAATGCATCTTACATAATAATGATCATGTATTTTCATTTTGAATCACACACTACAATACCATGCAAAAAGTCAATTAGAAAGTTCATCGCACCATTAAAAGTAGTACTACATGCAACACATCACTATCTTCATAGGTACATCACTATCTTCATAGGTACATCACTATCTTCATAGGTACATCACTATCTTCATATGTACATCACTACCTTCATCCATACATCACCACCTTCATAAATCCCCACTCCACCTTTATGTATCCCCACCCTACCTTCATACATCCCCACCATCATACATCCAAACCTTCATGCATCCACAACTTGATACATCCTTAACTATATAAATATCCACCCTTATACATACACACCTTCATCCATACACACCTTCATATGTCCACAGTTTTAAACATTCCTAATTTTAAGGCTACCCAGTTATAACTGTGATTGATGGATATATGCTACTATGTGCCTAAATTCAACAGTTAAATTCAGACCACTAAGAGTGGTGACTAGTTTATAAAACTCTGAGAAAATCCTTCGCTGTCCTCATTTAGGACAGTATAACAAAGTTGTCATTTTCAAAACTTGTGCTTTTGACTGATTACTCTGTAAACATTATGAGTTTAAAATTAAGGGCTTTGTGATGGGGAAAAAGAGTCTTACTAAAAATGTGAATTTGAGGTATATGTAAGACAGCATTATATAATGCTTAACAATGAAGAACTTTAAAAATTCTAAAATCATTGTTTGAATTGGATTTACTTCATTACTGCGTAGATTAAGGCAGCTTCCCAAACTTTTTTCCTCTTTCATGATGTAATCACTTTCCAAATTTTCGCAGTTTCATTTATAATTTTACATACCGATACCTTCACTGTTTATTTTGATATGACTGCTTTCCTTTTGTCCAACATCATTATCCTTTCTGTCACAAGGTGTACTTATTAGTGACATTTCAATTGCCTTTTCTATATCTCTTTGGTACAACTTTTCACGGACGGAAGGCCTTACAATAGAAAAAAAGTCTCAAGATGTTGTTGTATCAAACATCAAAAAAATTAGTGTGTACATTGGATTACACAAGGGAAAACAAAGGCTTATAAAGGGTTAGAGATCTACTACAATATCTGTGTAAAACAGCATGATGCTTTTTAGCCAAAATAAAAAATCTATTTATAGGTCACACCTTCTCTCGCCTTTCTTCTCTTTGTTCATTTCCTTCTCTTTACGCTTCGCCTTCTTTGTTTGTGGTTCAAAATCAACTTCAAAATCATCTGAAACATATCATGAAGTCATAAATACAAAAACTTAGCAATTTAAAACAAGAGAAATCTATAGAACATGCAGGCATGACATTGAAAAGGAAGTAAAGAATGGATCCCCGTGTATATTTATTGCATATCTATCAAATTAATAATCTCAACTTTTTCACAATAAAATAATGTAAAATGTTTAATAGTGCACTAGATCAATCATGCAGCCAGTAAATAATTGTGGGGACAACATTCACATTTGTTGCATCAGTATTTTTTTAAACAGTGTCTATGTAGGTACATGTAAACTGATATAATATAAAATATACCCTTCCCCTACCTATGTAAACCAGAGTGTATAAACACACACTTTACTGTAAAACAGAGCAATTATAATTTTCATTAATAGCTACGTAGCTATGAGATCACTGTATGTACAATACCTTACCATCACTTTCACAATTGGAGCTCATATCAGTATAATTAACATTTTTTCTCCCTTTCCTGCAAGAGATGATGGTGAAAAATAAAACATGAGTAAAGCTAAATGCTTGTAGATGTAGATCTTCAAGGTTAGAGCAGTCCTGAAAACGACTGTTGGTGTTGTTAATGATTGACATTTTGACATCCTTTGATCATCAGAGTCAAGTAACACACCAACACCAAGAATTCTTTTCAGGACTGCACAAAGCTGGACGATCAACATTTAAAAAATATAACATACTAGGCAATAAAAATTATAAATTCTAATATGAAAATCGTCCCTGCTTTATTAATCACCAATATTGTCAACCAACAGTAAAACATGTTTCACCCATACGTCAAAGTAGTGATAGTACAAATTTGAATCGAGTGACAAATTTTAAAATTCTTACCTTTTAGATTTTCGCTTAGAGGTCATCTTTAATGCATATTTACAAAATTAAAAAATATGCTATCAGAGAAAATACTAATGAAGTTAGGATTCAAGTTTAACTTCTCGTGGTTTTAACATGACTTTCATTATGTAGTTGAATAATCTTATAAAGTTTCGCGCCTAGGCGTCACTACACTGGATCATATCCATCAGGTGGTCATTTGTCCCATTGACACAAACAATAACAACTTTTCTCATGATTTCAACCCTCCGTTTTATTCCTTTTTTTGTGTTGTCCTTTCAATTTTTGCGTTGACTTTATCAAACTCTGATCGAATATAAGCATGAACGAAAATTGTAGTAGATTTTCATTCCTAAATCCTAATGTGTATCAAATGTGGTTTGATCTTTAACTTATCAACGTTTTCAGGGTGGGCGAACTACGTAATTTTCAATTTTAACAATTATCATTCCTCGCTTTGTTTCATTCACAGCGTGTTTCTATTTTGATTCTAATTAATAGACCTTTTCAAGGTTATCGTAGCCATATTGCAGGGGGTGCAAAAACATTGGGCCGAGCGCGCGGTCACGCATGGAGTCCATATAAATTACTAATAAATGCGCAAAAATTACCCTTTTACATATTGGCCATTTCTTCCAAAAATATTTCTCAAACTCATCCATTTTAATAGTAGCATTATTATTTGCGATTTTTTATACATGTGAGTCAAATTTTGTGGTAATCAAAAAGCGGAAAGTTAAAGAAAACATTTGTTTTCTTTGAACAACTTGACCGTCGTTTGAGCGATGTTCTTGAGTTCGCAACACACGCACATGTCTACAGCAAAGTCAGCAAGTATCACGAGGAACTATTCTACGGCGAACTCTTATTCTTAGTTTGATTTCTACTAGGCCATATAATGAGAACTGAGAGTTCCTTGAACATCAGTTTAATCCAAGTTATAAACGTGCTACTAACAGTAGCTGATGATATTTGAAACCTGAAAGCCAGATCATCAACAAGTAATGCCAAACGCAACTTCATCAAACACATAAGGAGCTCCTGCTGTGATGATAGTTTGCGAGCTGGACCAGACCTATAACCTCTACCAGCAAACAGTTGAAATGGTGTTTTTGGAGTCGCGGTTGTTTCATTTTGTGTCTGTGTGGGTCCACGCCAGTATTGCATATTACTAGCTTTTGGCAGCAAGTATTCAAATACACACTTAAAACTGTTAGTCGATGGCAGGCCGGTGTGAAACCTTACATCATACTCTCTCGTCAACTGTTCAAATTCTAAAGGGACAGGGAGTAAAGATGCCTCAGATTTTGCTGGATTTCCATCAAAACTTGAATGAGAATCCTCGGTTTTATAGGCTTGATGAGGACGCTTTGATGTCGTCCATGTTTCTCTTCCTTTACGTTTAAGCGGAGTCCTCGATTGCTCGTACTCTGATAGCGTAATAAAAACCGAAGGATAATCCGTTTCGCGGTTATTTGGGGTTCTTCTTCCCAAGGGAAAATGATTTGAGCAAACGAAAGTACCTTGTGCACCAGGCTTTGGGTTAAAGTCATCGGCTCAGCTGTTTGCAATTTGTTTTCGCCAAATTTCAGCAGGTGCTTGATCTTTGGGCCACTTATGAAAAACTAACTTTTCTACGTGAGACCTCTTAACTTGATAATCAGGCTAGCGTTTATCATTATCGCAATATCCAACTGCGCAACGCGCATTTTTTACCATTTCGGCTATGACTGCTCACGGCTACTCGGCTAGTTTAGGGTTTAGTTCGTTTGACTTGGCTTATGAGATCCGCACATTTGCGAACTCAAGAACATCGCTCAAACGATGGTCAAGTTGTTCAAAGAAAACAAATGTTTTCTTTAACTTTCCGCTTTTTGATTACCACAAAATTGAACTCACATGTATAAAAAATCGCAAATAATAATGCTACTATTAAAATGGACGAGTTTGAGAAATATTTTTGCAAGAAATGGCCAATATGTAAAAGGTAATTTTTGCGCATTTATTAGTAATTTATATGGCTCATTGCGTGACCGCGCGCTCGGCCCAATGTTTTTGCACCCCCTGTAATATGGCTACGATAACCTTGAAAAGGTCTATTGACATTTGCTTCATTTGTTACGATTGCAAACTTGACAAAACAAAGGAACTCTTTATTCAGAGTTTTTCTTTTCTATGGAGGGTTCTATAGTGCTCTCGAAACAACAAACCTTTCACTCGCAAATGCCAACGAGCAATTTTCTTCCCAGACCGATATTTTGGCAAATATTTTGGCAAATATAGACGAGGAATCTACACGTAAACCTGGTAGAAACGCTATTGTTGCTTCGGATTCTCCTTCAGGAACATTAGATCGAATGTTAGACCGAAATACATCAAAATCTGACGAAATGAAAAACTCTAATGATCAAACGGGTGAATTTGAAAGATTCGAGAACGTCGAACTTGAAAAGGAAGAGGTTAGAACTGTAATTTTTTAAAGGTTTATTTTGCAATCAATAAATCTAAAAGTCCACTCTGTCAAAATGTTGTTTTTGGATATAACTATTAAGAAATTAAGTTTTCTGAAAGTTATAATTCAGCACAAATGCATTTACTTGTCTTCTTTCATTTTCATTATATTCTACTCATTTTTGTTTCAGTGTATTTCAAACAACTGCTCAGTTTTGAAATCAGCCAACATGTAGAATTAGCTTGATGCAGGAAAAATTAATCCCCAAGGAAGCATAAATGCAATTGAAATAAATTTCATGTTTGAAATTTGCAATAAACAGTATCAGCAATTTGTATGTGAAATTTGTAGCTGTTATTTTACAACTTTCACCATTCCTTTTCACCATTTAGCAAACAACCATTTCCTTTTTATTCAGAAACATCCTGAACCCAAAAAGAAGTACCGTATGCAGAAGAATAATCCATACTATTTCCAGCATCCCTACTGCCGACTGATTATTGCTTATGTTATTGTCTTTCTCAATTTCCTGATATATGCAGAAGATCCTGTGTCACACAGTGTGGTTGAAGCCAAATTACCTGTTGTGGGAAATGATGTTGGTTTTCTAATCTTTAGGTAAGTAGTTTTTTGTGTAGTTGACAGAATGACCTGTGTCAATAGTACACAAGCCATTTGAGCAGGCTTAGAAATAGTTGATGGAAACTTTGAGAATAACATGATAAGGTGGTTTGAAATGGTAGCAAAAACATGCTCATTTCAAAATATAATTTTAAATTTTCTAAGTCCCAACCTAGACAATGTACAAATTGTACAAAGCACATTGCTCAATGTTATTTGATCTCTGCAGTTGAAAAGTTGACTATTTGTGATAGTGAAAAGTTCATGTCTTTTCTAAACATTGATTCAAATGTTGGCAAAACATTTGAATTAATATTTCTAACCTCTTTAGCAGATTTTAATATTTTTTTTCTGAGTACAAATTAATCAGAATATTATAATACTATACCACTGTTTTACACCTTTTATACATTCATAGATATCCTGTCATACTCCATGATTCCATCATACAATACCATACTTCCTCTCCTAGGGCCCAGTCATATGGTTTTTCTAAACCAACAAAGACATAACTAAGCTCCCCTTTAAAAGCTCTGTAGTTCTCAATGAGAAACCTCAAAGAAAATAATGCAACTGTAGTACTTTTTCCTAACATAAAACCCTATCATTGCCAGAACCATAATTTGGGACGTAGGCAATATTCATAGATGCAGTATATGCCATATTAAGCTCCTTTGAAATGTACTGTTGTTCAGCGGATTATGACATTAATTTATTAATATTTGCCCCCTTCAATTATTGCGCTAGCAGCGCTACTGCTTTCTCACCATGCAACGTATCGTACTGTACAAGTCATCTTATGATCTTTGTTTTAGCTTTTGCCACTTGGAGATACACCACTACAGATCTTGTGATGTATCATCCTTTACTCCTGTTTTTTAACGGGAGTCTATCCATCATCTAACTTTTTTTCGCTTATCTCCCACAACGTAGGTCTCTTTATTTATGATCTTTTAAGAAGAAACACCAAGTACGTACTTTTAAACCTGTCTTCCTATCGCTTTCAATGCAGTAGTCCAGCCATGTGGAAGCACATCATGATCACCTACCCTGTCTTCGCTCTCCTCTAAAAATTACAAACTACACTTTCCTTTTTATTTTCCACCACTATGTTTTCGGTCATGCCTTTTCATCTTCCTCACCACTATAGTTGTCCTGCTCATCACTTTTCTACGTATGCTTTCTGGCTACACTTAGGGGCTGTTTACATGTGCCCAACAGGGAGGGCTGGCCCTAACAGACGAGATCTCGCGTGTTATTAAAATTCCATCTAAAATCACTTTTCGTTTACATGAGAGGAGGGCCAGCCCAACCAGCCGAGATCTCGCTATTGTTTACCCGAGATCTCGCAATGTAGGACTGGTAATTTCCCATCCTAACGCATTCGGTATTGCATTTGCATGCGATAAGGCATCGCTTTTCATCAATGGCGACAAGAAAATTAAGACATCAACGGATCAAACAAACTAAGAAAGCATAAAAAATCAAAAGGCGACAACTATATTGGTTTTTTTTCAGCTATTTTGTATTCTAGAGCCGAAATTCGCCGTTCAAACCGAACTCTTGATGTAGGGCTCGCCCTTTCCGTAGGGCTCATGTAAATAGCCTCTTAGTAGCTATGATTTTGATATCCAACGTTTCGTTATTATTTCTGCAATATTGTGTGATTTTTAGATATCCACCTAGAGGATGGTTTGTGCTGAAACTCTTCTTTTTCTTATGTGGTGTAATAACTGGCATGTTGATTGGGAAGTTTATAACCCACAAGCGTTTTATATGGAGATTTCTCAAACTGCGCATGTTCCATGTTTTGTCCCATAAAGAAAAGATTGAACGAAGTTATGGAATGGTGTTTTGGTATTTTTGGCATTGACATTTTTTTGTGAATGTTTAAAACTTCTGATGAAGTAATGAGTTGTTTAATTACACGGAATGAGCGCTGCACTGACTTTTATATAGTTTTGTAGTGGCTATAGCAACAATGTTTTTAATTGAGGTATATTTGGCATGCCTCATTTTTTCTTACTTCAAATTTGATGTTTTCACCAAGTAGTTATTCATTATCAATCTATAGTGTTTTTAACATGGATGAACTAAAAGTTTCAATTTTATTAGCACTTCTTATTTGCAAATGTTAACATTGTCGTTTTTGACACGTTTAGCGTCATTCTGAACACATTCTGAACATTGTCTATTCAATTGACAAAAATAAAGAACTTTACAGTGTAGATTAAACTAAAACCTCCTATTGCTTATGCTATATTCCTGTAGCCCAAAAAAAAATACAGTCTTATACTTTTTGACTTCCGTACTAGTTATGACGCCAGAATGAACAAACATGGCGTCAAGAAAGTTTGCAGACGAGCACCACCTAACCTTCGTAGTTAAAACTGGGCAACTTTCACACAACGTAAAATGATGACTACACATATCATATTAGCTACTAATAAATGTTCCATATTTTTTTCTTTGTGTTTCTAGAATGGGTGGAATTTACGCCTTTCGAATATGGCTCTCGAAGACTTGGTGTTTTTGGAAAAACGTCACACTTTGGCGTAAAGTATTACAAAGGCCGTTTAGTTACAGAGTATGGCGAACCTCCATTGCATTTTCTGCAAGGTAATTGATTCATACATATTGCACTAAAAAGAGAATACCCGTGTTAGATATTTTACATGAGTCACTCATGTTTTAAAAGTTCGATTACATTAAGTGAGCAAAAATTTTTCGAGGATTTTACGAATTATTGATGAATGTCAAGCAAAATATATAGTGTTAACAAAATCCACTTATTTCTCTTTATGAGACAGGTGTATGGGGAAGTGCTTTCAGCATCATATTGAATTCATTGAAAGACGATGACGAAAAACGTGGCAAAAATCACAAAGATGAATTAGGTAAAGGAGTCGTAACGATGAAATTCATATATAATCAGATCGTAAAAATGTTTTCAGCTCTATATTTAGTTTTCAAAGCTCTCGAACTTGACTGTTGCACTCAAACTTAACGATTTGACGTTTAGGCTTAATGAACAGAGCTTCTTCACTTAACAGCTAGGTTCCATACCAAAAAAAAACAATGACGAAAATTGCTCAAAAAAACATCCTACAGCAAAGCAGGCTTTATTCTGGAGGGCAGTGGTTTATTGATTTCCCAATAATTTTTAATTGGGGGTTGGATAAACTATAACTTGTACTCAAATGAAACTTTGGAAAAAAACGATTTTTCGTTGAACTGCTTTCTTTCCATATTTCATGAAGTTGCGTATTACAATCCATAAATGTCATTTTCACGAAGTGGCGTATTACAATCCATAAATGCGATTTTCTTTAGACAACAATAAAGCATTGCGAAGTTTATCGTCAAAATCGATTTTTTTTGTTTTGCAAAATGTAAACTTGGTTTCACAGTTAAAGTCATCTTATTATTTTTACTTTAATAGTGTCTGCAATCAAGATAGATGTTGATAACTGTAAGACAGAAGAAAATGACAGCGAAGACGAAGACAAAGACAAAAATAAACCCGAAGACGAAGTAGACAGTACGTTTATGTTATTTTTTATTCCCTCTTTCTTTGATTGGATTAGTTGGAGAACAGTAATGTATAAATTTGGCAAAAATACTTTTACTGCATGAAGCTTACGTATATATAGTTATATCACAAACTTCGGGACATAGAAAATGAAGATATATGTTTAGAACATTGTGTAGTCAAAAGAAAATCTCCCTCGATCAGTAGTAACAAATCCAGCCCGTTTCTTACCACTAGAATTCAAATATTTCTGTGTTTAATCACTGGAAATACAATGAATGGAATTCTCCTCTGCCCTTAATCCTAAGTATGACATAAAATGCTTGTATCTAGCTACTTTTCATTTTTGTTCAATTTTAATAATGATTTTTTCTTGACAATTTTAAAATTTTGTTAAAATCCTGCAAAATGAAAACTATTATGCAATGCAATTGAGAAATAAAAGATGTTTACTGTATTTTCACAGGCTTATGAAACCTAGGAGACTTTTTGGGGAACTCGAGAATTAATAATTAACAATTCGCCATGACATTTGCGATTTTCAAAACAATGTTTTTATTTCGTATTTAACTTTCCTTCTAGATAAAGGTTGGGTGACGCAGATGTTGAACCCCAAAAATATTTTTGCAACTCGCAAAGGAAAAGCCGCTGAATGCTTTGACTTTTGCCGTGGACTCAAGTTAAAAAACAAAAACGGTAACACTTCATTTTATGAATCATTTTTGACCATGATCTTTTTTGCCAAAAATAATGCAGTTATACAATTTGCGTTTCAGTGTCAAAATCGTTTTGAGAAAATGTACTTCATTGTTGGAGAAATTTAGTTTATGTTTTTATCGTCAAAAACATCATTGGATAAAATCACAAACTTTCCTGGGTTTTTATTCTTGCATATTTGTAAGAAATTACCTGAATTGTGACGATTAATATTGTTTAGCCAAAAACCATGACCAGCCGACAATTTGAAGGAATATAGTATAAACCAAATTCCGAAGAAACAAGACATCTTGGGATTGCAAAATATGCATCAAAACATAACGTGAAGTGAACTGTAAATTTTCAACTTTATTTCAAAGTCATCCTTAGACAGAAAGATTCTGTCAAGATGTCTTGCTTTTTCGGAATTTGCTTTATACTATATTGTTTAGCCACTTGTCCGTCTTAAAAACCTCGTGCTCTCCACTTCTCCACTCTTATGTCCACTGTTCTCTAAATAATCATAGATCTGGACCATTTGATCTTCAATTTATTTTGGACCAGTAGTGAAGCTTGCGCGTTTTTTTACTCCTACAATGCAAATTTTTTGGGCTTATGCAATCACTGGAAAAACAATGAATGTAATTAACTTTCTTTAAAGAATGAATAATAATCATGCTGGTAAATTTGCATTGCAGTAGTAAAGGATCGGGATGACTTTGCTACTATTTTTAGAAAAAATATGTAGAGAACAAAATTTTATGTATGATAAAATATCCACGTAATTTTTTTTTCTGTATTTGCGATCTGTAGTCATGCAGTAATATTGTTTGTGTAAAGCTGGTTTGAATTTTTTTACAACACAACCTGCCTATAGGAACTGTTGGTGGTAAGGACGCTGTATTCAAGAACAAAACCATGTGTGTTGTTGATAGTGGTATAGCTTTCAATTCACCATTTCCTGTTCTACTGAGACCAGAAAGAAAAGTTGAATTAATTTTGTCGTTCGACTTCAGTCAAAGAGATAATGGAGACAAAGAACCTCCTTTTCATGTGAGTCACTTCACATTTATTTGCAAGTTTTATTCTATTGATGGTTATTTCTATCAAATGAGTTGTTTTAATGCAGCACTAATTTTTATTTCTATTCACGTGATGTCAACTGATTTTCGTGATTTCGCGCATAAACAACGTTCAATCATACTTTCCGACGGTAAACACACGTGTCAAAAATACGAGATCAAATTAGAAAGTTCGGAGAATCAAATGGTCGGACATAGTATTGTATATGTAGAATAGTGGCAATTAAATAGAAAGAAGATGCTCTTGAGGCATTTGTAAATCTTAATTTAGAAATCCAAAACGGCTAATTATAAAGCCAGAAGGTGTAAGAGTAAATAAAAACCATTTTCCGTCAAATCAAAAGAAAGCTTAGATATGACATACAATATGCAGATAAAAGTTATAGAGGAAAGTAAAAACATTTTTAACGTTGTCACGGATATTAAGCTTGCATTTTTCAAAGCAAGCTTAAGAAGACAAAGAGCGTGCCAAAAATATATGATTGAAAACTTGCTTAGCGCATCTACAAGCGCCAATTTCAGAGTTTGCTCTGTCACAAATTACTTGACAATGAATTTGAGCATACGTAGTCAACTCCATCAACTCTCCAAGTTCATGATCATGGCAATGATCAACTCGATGTACTAGTAACGATTATGGAGTATTTAGATAGCTCAATCACAAGTTTTCAGATAAATCATCTGCGCATGGGCAGTCTCCTTGAGCATGCGTACAGAACTCCACAAACTCTCGAAGTTAATGGATATGGCTACGACCAACAGTATGTACTAGTAACGATTATGGAGTATTTAGATAGCTCGATCACAAATATTCAGATAAATCATCTGCCCATGTGCAGTCTGCTTGAGCATGCAGCCCAGGTTTATGGTCATGGCAACAACCAACTGCATGTACTATCACCGACTTTAAAGTAAATAGAATGATTAGTAACAATTTAATACAAAAATCATCTGCGCATGCTTGAGCATGCGCCTTCTAATTGACTAATTGTTCATTGTCATGGCAACGACTAACTATATGTACTTGCACTACATTTGTGGCAATTAGCTCACTTAGTCGCAAATTATCGAAGAAATAATCTGGGCATGCGCAATAATACCACAACATTCTTAAGCCTTTAAATTTATGTATATATATATATAAAGCCAAAACTTCATGTAGTAGATGTCAATTAGCAGTGGAAGCTGGGTGCGATATAGTATGCAGTGGCTTAGGGGCCCACACTTCAGTGGCGACCGCACTCTCCGTGCGTACCCCGAGCAAAGCCTATCGCAGGTGATCTCGGGGTCTGATGGGCGGAAACTTGCTATTGCATCTCCTAAGTAGGATAGCGTTGAGAGGCCGAAATCTCCTACCGAAACGTTAACATGCGGCGTTCTAAAGCCTTACGCTTAACAAGGTATCGAGAAGCATGGACCGAAAACGGGGTTTTTTGCTTTTGAATTTTATCTTTTTGTTTATCTCATAAAAAAATAGAACATTCAAGGATAATGCAAAGGTTAAAAAACTTCTGCCTCTTTGACTATACGTTTTTTGCATGTTACCTTTTGCAATGTAACTTTCTCTTAACTCACTCGTGATGAACGAGAGCCTGCTTGTATAGTGTAACTCTCATGAACGAAAGCACTCACGTGCTATGTGGAAGAAGGGATCATATACTTTTTTAGTGATAGTTTTTACAAAGATTTTTTACATAGATAGTTTTTACAAACATTTAATAAGCCAAGCCATCGTCTAAATTGAACCCTTATGTCATAAAATTTATTTCATTTTGTAGAGTAAATTTCTTTTTTAATGATTCAATCTAGAAAGTAACTTCACATATCGAGTAACTTTGCGATTAAACAGTACAATTTTCCGATTGAAAAGACTTCTTTTGATCGCACAGAGACAGTCGTCCGGTTTGTTACGTAGATGTATGTAGTATGTATTTCGTTGTAAGAACCCACCCCATCAAAGATTATCCAGATCCAATTTTAGCTGCATCGAGCGAAGAAAATTGCAAGTCATTGAAATTTTTATAGCTAAAGTTTAAATTCCATTTTTACTTATATAACTTGTAAATGAATCTGAAAATCTAATTTTAGGGAGATTTCATCCATCAATAATAATAATATTGATAAATGATTATAAGACAGCGAAACCAACATGTAGTAAAAATAGCAATTAGAAAATTTGTATGGCTTGCTTTTTAGCGCTTTGTGTAGTTGGAATTTGTCCTGGATATTCTAAGTCACGCCTTAAAGGCCAGTAACAACCTTTACAAAAAAGTCATTTGCACGACAACATGCCAATATCCAAGCTTTCTTTCGATCGCTGTGCTTTTTTCTAACCAAAAACAATTAATATTTACTGTTATGCCTTCTGCTTTTATAAATAATCGTTCTGAATAGCTATTATACGATTCAAGAATGCCCCAAAACTCAAAATCATCTCCAGACAATTTTAGCCACATATTATTGCTACTATTCTATTCACAAACAGTACTACGTTCGACTAATTGATTCTCCGAATTTTGTAATTTGATCTCGTATTTATTGACACCTGTGTCTACCATCGGAAAGGGGAATTAAATAGAAACGATCTAGTCTGTTTGATTAAGTTGCACCTAGCTTTTAAAACCACGGCTATTACAAAAAGGTGTTATTTTCAACATGTAGAACCTATGCTTTTCCTTCTTTTATCCAGGAACTGTTGAAAGCAGAGAAATGGGCAAGAGAAAATAAATATCCCTTTCCAAATATTAAGGATAATCCGTTGGTCAAAGATTCAGAGGCCAAAGATTCTGAAATTCGTGAATGTTATGTATTTAAAGATGAAAATGATCCGAATTGCCCAACAATTTTACATTTTCCAATTGTAAACAACTCCTTTCGAGAGTATCTTAGCCCAGGTGAATAAATGCCAAACATACGGATGTGCCTTTTAATGCAATTATCTCAAATAAAGAAGTATCTTCCATATGTCACACGTAAAGGAAGTATCTTCCATGTGTCACAAGCAAAGGAAGTATCTTCCATGTGTCACATGTAAAGGAAGTATCTTCTATGGGTCACAAGAAAAGGAAGTATCTTCAATATGTCACACGTAATGAAGTTTCTTCCATATGTCACACGTAATTAAGTATCTTCCATGTGTCACACGTAAAAGAAGTATCTTCCATGTGTCACACGTAAAGGAAGTATTATCCATGTGTCACACGTAAAGGAAGTATCTTCCATATGTCACACGTAAAGGAAGTATCTTCCATGTGTCACACGTAAAGTAAGTATCTTCCATGTCACGTAAAAAGTATCTTCCATGTGTCACACGTAATGAAGTATCTTCCATGTGTCACACGTAAAGGAAGTATCTTCCATGTCACACGTAAAAGAAGTATCTTCCATGTGTCACACGTAAAGAAGTATCTTCCATGTCACACGTAAAGGAAGTATCTTCCATGTCACACGTAAAATCTTCCATGTGTCACACGTAATGAAGTATCTTCCATGTGTCACACGTAGGAAGTATCTTCCATGTGTCACACGTAAAGGAAGTATCTTCCATGTGTCACACGTAAAGGAAGTATCTTCCATGTGTCACACGTAAAGTATCTTCCATGTGTCACACGTAAGAAGTATCTTCCATGTGTCACACGTAAAGGAAGTATCTTCCATGTCACACGTAAAAGAAGTATCTTCCATGTGTCACACGTAATGAAGTATCTTCCATGTGTCACACGTAAAGGAAGTATCTTCCATGTGTCACACGTAAAGGAAGTATCTTCCATGTGTCACACGTAAAGGAAGTATTTTCCATGTGTCACACGTAAAGGAAGTATCTTCCATGTGTCACACGTAAAGGAAGTATCTTCCATGTGTCACACGTAAAGGAAGTATCTTCCATGTCACACGTAAAAGAAGTATCTTCCATGTGTCACACGTAATGAAGTATCTTCCATGTGTCACACGTAAAGAAAGTATCTTCCATGTGTCACACGTAAAGGAAGTATCTTCCATGTGTCACACGTAAAGGAAGTATCTTCCATGTGTCACACGTAAAGTATCTTCCATGTCACACGTAAAGTATCTTCCATGTGTCACACGTAATGAAGTATCTTCCATATGTCACGTAAAGGAAGTATCTTCCATGTGTCACACGTAAAGGAAGTATCTTCCATATGTCACACGTAAAGGAAGTATCTTCCATATGTTACACGTAAAGGAAGTATCTTCCATATGTCACACGTAAAGGAAGTATCTTCCATATGTCACACGTAAAGGAAGTATCTTCCATATGTCACACGTAAAGGAAGTATCTTCCATATGTCACACGTAAAGGAAGTATCTTCCATATGTCACACGTAAAGGAAGTATCTTCCATATGTTACACGTAAAGGAAGTATCTTCCATATGTCACACGTAAAGTAAGTATCTTCCATTTGTCACACGTAAAAGAAGTATCTTCCATGTGTCACACGTAAAAGAAGTATCTTCCATATGTCACACGTAAAAGAAGTATCTTCCATGTGTCACACGTAAAAGAAGTATCTTCCATATGTTACACGTAAAGGAAGTATCTTCCATGTGTCACATGTAAAGGAAGTATCTTCTATGTGTCACAAGAAAAGGAAGTATCTTCCATGTGTCACACGTAATGAAGTATCTTCCATTTGTCACACGTCTAGGAAGTATCTTCCATGTGTCACACGTAAAGGACGTATCTTCCCAATGGCAAATTGACGTTTATTCAACCCAAAATTTACTATTAAAGTTTATATCACCCTCCATTTGTAAAACGTTTATAATATTCATTTGAGCATTTAAATATTCTTAAAAATATACAAATGCTTGTTTTGTAGTTCCTTCAAACTTGCAGAAAATGATCTGATTGTTTAGTATAAAACTAAATAAAAAATTGACCAATCAGATTATCTGCCGTTTTTTTTGAAAATGCACACTACAAAAGCGGACATTTGAATGTTTATACAAATATTTGAATGTTCCAGTCATGTTTTCAAAAGCAAGGTGAAATCGACGCTTTTATTAACTTAAACTAATTTTGAACCTTTTGTGATTTATTCTACACAATGATGATTCTTAAAAACAATCGGGGTTTTTTTTTGAAGGTGTGAAGAGAGAGAAAGATGACGACATAAAGTTTGCAAACTTTGACATTTTTGACGACCCCGATGAGCCTTATTCCTCCTTCAAATTTGAATACAAGCTCAAAACGTTCGAAAGATTGCATGAACTAATAAAATACAATACGCTCGTAAGCATTGATCTGATCAAGGGAAAAATAATCGATATTGTAAAGTACAGGCGAAAGCACAGAAAGTATGCTAAGAAACACTCAGGAAAAAAATGTTAACAATAGTTTTAGTCCCTTCACTTGTATACCAATATACCAAAATAATCCACATCGTATAAACCAACCTAACATTTAAACTATTATTTGTTAGTGCCCGTTTGTAGTGTTAGTAGATTAATTTGCTTTATTATTTGTAATTCCACAGACTTACATTTGTATTACATAATAAGCGTGTATGTATTTGATGTAGTACTTACGTACGAGTAAAGCTCATAAATAAATATGATCAAAAGTTCATAATAAGTAATATCTTACATTTACTTTTCTACCTCCAAAGTCCTAGCTTTATATTCAGGCTGTTTTCTAATGTAAGTACTTACGTAGAGATAAAATTCACAAATAAATACAATCAAAAGTTCATAACAGGCTAATGTTTACTTTTATTTTTCTACTTCCAATTGCAGTGTCCTATAACTTTATATACGAGTTGACCTCCTATGACTTCTTTAATAACCTAACTCCACTGTCTCATCTTTAGACGAGGTTAACTTTAATTTAATTCCACTCTCTTTCCTTCACTTTACTACTTTCCCCATGACCTCCTATGCCTGCTATACTAACCTACCTCCACTGTCTCATCCTTTGAGGAGGTTAACTTTAATTTAATTTTACTCTTCTTCCTTCACTGTCTACTATCACCATGACCTACTGTGCCTTACTTCTATACTAACCTACCTCCACTGTCTCACCTTTAGATGAAGTAAACTTTAATTTAATTCTACTCTATCACTATGTAAATTCTATATATATCAACATGTAAACATGATGGCTTTCTTTAAAAAGATAAAGAAGAAGAATATGGCGTGGATGATTGGACCAACGACTGGGACATAGAGTAGACACAAAGGTAGACAAAAAGGTAGGCATAATGGTACACAAAAATTTTTTCATGCCATGTAAACTATAAGCATTGTGTCTATACAATGGCAATATACATAATAAATTTGTTGTTTGATAAAGTCTATGGACTCACACATTTCACGGTACAGATGTTGGACCTACGGGCGTGATTAACACTATCGTTTCTACGTCATTAAATTGAATATTCAATTTTATTACATGTTATCTTGCTACGACATGATTTCTTTTGTACGAAATTTTTAAAACATCCGTGTAAAATTTTTGTTCATTGTTGTTGTTACAACACACAAGACACAGTTGAAAGCTCGTTTTAAAGAGTACCTACCTTGATTAAGCATGTCTCCCGAATATGCGCCGCATCTAAAGTTACAAATATTTGAAGAGCGCCGCACTTTCTTAAACCCGTAAATACGGTAATTGAGTTGTTTGATTGAGCTCAGATCAATTTTTAAAGAGAAATACAAACTTAACTGCAAACGAATCATTGTATGTATTGTTGGTATTATTTAACTGTGGGTGAAAAGTGATGACGGTAAATGTTCCTTGATTTGTGCTATAAATATTCTTAATAAAAATTATAAATATTTAAAGTAAAATAATATTGATAGTAGGTCAAATATAAACACCTAACTAAAGATAACCTTTATGACAGTGAAGTTATATATAGCTCACCTGTGTATTTTATATATAAATTGCAGTAAAAGCTGGATTCATTATCCATCAATTTGCACTCAAGCCAGTCAAACCATTTGTCTTTATAAGCACGTGATAATAGCACGTGAGAACACGATGCAAGAATGTGAGTGTTTAGTGCACAAACAAATGAAACGTAATTTAAGCGAGAGCGTACGGGTAATAAAGAAAGTTCATGACAATTATTGAGTCTTGACTAAACATTGCGCACAAGAAGAAAGTTTCACTAAAGAAAGGTGGTAAAGAAATGGATAATTTTATTATCCTATTTACTTTTTTTATATTTACTAAAAGAAAATGTCCGTGGGACTTCACTAAAGATATTTTTATAAAGGTTTTATAAATGTTCCTTATATTTTTATGTACGGTGAGTATTATTTGAATTCCACTCACATGTACGCATTACGTATTTAAAGCTTGATAAACATATGCTTGATGGTGATGTTATCACAAGTCTAACTCTCGGAAACGTGGCAAAGGTTGTTAAACATTCAACTCATCATTTTTTTGAGGAAAATTTCCCTCTCTTTCATATTCAGTTTCCATGATTGGTAATCTTACTAACTACAAAAAACGTAACAAAATTTATTTGTGCTTTATAACTGTTTCCAATGTGTTAAAATGGGCTAGGATAACCATACCATACTATCAAGAAGTCAAAATTTACAGATCATATTTTCCTGCTGTAAAAACTTGAGATACCATAAAGTATGTCAGGTAACTTTATCTAGTAAAACCAAGATTTTGTTGCAGGTAAACGAAAATCCATTATTATACGTTATGTTTGAATGAAGATTTGTTGCGATTATTGGAATATACGCCTTTTCTGAAAAAAATTCTTGCACATATTTTTTCGTTATAAAAAGTAATTACAGAGTGTGGGATAGCCAAACTGCTCGCAGCCTGAATTCCTTTACTTAGTAACGGTTTAATCAGACTGCTGAAATTAGAGCTTAATTGTGTACGGTGAAAGAGGCTATTTTATTTTACTTGAGTTAATGACATGACTGTAAATTATTTATAGTAACTATTCAATTAATTTTGCTAATAACGGAAGATACAATTTCGACTATTTCTTTTTCAATAGTTTTTATATTTCATGTATTCATGCCATCGGAATTAGTAGGGACAGTAACTTGTTGAGAGAACGCCCAGGAGATGCTTAACGACTTGCCCTTGCCTTACAGCTCTGTAACGTTTTATTTTGATTTATCCATAAGATAGTTGCAAACAGAACATAATCTCAAATCTTTTCAGCCAGGAAGGAATCCTGTTATTCCATGACCAAAGTAATTGTGATTTTCGTTCGTTGTTTAGCTATGTCATTAATAAACGGTATTGCTTGAAAAATAAGAGACTTTCCAAACGAAGTCAGCACTTTTAAAGAAACGTTTTGGCAAGAAAAAATGCCTTAGCGCCTCAATTTATTCGTAATAAAAATTTCTTATTGCGCTAAGCCGAATCTTAGCAACAATCTGGAACAAAATCACAGTAAAGAATCCATATTCAGTTGTTTACCACAAAAACCAAAAATAGCTAGGAAATGACAAAAGCAATTTTAAAAAAACGTTAATGTTTGAGCCAATCGGATAAAAATGTCAAACAAACAGCATTTTCTACATAAGCTTTCAAAATTTCCACGACACATTTTACGAAAGGCATCTTCGATTAGAATTAGGTTTTTAGTGTATTTTTTGAGATGATTCTACATCACCAGAATCTTTCGTCAGAGCCTATAAAATTTTATAAAATTTAACACGCAGAAAAGCGATTTCCTGCTTTCAGTATGTATGAAGTAGTATAGGAAAATCTATCCATGATCTGAAAGGGAAAAAAATCGCAAATTTTGGCCAGTTTTAAATTTTGTCCGTAAATACTACTTGTGTTTGCCAAGTCTTACCAAAATCAAACTAAAACAGTTTCATTCATTGTCTTAATCACAGCATTGTTCCTTTGTAGAAACTGAAAGATGAAGCACGTCATTTTTTGCAATGAAAAGTAAAAGAACACTACAATACACTACAAAAATTAATGCACCATCTTACTTCCAATGAGTACGAGTTAGTATGCATGGAACATGATAATACAAGCAATGTTCAAAGAGAATACCATCTCTGCTAAAGAATCATTTCCAATTATGTAGTATGATTCAATAATGCAGGATGTAACAGATGCCAATGAGAACATACACATCATTCATGAATACATAAAACTGTGTGCATTATACTCAGATTCTCCCAATATGGCTGTGCTATTCACATACTGAAAGGGAAGTATCAGACAAACACAAAACGAATGCATTTTGAAAACATGTAAATGCCCCATCCTTATGTTTTTTTATGAAGTAATGGATGGTGAGCATAATATTCAGCATTCTAAAGATATTCAATGCTGGTAAGGCATTATAGAGTGATAAACTTTCATCCCCTTCCATTGAAATGGAGCATGCATTGTATACACAGTTACCATCAGCCAGCATACTAAACATAAAGAAGTATTTACAATATTCAAAGAAAGAAAGTGATAAATACCAAACTTACATTTACGTTCAAGCTAAACAAAAATGATAAGAGTACTCGGTGTATATTATAAGCACATATATTGATAAATCAGACAAAAGATTATGAATAAGGTGTTTTCAGTGGAGCTTGTTGATGATGTTTGTATAAAAACCAAATAGGGAAAAATATTTGGTAGATCTCCTTCACAGTCGAATGTCGAAACTATATAGATAGTCTATGATAGCGCTTTGACGTACATGAAAACATAGTGAAACCATATGTATAAAATAACACAAACACCAATTACTAACACATACTTCATGACTTCTATTATCATAAATAATTTTACTTAATTGAAGGACGATTTCCTTTGTAAGGTTAATGGTTAGGTTTCTTAGGTATATCATAGTTTGAAATCACTGTAAACACACAATTAGTCAATTCATCGCGATAAAAAAAAATGAGAAAGTTTAGAACGTTTTTAGCATTATTTCTCTATACGAAGAACAAACTGATGCTTTGAAAAATATCTTTTCTGCTTAAGTTGTCGTTGAAAATCTTCCTACTTAGTTTAGCAACTCGTTTATCTTTTAGTCCTTTCCATGAATAACTGATGTTTTATTCTGGAGCATAAGAGGGACCAGCAGTGTTGTGGTATAAAGGTCAATTTTGCTGACGCACATCGCACATCAGTTTTCGCCTTTTCTTCCACAACTAAGTGGTTGCTTGCTTCTGCACTGATTACAACAGAATATGCAGATTATGTTGTAGTCCACCATAATTTCAATAAGTGTTACTCAATTACGCGTACTTTAAATAATTGAAGGAATTATTCCGTCCTAGCTATGTATAAATATTCACAGATCTGTATTACCAGGCTTGGAGTTTTAAGATGCGTCCTTGTGCAAGCTTGGAGTTTTAAGCTTTACCAGCATGGCATCTTTGTCAAATGCCAATAGGTTTGGCACAATCAAAAAGATTGTTGCCTGTACGGCAGCAAAAGAGTTAACAAGATAATTATCAGCCTGTAACAGGAAGTTTTTCCTTTCGTCTTTCGCATTGACGTAATATGCAAATATTCATACGTTTGGATAACTATATGTTAGCACATATAAATTCGACATTGCTGCGACACGAGGATTCGAGGTGTGGCTGAAGGAAAGTCGAACAGAGTATATCTTGTGAAAATTATAGCATAAAGTTTAGTTGAGGTTAAACTAAGTTGCTTTACTGAAGAAAAGAGTGCACAGATGTACGTAAGTTTCTCTTGATATTCTGCATTATAAAGTTAAAATTAATAGGGTTACAATGTCAGCTTAAAAGTATAAAAACTTTAGTTTTTGTTACCTATCCCAAACGAGCAAAGACGACGGAGGCTTAAATGGCTGGAAATGCTGACGGAGGATCGGGTAAACATCGTCTTCGTAAATAGGATAAAATAAAGATCAACTTTCTGTGAGCCATGAAATAAGTTTATAACGTAAACTCACATTGTGACAAAAAATGATGTGGCGTCTAGTAATAACAACGTTTTATAACAACGAAATGATTTATTTGTTCATCAAAGAAAGCCGTAATTGCAAATACTGACTTTAACACCAAACATACTGATGCTTTCCTGTTTTGTTTATGAAACGTATCATACTTGTCTATGTAATTATCAATTTATGAAATTATTTACCAAATTTTACCAATATTTTCAAAAAATAGTAACCCTGACGGTAAAAAAACGTTATCCACCGTGGATAGTGAGTATAAAGAAACAGTCAGGGGTCGGTCACTCGAACAACAACCCATGAAATGGAGCAAAGTTTGTTTTGATCCTTTTTATTAGCAATATGAAGAAACGAACCTAATAGCAAAATTTTTCTGGAATGTGGTGCAGTACTAATACCAACACTATTTCATAGAGGACTATGAAGACAACTGGTAGATGTTATTGTCTTAATGACCATAACGACATTATGAATTTGTCTATTCTAGACAATTTTTATGTAGCCGGGGAAGCTTGCAACATATAATATAAGATCTAGAAAGACCAACTTACCGAAACATTTCTTTTTGGATTTGAAAAAAATGTGTCCATTTGAGCATAGGCTTTCGTATGATCCTGGTATATTTACGCTGAGTGTTCTTTGCTACAAGGAGACGACTGACATTCGTCGGTATCTAATGTTTTACGATAAATTGTTTTAAAATTTGTACAATACAATAAACAACTTTATCTCTAATATAAAAATGTGTATCAGGTGAACATTTTTCATTTTATTTGTTGCTTTTGAACATTTCCTAATAGATTTTATGATAAATTAAAGAACATAAATGATTGTCTTCAATTTTGCATATTACATAATTGTCTTAAATTACATAATTCTCGATTATTTATATACATAAAGAAATTATAAATAATTGTCTTGAATTTTGATATTTGATTTGAAATAATCAATATTTAGAACTTCAAACAAACTCTGTAACAAATGGAAGTACAAATCTTTTGTATACAAACCTTTTCCTAAATCATACAGACTACGGTTGTTTTTGAGCTGTAAACAAGTGGAGGCAAAAAAGTGGCCAAAGTTTTTTACATTATACGTGAGTCAGTGAAAAAATCACGACTTCTTTAAGTGGAGACAAATCTACGCTGACCACTCAAAGTAATTGCTGGTTACCATTTCGAGCTAGTTATTTGTTACATTAAGAATGTGACATGTTGAGTACGATGTAAATGAGACATTTATTAGTAATTCCAATGTTTCACATGTTGCATAAAAACACAAATAATAGTCTCAAAATCAGTTGAAATTTTTTCTCAACATTAACAGAAGAAATTAAATAAGATCATTTACTGTACATGAAGGAATAGTGCTTTACAAGCACTACAAGTACTAGTGCAAATAAAAATAGTTAAATCTGGTAATAGAATTGTTAAGGTAGCAGCTAAGGTGTCAATCATATCTAGTACCTATTTAGGTAATAGGACTATGAAGTGTCACGTGTACGAACGATATTTGCTATTTCGAATTATTCTCGTCAATAAAAAAACATATGAAAAACAACTTAGAACGTTAAAAACAATTAGATTGTTAATGGGAAAAATTCTTATATCAGATGCATATCAATCATTATATTCTTTCTTTACATGGAATCAATAATTTTGAGTCTGCTAATTCAAGATGCTGAATTAACTTTCAAAACGAAATGCATTGACTAACATAATTATGTCAAATTATAGCGTATCATCCAGATTAAATACTCTTGACAATTTATTTTTAAAACAATCCTTCGAGAAAAATTTTTTACAAGAAGTTGCATGAATCATATTTGATCCAGGAAAAACAGCTGGAAAAGATGCTAGCTTTGCCAGACATGAACGTTTGCAAAAACTGCGATGCCTAAATGGGCAGAATTCAAATTGTGAGGAAAGTAAGGCCTCAATCATTACAAGCCTTTAAAACAAAGAGCACCACAACAAAGAACTGATGCTATTTCATGGTTATTGCATAAAGAAGTGTTATAAAATGACCAAACGAAAAAATATACAAAAAAATTGAAAAGGTGATTCAAAGTCAAATAAAAGTAACTTTTGGAAATGTTGCATCGTACCGTAGATTATGACAAATATGTTCAATCAAGCCTTATTCTTTTCATTATCAAGTTTATTATTTTCTAAGTAAGTCAACGAAGACAAACCAGTAAACAGGACTATAAAAAAGCAGGTTGGCTACGCACAGGAAACTAGAACGTTGACTGCATAGGAGGGGGATGTTCATCTGTTTAGTTCTGCCAGACTGATTTTTTGTTTGTTAGTGATTTTAATTTCAAAAGAAATAACTCGGAAAGAGCTAAATACATGAATTTTCACACGCGTTCTAGTTTCGGTCCTGTCCATACCGGGGAGTTTCCCGTCTCTTTTTAACTGCATGTTTTTTCTCTTGTCATTAGGTAACGCTGTTTTTTTATGATTTTTCTCTCTTGAGCATTTTTCTAAAAATTCTGATTAATAAAGTCGCCCTCTTTGTCTTTAAACGATTTTTGATAGTTTCGGTTGTTATGTTATAATTAAGGTTTTTAAGATGTCTAATCCTGAACAATTTGCACTGACGTCTGCTGCAACTTTGAAACTTATATTTCTGTGAATCTTATTCCCGATTTGACACTTTTTTTAAAGTTGCGTTTGAACTTTATTTTAATTTTCAAAGTTCATGAGTAGTGAAACGTACTGGTCGTTATGTTTAGAATTTTTATTCTTACCATACAATTCTGCTTATTTGGTGAATCAAATATTGAGTTGAGTTATCATTAACAAGTGAAATAAGTAATTATGTATCATCACTATGATAATTATTCAATCGTATTTTGTATTCATGTACATAACTTGAATCTAAGAATCTGGGTGTGTTTCACCTAATTTGCTATGCATTAGTACGTGACCATCTAAGATTTCTTCTAAATCGGATTGGCCAAAAAAATTTGGAATTTTATTATGGCGGGCAAGCAGGCTCATTAAGAATTTATATCAGTTTAAGTGAGCTTCCTCTATAACGTTACGTATAACTATAATAACTATACTAAACGTATAACTATAGTAAACAAATAACCCTCAATTATTTTTGGTATTAAAGTGAGTCCCACTTCACGCATTTCACTTCATTATTGAATAAACGTCTCTAAGTATAGGCCAAGAAAGTCTTTTGGCTGTTATTTTTTAATTTGGTTGAATATTAGGTTTGCATTTTTTCAGATTGGCTAAATTCTTGGTACAACATTAATATTGATTCAGGTGATAATACGTAATGATACGTCCTTGGGTAAAACTTTTCTTAACGTCATCATTAATGAATTTACACCCATGTCGATATCAGGGAAACACAGTGTGTTGCTTCTAGGCGTGCCAAACCCACCCGTATTTGGTAAAGAGGCGATAATTCCAAGCCTGTCAGTTATTTAACCAGGGTAAAAAGTGCAGAAAATGCCAAAGAACTTCTTACGAGAATGAAGCCATTGTAAACGTACGCTGATTACGGAAATATGCAGTTGATCATGTCAGCAAGTTCAGTAGAGAAGTACTTGACAGAGTCGTGGTGATGATTTTTTCGATTCTTAATGGAGAGATGATTAGTAAAATTAGATTTGTAGCTCTCTGGTGGATACTTGGTGACGTTTTATAGAATGCTAAGGATTTTTAAAAGAGTGAAAATGTTTTAATGTAGGACTAAATGGCAACATCTTAAAAATAGCACCCTGGGTTGAGCAAACAGAGTTTACCAAATCTGCACAATCACAAATACGGAACTTTTGCTCATTTATATACTTCATATATATATATATTGCTGAACTCTCGCAAAGCTTTTTTATCTCTGTTTTACATGCCTTTATTAAAACCTATGGTAAATATCCATGCTTTCACTCTTTGCTAGTGGATTTATTCCGTGGCAGTTGTTGTTTGAGGCTAAACTCGCGTTGCTTCCGATAAGTTTATTTATAACATTCAATGAAAACTTCTACATTGCAAGAAACTACAAAAACTACAAGTAAGCACATGCTGATACAGGCATTTTATATAAAAGGCGCTACATGTTTGGTTTACTCGTTATCTTCTTGTAAATTATTTCGTAAGTTGTCTTTCCCTGCAGAATAACTTAAGCTCATTAAGCCGCGCTGTATTTCGCTTCTATTGAAATGGTATTTAATCTCCATGTGTGTTTTGACCTTTTTGTGAAAAGTTGCGTCTTTTAAATTGTTAATTTTGTCGGTCCCTGGTTATTTTCATTGATTTTTGCTTTTCTGTTTTCTTCCACTATGCCTAAATTGCAACATAATTGTTATAAAAATTTACGCTATGCTTCACAAATAAAAAGTAAAACCATTAAAATCTTTCAACAAGGCTCCATCTACAAACATAAAGTATACGTAAGGGTGTGCGAGTGATTGCCTAAAACTTTTCCCGGTCAAGTAAATTATTTAATGTTTCATTCCAGTTTCTGCCGCTTTGTTTGAGACTATACAATGGCTTACACTGTATTTCATTTGTAAACGAACTTTTCTCCGTTCTTGGTCCTATAATTTAAATAACCCTTAACTTGCTCAAAATAAACATCGCTGTCAACTGAATATGCCGACCACAGTATAGATATCTCGACAGAAGGTCAACTCGTGTCGAAACCTTTGATGTTCTTGTCCCCTCACTTTTCTGAAGCAAATTCTTAGAAGACACGCCTTTCAGAAAGATACTTCAGCTAGATCGCAATAGAAAATATAGATGTTTTTACAAATATATTGCTTTGAACTACAAATTCATGGAACCTTATCTTATTGGAAAGATGATAACTCTTTGTAAAAATTGATAACTCATGGTAATCACCAAGACTAATTCGGTTGATCCGCCTCTGAATAAGAATTTGCCACGTTATTTAATCTATAACATTATACAACTGAAGGCTTACTGGTGTTAGCAGTTATGCTATGCTGGATGGCTTATTTTCGACTTGAGATGGGTACCTTCCTGCATTCTCAACTTGATCGTAAAAATTTTCCTCCAATTTTTTAGTTTCTTGCTCTGAATTGCAGCAGGTTTATAGTACAAAGTGATGGGTATATTTCATTATCCATTTTACTTTTGTCAATCACAAATTTATCGACTCCATCAAAAATTTTACCTTACTCGTTCTATTTTCCAGGTTTCTCAGTGATATACTAGGTAAGCTGGACCCCTCTTATCACATGTCACAAAAATGCCTCTTCTACCTTCTGTCTCGAGCTTTCTGGGATTCAGTACGTATAAGCAAAAACACACTGAACCGAACCATTCATTTTACTAAGATTAAACTTGAATCTCGTTAGATCCTCACCTGCAATAAATTCAAATCTATTATTGCTACATCTGTTTGCAATATATGCAGATGACATTACTGCATAAGTTTACAAGAACTAAACTTTGGTAAATTTGATTTTACTGGTAACCATCTGTCCATATTGAATAAATTCAACAAGTCTCGCTCTTCCGTCCCATTTTGGTAAGGCGAATAACTCTCAATGAACAATGTCTCCCGCTTGATTAGACTATTACTTAAAAGAAATTTGAACTCATATCCTGCAAAATCTCCTAAATTATCACTTTTGATAAATTTTAGTTTTCCTTTGGTTGCAATTTCAGCAAGAAATTCAATAAGCATCTCTTGACATTATATATTCGAACAAAAGAATATTTAGCTACTTAAACCACGGTTGTTAATTATCTCATTTCACAACTAAATCTGGGTTAGAACTCGAAATGTCCAAACAAAACCGCAATGAAATGAAAACATTGACACAATACAAAAATTACGAAATAATCCGATAGGACCTTCACAAATCAGCTCAAAAAAGTAAGCAACACTCATTTTAATACATTACATTCACTTGATTTTTCCCTATTTAATCTTAATGATCAGTAATCAATAGAGGTTTAGAAAGGCATTAAACTTGAAGAAATCTTTTCTCAATGTTAAGACACATTAAAATGCAGATCCAGGTGCCAAATGATGCGTAAATATTTTCAAATAATACCTGTCTTAGTAACTTGTTGCAAAATAATCAAAGTGATTTGATTTCATGGAGCATTCCACAAAAAGAAAAAAAATTCTGTGATGTTTTTCAGTGTAAATTACACACAATAAAAGATCTCTTTATTGCATATCCTTCGTATTACGTTGAAACAGGGTTGAAACAATTGACATTTTAGTGCTTATATCTCAGGTAACTTAAATATTAGGGTATGGTATTTTGAAAAATGAGGTAGAGAATACTTGATTACAAAAATATTTATTTATTGTTTTTCTTGAAAGTTTTTAAGATCCCATTTTGAACTTCTACAAATTTTTCATCATCAACAAAACCTGACAAAAAGAGGCAAACATAATTTTAAGTGCTCTTCCTCAATGTAAGAGAGAATGAAAAAGATAGAAAAAGAGTTATTACAAATCGACGCAACTTATCTTGTAACTTAATGTAGTTTTAGTACGTTTATCAAAAACATTATGGGGAAACAAACTTTGCACTTTAACTTATTTGACTATTTTTTTAGCCTGTGCTCAGGCATATACCATCTAATTTAGTATAGGAAAGATAACACTTCCAGGAAGTTATGTAGCTATGTGTGTAACACACCGTCGTTGACGCTAGGTCGTTAATACTCAGCGGCATGTTTGCTAGGTTACCAAGCGTAGTCGTTCTAACACATTGAACTAAAATACATGGAATGCTACCTAAGGCTAATAATTGAAGCTAAAAGCCCAAATCTTACACCAGATACGCGAGATTTAACCCCAGACACGCGTGCTTAGTGTTTTGAGACTCTCGCGCGGAGTAATAAATGATTGTCTTCACAAGCGTGTCTGGGGTAAAATCTCGCGTTTCTGGGGTAAAATCACCATCTGCAATCATGTCGCTATGTCGTTATGTTGTTGAGGTGTAAGGACCTAACGACGAAGATTACAAAGGTTTAATCGAATTATAAGTGTTCTTTCTAAAAAAAATGGTACAGAAAGTCGTTAAACCTTTTTCTTAGGCATAATGAAATGAAAATGTCTCATGTTCTGATCTAAGATAGTAAATGTATTCTATTGTAAACAGATTCTGTTAAAACCATTGACGTTTTAGCATTTCGTAAATATTTTGTCTAATAAAGCAAGGATGTTATTTACAAATGAAGTAATTCGTACACAAATTAATAAATAAAAGATGTTTACTGCATGTGTTTCCACAGGCTTATGCAAATCGAGGAGACCTTTGGGAGAACTCGAGAGCAGACCAGTGCAAGCCCGAGACCGAAGGTCGAGGGTTACACATGCTCAAGAGTGCTCACAAGCGTCTCCAAGATTTGCATAAGCCAGTGCAAACACGAAAAACATCTTTTATTTTTTTAAAAAAAATAACAATAATGCGAAAGAAAAAACAGTTATTATATTCTTTTAACGTGTAGTCATCATTAATTTGCAAATTCTCTTTAATTGATTGATTGATTTGATTGGTTGAGCTCAGATGGTTTTTTCCAGACTAATGCAAACACAGGTCTAGACGAATCAGCGCACATGTTTCATTGTGTTTATTTTATAATATGAAATAATGTCAAGCAAACGATACTTTAACTTTAACTTTAGCAGTAGATTTTCTGAATTGCCAAACCTTTCTGAGGGATATCGCACTGATTTGGTTATGATTCCTCACTGATATAAGTTATGAAAAAGATTAACACTTCATTTTAGCTGTAGTCTGTACTAAGGAAAATTTAAAAAAAATGAAATGTATTCACTAATAATTTATAATTTGTATTCATTCTACAATCATAAACAATGCGATTGAAGAAATGATAATTTATGCTGTGCTTGATGTTTGATAAATCATAAATGATTAGGAACATAATAATTCATGAATGCAATATCTGACGTCATTTTCTAAAATCGTCATCCATTTTGAGTGAGACAAAAGATTCTTAATTTTTATTTCCATATCATACTCCAGACATTTCTGATTCCTACAATGCATCAATTTATTGGTAAATTAACCAAAGGATTAACAGGTCCCAACGGAAAAACTGAATATCAAGATTTACAATAGATTGACTTTTTCAAGATTTCTTTTAATTACAAAGTATGTCGAGGTTTGTCTCTCCTTTGGAAACACATCATAAAAAGATTTTATTAATTTTATTTTAATGCAATCGTAGTCATCTCTCGTTAGTGGGCAGTACAAGCGGCATGGTAGGTAGCAATCACCAGCATTGTCTCAAGGAGGCCACGCAATAACTTTGTGTAACTTCAAAAAAAAATAAATTTACGGCTTGATTTGTAAATTATCAAAGATAATGTAATTCAGTAAGTCATTTGATTTGTCAATAATATTTTATTCTTAGCAGCAATAAAACTTCATCATTTTACTTTTTTATACATTATGATAATATGTACATTTACTTTATATGATAATATGATTGATTACAACTTGATTACACGTAGTTTTTTATTACAGATACATTTCAACAGTGGATAAAAATGTCAAACACACAGTATTTTCTACATAAGCTTTTAAATTTTCCACGACAGATTTTACGAAAAGCATCTTCGATTAGAATTATGTTTTAGTGTATTTCTTTGACATGATTCCCATTCACTAGGATCTTTCCTCATTCCCAGGAGCCTATAAAATTTTATAAAATTTCACTCTCAGAAAAGCGATTTTCTGTTTCAGTATATATAAAGGAATATAGGAAAATCCTATCCATGATCTGAACAGGAAAAAAATTCGCAAATTTTGGCCAGTTTTGAATTTTGTCTGTCATTACTACTTGTGTTCGCCAAGTCTTACACCATAATCAAATCAAAACAGTTTCATCCATTGTCATAATGATAGTATTGTTCCTTGGTAGCAATAGAAAGATGAAGCACGTCATTTTTTTCAATGAAAAGTAAAAAGAACAATACAATACACAAAAAAAATTAATGCATCATCTTTCTTCCTATGTGCAAGAAGTAGTATGCATAGAACATGATAATACAAGCAATGTTCAAAGAGAATATCAATCTGGTAAACAATCCTTTGCAATAGGGTAGTATGATTTAATAATGCAGGATATAACAGATACCAATGAAAGCATACACATCATTCATGAATACATAAAACTGTGTGCATTATTCTAAGCTTCTCTTAAAGCTGCTGCAATATGGCTGTGCTATTCATATACTGAAAGGGAAGTATTGTAGTGACGTAAATAACGTGCGTATATTATTTATCTAGACTTATGTATTAGCAATAGACAAAATAGCCAATCTTACAATTACTCAATCGTGCTACTTAAACTTACGCACTTAACTTTATAAATACGTAAAACTACTCAAATTTCAAGTACATTATCCGCCTTGCATTAACTGCACCTTTTTAGCCAAATATATAAAAAGCCTGTGAATAAATTGTAAAAGATAGAATACTAACGACTGTTGTAAATAACTTCTTCGCTAGTGAATAAAATAATCACAAAATTTAATAGCGTTCTAGTACATTGAACTCACGTTCGGAGCTCATACGAAAGACTTATATAACGCTAAAAGTATCAGACAAACACAAAGCAAATGCATTTTGAAAACATGTAAATGCCCCATCCTTATGTTTTTGGTGAGCATAGAATTTAGCATTCTAAAAGAATTTTATGCTGGTAAGGTAACACAGATGGAGTGATAAACTTTTATCCCCTACCATTGAAATGGAGCATGCATTGTACACACAGTTCCCATCAGCCAGTGTATTAAACATAGAGAAGTATTTGCAATATTCAAAGAAAAAAGTGATAAATGCCAAACTTACATTTACTTTCAAGCTTCATAAAAATGATATGAGTACTTGGTGTATATTATAAACACATATTTTTCTAAATCAGAGAAAATGTCATGAATAAGGTGTTTTCAGTGGAGCTGGTTGATGATGTTTGTATAAAAAACCTAATAGTGAAAAATATTTGCTAGATTTTCTGCACAGTCGAGAGTCGAAACTATATAGGTAGTATATCATAGCTCTTTGATGTCACATGAAAACATAGTGAGACCATGTGTATAAAATAACACAAATACCAATTACTAACACAGATTTCATAACATCTATAATCATAAATAATTTTACTTTATTGGTAGACGATTTCCTTTGTAAGGTTATTGGTCAGGTTTCTTAGGTATATCATAGTTTGAAAACACTGTAAAACACACAATTAATCATTTCATCGTGCATTATTCAATTTTTTGCCAGACCAAGAAATGCATAATATAGTTAGCTAGAATCATGAATATACTATCATCATGTATCCTAGCCAAAAACAATAGAAGGCTCATAAATATTTTAACATGAAATAATTAAGAAAAGGAGCCTTTGATTTTGATCGTTCTCTCTGACTCTTAGGAAACTGTAGTTTTCAAAATTCACACAGCTGCACTGTAATCTGTTTACAATCACCTAAACGATTTCCTCCCTCAGAAATAGCTTTTTCGCATTGTTCTCGAAGCAATAGTAATTCACTAGTGAAGTCATATCCTTCGTTTTATAATGCTAAAAAAGGTCAATGACTTTCGATAAAGCAATGGATCAATGTTTTTAACTGGAATTGTCGAGAATATTGTCCGAATATAAACTGACAACACGCACGGCACGCGTAAGTGGATATTAGGATTAAGTAAGTTTTAATTCAGTCGAATTACTATGAAATTGCGCAATAAATATTGCGCAGCCATGGCCAACTCTGATCTCCCACAATCAGGTGATCAAAATTGTGAGCTTTAATTGGTTAGACACCCTTTAGAATAACGTCACTGTGGCCAAAAATGCCGAAATTGCGCAAGAAAGCGCTCACTGACCATGTCCAATGGTAAGATTTGCCGTCGCCTTTTTAATCGTAACAGTTGTATACAGAGCGTTGCCGCTGGCGCACTTCACCTTGAGAAAGCGTTGCCGCTGGCGCACCTCACCTTGAGAAAGCGTCGTTTCTAGCGCACCTCACAGTTTAACAAGGAGTATAGACAAATCTAAGTGCCCCACCCCTTGCACGCTTACGTACTTCTTGTAATTATGCTAGCATAATTACAGCGAAGGTCAAACCCAGGACAACGGCAGGAGCCAAAGACGGCCGGCCCACCCATCGCGCCCGCGCGACCGGCCGTCGGGGTCTATTATTTAGAAGTAGCGTATAGTAGGATACTTTGTAAGATGAATAGTGAATCCAAATGAGAACGTATGAAAAGACAAGAGCAAAAATAAAGAAGAGAAAGAGAGAAAAAATTGAGTGATATAATAAGACAATGAGAAGAACATCTTAAATTACAAACCAGGCTGCTAATACAAACAGGTACAATACAATTAGAAGAATAACATTTATATATTATATAGAATCGAGATGGACACTGTTAGAGAGATTATGCAACTATATAAACAGGGTGTTATGAGTGGAAGAGCTCAAACTCATTCCTTGAAGTTTTTCAACCACTAGCATCTACATCAAGAAAGCGTACCTGAACCTCCTTCGGTACCCTGTAAGCGCAGACCTATTAAGCCTAATGACGTAATAGAAAGTAGACCGCCTGTTATAACAAATTCTATAGGTTGGGAAGCTACGTATGGAAATATGAGCGACCCAGCGTTAATAGGCTATAACGCACTTCAGTTTCTAAGTGCAATTCCTCCAAAAACTAAAACTCCAACGCCTCTGGCGGCCGGTTCACTCCCTTTGCCAAACGTGAAGTGTTGTTATTCAGTTCTAGATAATGAAGGAAAGCCTTCGGAATCATTTAGCGCTTCGTGTAGCAAATCTTCATCAAACAACCGTTGAATATTCAGCTATTATACTTTCTATAGTGAGTGTAATAATTACTCTAGCAGTTCCCATCTGTTGAACAACTGATGTTGCATCAGTTGATAAGTCTACATCTATAAAATTGCTATAGCTACATTCAGAGTTAATATCACCAACACTTTGATTTTTTGTTTCACTTAAGACAAGTAATTTGCTAGGAGTTTGAAGTACTCGTAGCGTTCCTGCACTTGTAAAACATTTTCCACTTAATGATATTCGGTAGAATCCAGCGGTTTCGATGGTGATTGTAGAAGAATCTTCTTCACCTTTTTCACACATCGCGACATTGGTCCAATCTGAACCTCTTTTTCCAGTGACTGAAGTACCAACTTGAGTGTACACATCTACCGGAATTTCTAGTCGCTTTTTATGTTTTTCACGTCTTCTACGATGCTTTACACGACGGGCGTGGTGGTTTTTTTTGCTGGACTAAACAAAGCTTTGAGAGCCTCACGCGTAGGTTTATCTACGTCTGAATAGTTCCAAGAAGATATGACTATTTTTTCAGCCCTAGATTTATATTCTGGTTGGAATTTTTCAAAACTTTTCTCTCTATTTTATGTAAGTATACTTCTACTGCTCGGCAAAAGAGATCGTTTGTTGATTCAAATTCATGAACTGTATTTTCAGCTGCGTTAGACATTTTAATGTTTGTGTGACAAGACGCAACTGAAGTGATAAACACTATAAATATAAAGTGAAAATTTATTGTTTTAGAATTAAGAATACTCTAAATAGTGTACCACATATCTTGGCGTCCAGTTAATGGGTATTGTACTAACATATAACATCAATTTGTTTGTGGTATAATGTACGAATTTAACATAAGGCCTCCAACTTTGTTCAAACACAGTAGATCTAATATTGAACCACTCGTTTTGAGACCGTTCAAACCAAATGTTTAACAATGCTATTTTATTATTTTCGAGTGTTTTTCCAGTAGGAAACGTTACTAAAGTTACATATACTCCGCTCATACTTGGGGGGTAAAATCCATTAAGAGTGTTCGAAACAGGTTGATCTCCTTGGTCTCCTTTAATCCCATCAGCTCCCGGCTTTCCTCGAGGTCCTTGACGTCCTAAAGTTCCCTGAGGCCCTGGGGCTCCAGTATCTCCTTTAGGCCCTTGAGGCCATCGAGGTCACGCGGCCCCTGTCGTCCCCGGCCCTCCTCTTGGACCTGTTAGGCCTCTAATGCCTTGTTTCCCTTGAGGTACTTGAGGTCCCTGAGGTCCTTGAGGTCCTTGAGCCCCTTGAGCTCCTGTGGCCCCGGGCGCACCTTCGCTCCCATTGGTCCCATTAGTTTTGTCATCTCGTCTAGGACCCTCATCACCTTTCTCTACTTTTGGTCCTCAAAGACCCGTATCTCCTTGAACCCCTGTAGCTCCTGTATCACCTTTTTCTCCCTTTGGTCCTCTAGGACCCGTATCCTCTTGAACCACCGCTGCTCCTGTGTCACCTTAATCTCCCTTAACTTCTCTAGGCCCTGGTGGTCCTGCTTTTCCAGATCCATAACCATCATTAGTTCTAACGATTACTAATGTTGCCATTAGTTTGAAGCGATGTTTAGTTTGATGCGACGTTGATTTACATACTATATATAATAGAAACTTTTTTTCATTAATTACTGAATTTATATTTGACCGCGAGAGAAATCTATGACGAGCCTCAGCCAGACCCGTGATTTTCTTTGAAAGCTTGAGCTTCACCTTCACGGCTTGCTCTTTCAGCAGCGGTGGCAACAGCTTCTTCTTTTTCACGCTCTAAATTCTTATTTGCCTTTTTCATCTCTTTGAGTAGAGAAGCAAAATCGGCAGCCTGTTTCTTACGCATCGGAGCGTCGAATTCATCTTGAATAACGCGTTTACGCTTGTTAAAACGCCGCATTTGATCTAGAACCTGTTAAAACTTTTCATGTGAGACTCGGCTGTCACTGAGAGCACGTGACGTAATATTACCAACAGTCATCAGAATCGTCGCAGCAGCTTGGGCTATGCGGTCGTGCTGTTTCGCCTTTTTATCAAACTTTTTACAAACAACACGCCCAACACCTGAGATCAACCCGCCAGCGAGAGCAAAACCTTCAAGAGCGGCCCCAGCCGGGGCGCCAACACCAGATAGAGTGAGAGCAATACCTCCAAAGCGCCACCATTGGATGATTACCGAAAGCCATTATTTGATCGTAGGCCCTACTAATTAAGGTAAAACGTACCTTTTAAGTAACATGATTATGCGTTGGCTTAATTACCCTACATCAACTATTTACACAACAAGTCGCGACCATGAAATATATCAGATTCTATCAGAGTTCTACGAAAGCATCGGCCTGGAAGAATGTGTTGAATTAAGAGAGCCTGATGATGTAATTCCAGTGGAGGAGTTGGACACTAATCCCGAGACAGTAGTCTTTGACGATATTCGGCTCGATTCAAAAAGCTTAAACCCATTCAAAGAGTATTTCTCAGCAAGTTGACATAAGATTGTCACATCCATATACTTAGCGCAAAGCTACTATGACGTCCCCAAGTATATTCGACGAAATACCGGCTGTATTGTGCTTATGAAAGGTCTTCACCAGCGCGACGTGAGAGAAATCGCAGCTTACCACGCTGATGGTATTACAAAAAAGCAGCCAGCGGCGGCTTACCATGAAGCCACCGAAAAGAAGTACGGCTACTTTGTAATCGTTCGTACTGCAGAGGAGGTTCCTATTCGCTATCGGAAGCGTTTTGACGGAATTCTGGTAGCCCCGAAGTGGTAATCCATTCTTTGAAGACATCATTAGACTTATTCTTTTTGGCTCTTTTATATTTTGGAAGATGAGGAGCAACCGCTTGCATTAATAGCTTCGATGGTTTCAGTAGGCCAAACCGAGTTGTCGTATTTTTGACAAATCGGAACAAGAGTTGCTATGAAGGAGAGGTAATTTAAAGGCTTTCCAGTAGACCAAGAAATATCAGCCGCCATACGGCTAACATGGTTGCATTGAATTTCGTTGAATGGCATTTTGTGTTTAGAGCAGATCTTATAAATATACGTTTTTACCTTATTAAAATGAGAGTCACGGGATTTCTCGCGAGGATCTATAGACGATTTTTCTGCATCACGTGACTCTTCATCCGATTCCACTGTATCACTTGAAACAGGCGCTGGCAGGGTAAAAGGCAGTTTATTATCTTGAGATTGTGAATCAATAGACGCTAGCATCGACTGTATTTCAGGTAGATTATAATTTTTTATTACACCATATGGGTCGTCCATTTTTTTGTCCAATTATATAGTAAGATAAAAAACATTTATCTATCTTCATCTATCTTGAGATTGAATTTCAAGTATGTTCAGGTCAGTTGCATCTATGGAATAGCGCGAAAAATTAGTCCAAGAGTTTGTAAAAAACCGCCCGGAACTCAAGCTGCGCCAAGTCGATTTCAAAGTGTCTCGACAGCACGAAGGAGAATTCTTTGAAAGGGCGTCTGAACCAATTGTTAATGCTGAAAAATCTGTAGCAGAAGCTATTAACAAAAAACAAGACAAAGAAATTGAAGTGTTGCAAGAAGTCACTCAAGCGGTTGAGGACACTCAACAGCAGCTTGCCCAACGGCTAAATGATCTAGTCCTTTTAACAAATGACAAACCATCTTGGAAGGCTATAGAGAATTCAAATTCGCTTGATCGGTTGGAGACTGGTGAGTATATAAGCGAGGTAGATTTTGAAAATCTAGGAAAATCTATCGCCCGTCTACAAGAAGAACAGCTTCCTCAGCTAACCGAGAGCTATGTGAAAAAACCTCGAGAGTTACAATGTTCTAAAAGAAAAAAGAAGAAATCGCCCCAAACGACTCTTTAAAACAACACAAACAGGAACTGGAGTGCACTATCATAACTTATCGACCGCCTTCACCTTTCCTGCAAGTCTGTAGAGGCTGGTAATGACTCTCGTATGTTGAAAAACGATATTGAAGCGATCGTAACAAAACTGTTAGACGAAAGTGCGATATCGAAAAGTTATTTCCGAAAAGTTAGAAATAAATACGTGCGTTAAAAATTTTCTTCTTATAAATTATACAGAGCTATTGTTCATTGTCGATATAACCATAATGACTGGAGTATTAGAAGGCGAAATTGGCATTGAGATTGACTCAACAAAAGCCATTAAGGCGCACGTTGGAGAAGCGAATGACTTTCGAATTGGCTTTAGGCCACCTATACCTTAGGCCACTGAGGCTAACAAAAAATATCAAGTGGCTCTTACTGAAGCTAGTTTGTGGAATTCGTGGGAAAATGTCACTACTAAAAACAATCAACTTGAGTTTGAGATTAGAAATGGAAACTATGGTGATACTGATGGTGAACAGAGAGGAGAGCTTAGACAGACTCCAATTCAACGGCAAAAAATCACAATACCCCCTGGCGCTTACAACATTCCCGATATCAATCAAGCTATTGACAATGCTATGGAAGCTTTGGGGGTAAATTTGGCACATGAAGATGAAACCGCAAGACGTGACCCACCCTTTTTGCTCTCAGTAAATTAGTCCCACATCTAAATCTGAGATTACTATTAAAGGTAACCTTGTAGTTTCCTTTGACACAGATAACATCATGGGCCCTATTCTTTGGTTTGCTGTGGGTGGAGATGATATTTGTAGAGATAAGAGTTTAAGTAAGAATAGAATTAACATTACAGATGTACAGAAGATCCATATTCACTGCTCGCTTGTTAATTCAAGTATAGTAAACGGGAATCCTAGTGATGTTCTTAAATCGTTGACTCCAAACCAAGGACCGTGACGTTTGTTGGAAATAAGTCCTAGTCCACCGACCTACTTACCACTCATAAAAAACTAGCCTTATTAATAAAGTGAGAATGGAAATCACTGATCAGTCAGGAAATAAGATTGATTTAAATGGGGAGCAAGTAACTTACACTTTAAACATCCGTCCAAAAATGTGATATACACGCTCATTAGCGGATTCCTATTTAGAAGCTGTTGCCATAATGTCTTATTTTCCATATATAATATACTAAGCAAAATGATAGTTACTATGATAAAACGTGGTATAGTTCGTCAAAAATTTTCGCGGGTTATTGATTGGAAACATCGTGGGCCTTGCTGGTAAGGCAAAATGTGCGCTACTCATTACGGAAAAGTCCGCAGCTACAGCTTTAGGATCTCGCGTAGATACGTTTGCTCCAAAAATCAAAAATGTGGCCGTGGCGGCTGGTAAAAAAGCAATTCGTGACACGGCTACAGCAGCCAAAGAGGCTGCTATATCGACTGCAAAAGAGCAGTTCTCGCCTGAAAACGTAACCAGTCTTGTTGCCGATCTCACCCGCGAAGACGTTAAAAGAGTGGCAAGAAAAGCTAAATCACGTGCATCTGCAGTGGCTCGTGCTGGGGCTGAAGCTGGTATTAATACTGCAAAAACGCGCGCAAAAAGTGCTCGCACTGCTTTAACGAAAGAAGCTAGATCTAACCTTAATGAGCTGGTTGGGACTTCTGAAGCTAGAATAGCACTAGTATCGCGCGCTGAAAGCCTTGCTAAGCAGCAGCTGACTTCTCGAGACTTACGTATTCTAAGCAACCTCGTGTCAGGTAACGCATGAAGTATGCCTAAATATCACATCAGACTAAATATCACATCAGACTAAATATCACATCAGACTAAATATCAGAAACAATAAGTAAACTACATCTGTCTGATGATCGGCAGACGCAAATTTTTTTATAATATATATACTGTACGAACTACAAACTATCATAACAATGGCTACGGACATGATATTCCCAGCACGTCGACTCTTTGACGAGCCCATCGTTGACCGCTCTGTTGAGCGTCTGCAGTACGAAAGAGTTCCTCCCCTTGACCCAAATTTTGATAGTAAGAATATCAATATCGACACTGAGAACGTTGACCAGCTTATATGGCTTCACCTAGCCGTTCTTGAAGTTCGAGGTCGCGTGGTAAAGAACGATGGCACCAATTATGATGCCGCCGACAATGTCGCTCTGGCGAATGGTGGCTGGAGCCTGTTTGAGGCGGTCCAGATCCAGGTTAACATCAAGACCGTTGAAGAAATAAGTCAGTATGCTTTAACTACCAACACGATCATGCAGCTTGTAACTGATTCGGATGATTCGTCCAGGAGCACCGCCACGAGTGCTTTCTGGTACCGCGACACTGGAGCTACCAGTGGGGCTGTTTCTAATAAGCATGTAAACAGATATAACGCTCAGTTGCTTCCTGCTGCTAATGTAGGTAACGGTGTCGCTTTGAATGGTGGCAACTTCCGGGCTAACTTTAACTCAAACTTCAACGCAACATAGAACCCTAACTTCAACATTGGTTTCGACAGTCGCCGCCAGCTCTGCGCGGGAGCCAAAGACGTTACCATGATGCTTCCCCTCGCTGACATCCTAGGCTTCGCCAAAGACATTGATTCAGCTTTCATAGGTATAAAGCTCAATCTGAATCTCACTCGCGCTTCTGCTGAAAACTCGCTTCATAGAGAAAATGGGGTAGATGCTGGAAAATTTCAGATAAAACATCTTTCGCTCTGGGTTCCTTTCATCAGACCTTCGATCGAAGTCCATGATAGAAAGCAAGTTGGTTTCTGGTTACACACGCATGCTATACTTTGAACAAGGTAGTATTTACCGAGAGAGATTCACCAGAGGTCAAATCACCGTCTCATGGCGTGTGACGACAAACGGAAGTGAAGAGCTACTAACACACATCTTCGTAGCGTTCCAAGATGCAGAGCGCTCAGACAATCAAGAACAAACTATACATGTGTTTGATAATGCTAATTTGCGTCAGATTCATGTGCGGATCAATAACAATCACAAGTATCCTGAAGAAGAGCTTGAGGTCAATTACACAGCTGCTGAAAGAAATTACAGCAGAGATTACATGATGTTCCAAGACGCTGCAATGAAATATAGCGACCCGGATACAGGCTCTCAAGTAAACTTATGAGTCTTCGCAAAGCTCTTTCCTATTTACCACTTTGACGTTAGTCTTCATCCTGAAGTTCTGAAAAAAGCTCCGGCAAACATTGATGTTCGTTCGAACTTAGGTGGCCCTTTTAATAGTGCTATGGACCTTTTAATAGTGAACTTCAGGTTGCACTCATAGTGGGCCGCACCTCGGTACTTGCCAGTAATGTGGCAGTGGTTTCGCACGGAATTGCCTTCGAGGGGCTTGCTGCAGACGTGGCAATTTGTGGCTTTCTTGTGGCATCCCCAGTCCTTTCCTGTCATGTGCATAGGCTCGGGGTTAGCCAATACCGTCTTTATCTTGCGCTCTTCTTCTTGGAGCACTTCCAGGAAATGTTTGGCTTCGTCGGGCCCTCGGTAGAGCTGCGGCGGTTGAGTTTCGCTATCCGAACGAATGACTATGAATGAGTAGCCGCATGTCTCGTGTCTGGAAGTTTGCTGGGTGCCGCTCTTTTCGGGACTAAGCGCGGGGCCCTCGGTATTACGATCCAGGCTCTCAAAGTCTGCGTAGATTATGAAGGTCACTTTGAGCTGCTTGTGGTAGTTCTCAAAGCGGATTTTGTCATTTATTCCGGGAGTTGGCATTCTGATGGCAACCGCAGCCTGGTGTATGCCTCGACATTCAGGCTTATGCTCTTCCAACAAATCTTGCCTGACAAAGCCGTAAACGCAACGCTCACAGAAGTGCAGCTGATGGTGGCCACTCTGGTTGAGAAAGCGGTTGAAGTTCTTGATCCAAAAGTAGTCGTGTTTCTCAGGATTTTTCGAATCCGAGAAGAGGAAGAGATTCACAGTGTTGCAAACTCTCTCTACTTTGCTTAGACGGCAAAGAACGACGCCGCCTTCCCACCTGTACACGTTGATAGCAAGGTCGTTCTCACGCTCTACTCGTTCGAGCTGGGAGAGCGGTGTGGGTTGTTCACTCCCGTGAAGTCAAGGCCGTCTTCAGTAGGATACTTGCCCGGCCGTTGCGGGTCTTTAGCTGCAGGAAACAGCGCAGCCCTTAGAGACCATCAGAGGCAGTCGTCGTCTTTGTTTTTCACGTTGACGATTGCATTCTTATTCTTGAAGGCGGTGGGGAGAGGAAGGTATGAGCCTCCGCGTAAAGGCTGATAGTGAGCGATTTCAAGCCAGAGTGTTTTGACATGACCCACTATCCACCCAGACCCTTCTCTAGTGAACTTTCCCAATCTCTCCAGGATTGTTGTAAAGGCTTCATATAGGGCTTGCGGAAGCTCATGCTCCTGTAGCAGCGTGATCTGCTTTGTCCGGAACACTAGTGCTTGACTTTGGTACCATTTGCTTCATCGTTCCGAAGCTCAACCTCTACAGCCAACTAGAACTTAACTCCTCGTAGAGCTAATAGCACCTCGACGAGTTTGCGTTTGATGCAGGGTTGGGCGTTTTTGAGGATAGCCATCAAGTTGCGTTCGGAGGCCTTCGTTTCATCTCACTTAAGTTCCGTAGTGATAGAGGGAGATAGCCCTTGTGGTGCGTCGTGGTTTAAATTCAGCCAGAACTTCGTTGATGTATGCGTTCATCTCATCATCAGTAGGTTCGGCGGGCCTGCGCTTGCGCGGTTTTGGGATAGGCATGCGCTTTCGCGGTTTTGGGATAGGCGGATTGACTTTCTTCGCGTGGGTCAGCGGGCGGTTGAAGAGCCTTAAGAGAGGCATTCAGCGCATGTCCGCTGATTACACCTTGGTCATATAGTTACAGAAGTTTCTCGACAGTATTCATCTCAAGTGTTGCAAATTTGGTGTGCTACCATATCTTACAGTTGAGATAATTCTCTAAATCGAAATTAATTCGGCGAGTACTCTAGCAAATCTCTTTCTTGATTGTTTCTGTTTATAAATGAGCTTATGATGCACCCTATCGATACCGCAGGCTTGACAAAGGATAGTTTCTGCCTGTGTTCCGACGCCACACTTACGACATGGTTGTGGAAGTCGCCCTCTTTCCCTTAACCGCTTCATATGAAGTCCACAGTATTCACCTATGGAGCTTCGCCCACATGTGGTGAGTTTCCGGGAAGAAACCACGCACATTTGTTCTTGCCCTGCCTCATGGCTGTCCAACGTTTGGATTACTCTATGAGAGTATATCTCTCTAAATAATAGACCCCAACGGCCAGCCGCGCAGGCGCGAGGGGGGTGGGCCAGCCGTTTTTGGCTCCTGCCGTTGTCCTGGGTTTGAACTTCGCTGTATTTATGCTAGCATAGTTACGAGAAGTACATAAGCGAGGTAGGGCTGGGGCACTTAGATTTGTGTATACTCCTTTTCAAACTGTGAGGTGCGCTAGAAACGACGCTTTCTCAAGGTGAAGTGCGCCTGCGGCAACGCTTTCTCAAGGTGAAGTTTCGCCAGCGGCAACGCTCTTTATACTACTGTAACAGCAAAACTGGGCTCCGAACAGCAATCGAGTTACGTTTTGTAGGATAATCGGATTACATTAGGCAAATCTAAACGGCGTAATAATACGATGATTTATAAATCAGTCGCTTAAATGCCGAATTTCGAGAATGTCAACAAGTGCATTTCATGTAGCTTTTAGTGTTTGGTTAAAAATAGACTCAATAAACTAAGATAAAATAAGAAAATATATGTTTAGTATCTAAATTTCAAGATTTTTTGTCAGATTCTAACCGTTTCCAGTGCCACATTGGATACGCCAAGGATCCGCCCCTGTATAATACAGTATTACCGGCTGGGAGGTTCATTATAAGGAAAAATATTTTCTAAGGTCTGCAACAAAGTTGAGACTAAATTTGATGATTTTCAGCAAACTTTGCTTTGTCTGGACAGTAAAATGGACTCTTGCAACGACATCCTTCATCTGATTACACCTTGCTTACTCGTTAAACAATTTACATCAGCATATCAATTCATGAATTTACATTTCCTTCGTAAAAAATACATTGCGAAAAAATATGTTGAGACTAAAAATTGATTGTTTTTCTACACACTTTGTTTTCGTCTGGATAGTAAAACTCACTCTGGCTATGATAAATAATACTTAAGACAGTCTGCCTACTCGTTCAACAATTTACATCGCTTTTTAAATCATATTTAAAACTTACATTTCAATTCACAAGCAAAAACAATGCAAAAAGTATCGTTGTGCCCACAGGCGAATATGCGTAAAATATCCGCTCATGCAGCCAATCAAATTTCTGGAAATAAAAATATCGCTTTGGACCGCTAAATAAAAATAAATGTGTTACCGGAGCCTTTAAGACCTTGTGAAAATATTTTCCGTAGAATAAAACCTAGTAAATAACATATTTTTTATTTTATTATAAAGAAAATTGCATTTAATAAAATAGACGACATAACGATATTGAGAAAAGAAATTTGGATTTTTTCTACAAATTTACCACTTCTTCAGGAAAAGTAAATTTGATGTATGTGAAGCTTTCATCTGAATACACTGTTCTTCATCGTTGAGCAATTTGCCTCGCTTTTAAATTAATTTTAGAAATTTTAATTTCACTTTGCAACCAACTTATTGGTAAAAATATCACTTTTTGATCATAATTTAGGTATCGTAAAAAGATCCCCGCTGCTGCAGCCAATCAGATTGCGGGAAATCAAAAAATATCGCTTCGTTTGCATAAATGAAAAAATTAATTGAAATATTTTCGTGAAATTTAGTAAAAATTCTATGAGGTTCTTAATTTCATACATGAACATCATAAGAAAAAATTTAAATTCACTTTTGTATAACCTTTGTCATATTTTTTGGCAACATCACCATTCCTAGCAATATGTCATAACAACTTGAAAAAAAATACAAAGAAAAATTTTTACGATGAACTTTAGAACTTCAACATGCTTCATTTGCCGATAAAATGTAGCCATCTACCTTAGATAGACTAGTTAAATTCTTCGTTTCGGTCTTTTGTCTATATTTTGCAGGAATCTCTCTTATAGGTTTTGATAGTAAAACATTTGTCATGGAGCATTTATAAAAACATACTAGGGGCAGGGAATCGTTGAATAAAACCATGAACGTTTTCTGCAAACGTATGAGCCTGGACGATTATGGCATAAGCATTCACGGGAACAAGGAGAAGACACGCATTCGTTGATATCTATGATAATAGAAAGTCAAAAAAGCTGTAATAACCTGAAATAAACATCAAGACAAATGCCTGCTTTTTAAAGGCTTACCCCTAACCACCACACAGAATGAAGTTTCAAAATCCCCTTGCAAATTTTTTAGGCGTAGCTATGATTTCAAATATTTTGGCAAAAAAGCATGCCATTGTTGAATACATTAAATTGCCATTACTTGGTAGGAGCGTGAATTCTGTGTTGCAATCATTGAGTATGAGTTTGATTGAAGTTTTGGAATACGGGCAAAATTCAGTAACTTCACTCAAACATTCTCATTCATCATACGTCATACACCATTTATTTCATATATGAAACATATCACCTTGTATACATCAAAAATATTGAGACTACTATTACAAAAAAATTCTTAGAATCACTTGACCAACATTTTTTGATGTCAGGGTCAGGAAGACTTTATAAAGTTTTTGTAAATGCCACTGACGGATAGCTAATATAATCAAAGGTAATATTACTATGGACAATATTGTTTCCGTTATATTGATTTCAAACTGATTGCCTACTCGATGGTACTTGATAAACTAAAAGATTTTTCTATTAAACGGAAATCTCAGGGAAATAGTAGATCAGAGATGATCTCCCCCACAGATGGTTTTTGTAAGAAATTTGAAAGTTATAAGGAAATGTAACAACAACTAATTGTTCTTAAATTCAGGGGAAAATGCTGCAATAAGAATAATTCAATTGAAAATTCAATACTAAACCCACTATATCTCCAATCTACTTTCTTTTTATGTGCTTGCTGTTGTCATTGTTGATTGATTGATAAACTTTATTTAAAACAATTAATTAGCCTTTTTAGCAATAGCTACATGAGAAATGGCAATTGCACTTTTGCATAACACATAATTTTTTGACCATATGCAATAACTTTAATGACAGATGACATATTTTAAACCAACAACCTAAGAATATTATAAGCAATGACGTGGCTTTTAGTTAAGAAATAAAAGTTGCTTAATGTATATGCACAGGCTTTATGCCATCCCCGAGGAGACCTTTGGAAGTTAGAGCTTGAGAGCTGATCGCGAATTTGAAAATTCTCACAAAACGTCTCTAAGGTTTGCATAAGCCAGTGCAAACACGAAAACATCATTTATTTCTTTTATAAAGCAACAATAAAGTGAAACAGACAAATTGAAAACAGACGTTTTAACTTTACCCCTAAAATGCATTTATGATCGATTTGCAATTTGATTAATTTGATTGGTTGAATTCAGATCTGTTTTGCACAGACTAATGACAACACAGCTATTGACCAATCAGAACCAAATTTAACTGTCTTTACTTATAAATTGAATTCTAATTACGTGAATGCCAACTTTATGTTGGTTTCACTTAAATGCTCACTTTAAACAAGCTTAAGTCAGTTCCAATGTAACATAAACCACTAATTGTTATCTATTTAGATTTTAATTCACTTAATCAGCAGAGACTTTCGAGAAACGCCCTTCTTGAGTTAGCTAATAATTTGTACATTTGAATACAAGACCTTGTCAAGCATTTCCCATATTTTAATAGTTCAAGCAGTCTTCAAAGAATTTTCATGAAGTCACGTAAGCTTGCAACATAAGTTAAAAGATCTAGAACGACCAACTTACCGATACATTTCTTTTTGGATTTGTCAAGTTTGAATCCATTGGAGCATAGGCATTCGTAGGAGCCTGGGATATTTATGCATGAGTGATCTTTGCCACAAGGAGAAGACTGACATTCGCCGATATCTAATGTTTCACAATAAAGTTGTTTGAAAATGTGTACCATAAATTAAGCAATTTTATGTCTAATTTAAAGATGTGTAATAAATAAATATGAAATTTTTTGTTTAATTTATTACTTTTAGATATTTCTTAATTGATTTTACGAGAATGTAAAAACATAATTGTCCTAATATTTTAATACGTGTATTTGATATGAACAAATCAACATCTAAAACTTCTAATAAATTCTGTAACAAATGAGTATAGTGAGATCTGTGACTTTTGGGACTGTATGTATTAGTAATTTATTTGTAACGTTTGATTTTTAAAACAAGAATGAGTCTATTAACAGAATACATTAATTAACGATCATTTACGGTACAAGATATAAGATTGCTCACCAAGGGCTACAAGCAGAACCACATATAAAGAAAGTTAAATCTGGCAGTGGGATTGCTAAGGCGGCATTTATGATATAAATCAAACCTAGTTCTTACATAGCTAATAGGAATATGAATTATGAAGTGTGACGTGTACCCACGACGATTGCTATTTTGAATTATTTTCATCATTAATAAAAAAAAACGAAAAACAACTTAGCCATTCAAAGCAATGAGATTAGCTTTGGAAAAATTCACACAACAGGGCATATTAATTATCTCATAATGTAGTTGCAAGTGTCGGAAATTTTGAGTTTGTTAATTCAAGATGTTGGATTATCTTTCAAAAGAAAACGCATCGACTAACAAAATTATACGAAATTAAAGCATATCATCTATACCAAACAAGCTCGACGAATTACCCGCAATAAATACTTTAAAAAATTTTTTTACAAGAAGTGGAAAAATCATATTTGATCCAAGCATGTCGTCATTGATATGCATATCTTGGTATGAAAAGCAGCGGTATTTGGAGACGTTGCATCTTGCCGTAAAATTAAAAAAAAATATTATTCAATCAAGCCTTATTCATTGTTCCATCAAGCACTGTTCATTTTCAAATTTATTGTTTTCTAAGTAAATCAACACACAAAAACCAACAAAACAAGACTAAATACAAGCAGGTTGGCTATAACCAGGTCCAAACCTAGAACGTTGATTGGAGGGTTAAATATTCATATTTGTGCGAATATTCATGTTTTGTGAACTAATGTGCTCAGCAGTAGGGCGTGACAGACAAAGAAGTTATGTAAATAGGTATGGCTAAGAAGATATGGCATTTTCATTATGCCTAAAAGCAGGTCTTTTGAATTTATATAAGTTTGGGGAGGCTTCATCTAAGGTTCCGTTTTTGACACATTTACTCGGGCAAAGACTATTACTAAACATAACTCTCAATTATCTTTGATATTTAAGTGACCATTCCCTGCATACCAGCTCTTTATTGATTTGAAATCTTAAGTATGAACCAAGATATACTTGCAATTTTTCAGATTGGCCAAATTTCGTACCACATTAATTTTAGTTGAATATGTTAAATTTTTTTTGGCGATAAGAGAATTATTTGTCTTCAAGCCATTAACATTTCACCTTGGGCCATTGATTGAATAACTATTAGTTGCACAAAAAGTTCGGAATTCGCTTTTAGTGCTCAACAGTCTGCTACATGGTCGAATGAGTTATCTAGTTCTAACATTTTTTTGGCAGGAAAACAATAACTAAAGAATGCACCCATTTTACTACAAAATAGTACATTTATGTTAAGTACCTAATGTATTGATAATTATAGAAGCTACTCACAGTTTAAATTACGTCTCTCACGTTGGCAGATGAAGTTAAAGTCTTGCCAACATCCAACGTCATTCCACTTGGATTTATAATAGTTGTCATAAATTACAACGCAGTCCTCTATGCCAAATCTTTCGTGACTAGGTTCTCCCGGATACCATAATGTGAAACTGGCTTGCCATTTTGAACTGTGTAGAACTGATTGTCGCTTTTATTGCGAAACAAACCAATAAAATGAACTTTAAGGAGTTTTTTTAAGATGATTCTGGATATGGCATTATTCTCAGCATTATTCTTTGGAACAGCAAGATCTCCTCCCTTCTGCTGACAAAGTTTTCTTGCTTTATTCCATGTTGCTGCTTTTGCACTGAAGAAATAACAAGATGATTCTATATGCAACCAACCAGAAGGACAGCTTGCTAGACGAATGAAAATATAAATAAGACAAAAATAACAAGTAATTGTTTTCAGAATGATTTGTATGAATAGAATAGAATATTTAATATGCACTTTTTAACTGTAAAAGCTGATTGAAAATGCTTAAACAGGCATGATTGTGTTTTGCAGACGGATGTTGTTTAAAACAAGTCTTTCAATACCTAAAGGGTTTTTAAGGAATGAGGAGAGTCTTTGAGCTGGTTTTGTAGAGTAGCCACAAGTTGCAGAGTAAAGTATAATACAATACAATCCTTAAAAAAATTGTATAGAAATTGTAAAAGAAATAATAGAAATTGATTGTGAAGCTTATGTAGTCTGTCTAACACTTGACATTTTAATCATAAATGGAAACCTTTGTGTTTAAATGGATGGTTATAATAATCGTTAAGTGTTGATGTGGATTTGTTTAGTATTTATATTGTGCATAATAAACTGTCTGTTTTAGACTAAAAACTAATTCATTCCATCATATTGTATTCCAGATAGAAATAATAAAATAAGGAAATCATAACACCAAAAATGTGCATGAGCTTGAGCTAAGCTGTCAAATATAGCTCATTTTTACGCCAATCTACTTTCTTTTTATGTGCTTGCTGTTGTCATTGTTGATTGATTGATAAACTTTAATTAAAATAATTAATTAGCTTTTTCAGCAATAGCTACATGAAAAATAGCAATTGCACTTTAACACTACACATAATTTTTTGACCATATGTGTTAACTCAAATGACAGATGAAATATTTTAAACCAACAACCTAAGAATATTATAAACAATTACGTGGCCTTTAGTTAAGAAATAGAAGTTGTTTAATGTATTTGCACAGGCTTATGCCATCCCAGAGGAGACGTTTGGAAGTTAGAGGTTGAGAGCTGATCGAGAATTCGAAAGTTCTCACAAAACGTCTCTAAGGTTTGTATAAGCCAGTGCAAACACGAAAACATCATTTATTTCTTTTATAAAGCAACAATAAAGTGAAACAGAGAAATTGAAAACAGACGTTTTAAATTTACCCCTAAAATACATTTATGATCGATGTGCAATTTGATTGATTTGATTGGTTGAATTCATATCTGTTTTGCACAGACTAATGAAAACACAGCTATTGACCAATCAGAACCACATTTCACTGTCTTTACCTTTAAATTGAATTCTAATTAAGTGAATGCCAACTTTATGTTGGTTTCACATAAAATGCTTATTTTAAACAAGCTTAAGTCAGTTCTAATGTAACATAAACCACTAATTGTTATCTATTTAGATTTTAATTCACTTAATCAGCAGAGACTTTCGAGAAACGCCCTTCTAGAGTTAGCTACTAATTTGTACATTTGAACACAAGACCTTGTCAAGCATTTCCCATATTTTAATAGTTCAAGCAGTCTTCAAAGAATTTTCATGAAGTCACGTAAGCTTGCAACATAAGTTAAAAGATCTAGAACGACCAACTTACCGATACATTTCTTTTTGGATTTGTCAAGTTTGTATCCATTGGAGCATAGGCATTCATATGAGCCTGGGATATTTATGCATGAGTGATCTTTGCCACAAGGAGAAGACTGACATTCGCCGATATCTAATGTTTCACAATAAAGTTGTTTGAAAATGTGTACCATAAATTAAGCAATTTTATGTCTAATTTAAAGATGTGTAATAAATAAATATGAAATTTTTTGTTTAATTTATTACTTTTAGATATTTCTTAATTGATTTTACGAGAATGTAAAAACATAATTGTCCTAAAATTTTAATGCATGTATTTGATATGAGCATATCAACATCTAAAACTTCAAATAAATTCTGTAAAAAATGAGAGTATAGTGAGATCTGTGATTTTTGGGACTGTATGTACTAGTAATTTTTTTGTAACATAACTTTCTAGATTCGTTTAGACAAATATTTTTGTAAATCATTCAGACTACGTTTGATTTTTAACAATAAGAATGAGTCTATTAACAGAATACATTAATTAACGATCATTTACTGTACACGATAGAAGATTGCTCACCAAGGGCTACAAGCAGAACCACACATAAAGAAAGTTAAATCTGGTAGTGGGATTGCTAAGGCGGCATTTATGATATAAATCAAACCTAGTTCTTACATAGCTAATAGGAATATGAATTATGAAGTGTGACGTGTACCCACGACGGTTGCTATTTTGAATTATTTTCATCGTTAAAAAAAGCAAAAAACAACTTAGCCATTTAAAGCAATGAGAGTAGCATTTGAAAAATTCACACAACAGGGGCGTATTAATTATCTTATCCTGTCGTGACAAGTGTCGGAAATTTTGAGTTTGTTAATTCAAGATGTTGGATTATCTTTCAAAAGAAAACGCATCGACTAACAAAATTATACGAAATTAAAGCATATCATCTATACCAAACAAGCTCGACGAATTACCCGCAATAAATACTTTAAAAAATTTTTTTACAAGAAGTGGAAAAATCATATTTGATCCCAGCATGTCGTCATTGATATGTATATCTTGGTATGAAAAGCAGCGGTATTTGGAGACGTTGCATCTTGCCGTAAAATTTAAAAAAAAGAATACTCAATCAAGCCTTATTTATTGTTCCATCAAGCACTGTTCAATTTCAAATTTATTGTTTTCTAAGTAAATCAACACAGAAAAACAAACAAAACAAGACTAAATACAAGCAGGTTGGCTACGACCACGTCCAAAACTAGAACGTTGATTGGAGGGGGGTTTTGAATATTCATATATGTGCGAATATTCTTGTTTTGTGAACTAATGTGCTCAGCAGTAGGGCGTGACGAATAAAGAAGTTATGTAAATTGGAATGGCTAAGAAGGTATGGCATTTTCATTATGCCTAAAAGCAGGTCTTTTGAATTTATATAAGTTTGGGGAAGCTTCATCTAAGGTTCCGTTTTTGACACATTTACTCGGGCAAACCTATTACTAAACATGGCTCTCAATTATTTTTGATATTTAAGTGACCATTCCCTGCATACCAGTTCTTTATTGAATTGACATCTTTAAGTATGAACAAATATATACTTGCAATTTTTCAGATTGGCCAAATTTGGTACCACATTGATTTTAGTTGAATATGTTAAACTATTTTTGGCGATAAGAGAATTATTTGTCTTCAAGCCATTAACATTTCACCTTGGGCCATTGATTGAATCACTATTAGTTGCACAAAAAGTTCAGAATTCGCTTTTAGTGCTCAACAGTCTGCTACATGGTCGAATGAGTTATCTAGTTCTAACATTTTTTTGGCAGGAAAACAATAACTAAAGAATGCACCCATTTTACTACAAAATAGTACATTTATGTAAAGTACCTAATGTATTGATAATTATAGAAGCTACTCACAGTTTAAATTACGTCTCTCACGTTGACAGATGAAGTTAAAGTCTCGCCAACATCCAACGTCATTCCACTTGGATTTATAATAGTTGTCATAAATTACAACGCAGTCCTCTATGCCAAATCTTTCGTGACTAGGTTCTCCCGGATACCATAATGTGAAACTGGGCTAGCCATTTTGAACTGTGTAGAACTGATTGTCGCTTTTATTGCGATACAAACCAATAAAATGAACTTTAAGGAGTTTTTTTAAGATGATTCTGGATATGGCATTATTCTCAGCATTATTTTTTGGAACAGCAAGATCTCCTCCCTTCTGTTGACAAAGTTTTCTTGCTTTATTCCATGTTGCTGCATTTGCACCGAAGAAATAACTAGATGATTCTATATGCAACCAATCAGAAGGACAGCTTGCTAGACGAATGAAAAAATAAATAAGACAACAATAACAAGTAATTATTTTCAGATTTGCACGAATAGAATAGAATATTTAATATGCACTTTTAAACTGTAAAAGCTGATTAAAAATGCTTAAACAGGCAGGATTGTGTTTTGCAGACAGATGTTGTTTAAAACAAGTCTTTCAATACCTAAAGGATTTTTAAGGAATGAGGAGGGTCTTTGAGCTGCTTTTGTAGAGTAGCCACAAGTTACAGAGTAAAGTATATTAGAATACAATTCTTAAAAAAATTGTATAGAAATTGTAAAAGAAATAAAAGAAATTGTTTGTGAAGCTTATGTAGTCTGGCTAACACTTGACATTTTAATCATAAGGGGAAACCTTTGTGTTTAAATGGATGATTATAATAATCGTTAAGTGTTGATGTGGATTTGTTATGTATTTATATTGTGCATAATCAACTGTCTGTTTTAGACTAACAACTAATTCATTCCATAATATTGTAATCGAGAAAGAAATACTAAAAATAGGGAACCATAACACCAAAAATGTGCATGAACTTGAGGTAAGCTGTCAAATATAGCTCATTTTTACGCCCATTTCAAAAAACATTCCTAATTTTTCAGATTAAAGTCAATTTCATTGTTATGTGTGTTTACATGAAATTTTTTTATGTTTGAATAAAAAATTCCAGTCTAACTCTATAAGCGTTAAATTGAATAGTAAGAAAGTCATTTGAAATTTTATTAAACCAGTAGAAATTTAATGCCATCTACTGAAAAACGTTATTATACATTATTTACATACATTTTTTGACCTTATTTATTCTACCTCTTAAAAATATTGTTTATTTAGGTTTTTAAAGGAAGTGAATTCTTAACAGTAAAACCTAATTTTCTTACATCGAAAATTAACAAGATATGTATGAATGAACATTATCAGTGCATACCACCCATACTAAGCGGCGGATGACTAATTGCGCGACCTGTAGGCTTAGAAAAACTTTAAGTGATATAACTTTCTCCCAAAAGGCTCAGTATTTTAATGACGTTTCCGTTTTTTATGCTCCATTGCCTTTGCTTCAGTTTTGTTACTCATAGTGTAAACATTATAGAATAAATTTAAATTTCGAACGAGATAAACTCACTACTTTATGAGTTCTATACATAGAGCATTATAATAGTATATCGTACAGTTTGCAACAAGATATATTATTAAAATTTTGAACAGTAATAGTAAAAACTATGTTTAAAAAGAACAGGACTTTTAAAAACGCGGGCATGTGAGTTGGATTTACAGAATTCTTAGTTTACGAAAGCCAACCAATAATAAACTCAAGACTGTCTAATATGGTGTATCTAGGTTAGCAGGGCCATAGCTAAATTACTAACTTAAGGAGGAGTGTTAAACCTAACCTTAAACCTAACCCTAACTCTAACCCTACCCCCTCCTTAATGTAGAGAAAATCAAAAAGTGTTAATGCTAACATATGCTATTGTCATTTAGAGAACGATACACTTTCAATGTTGTGTACTGTGGAAGTTTTAAGTGTATTGAAGCTTTTCATAAATTTATTACAGATTTCCTGCTTGATTTTATTGATAATGATGAACTTGTATGTGTGGTTTTGAGCCTTATTTTTGTGGTTACATGTAAAATGTAGATGCAGCAAATTCCTTTAACAGAAGCAACAGCAGAGAAAACAGCTTAGGATTCTCAACAAAGAACAAAGTTTTAAAACTGCACAGAGTAGCTCTTTATTCATAATCGGTGATAAAAAATCTTGATAAAGACAGTAATAAATCCATACCTTGGCAAGAGTTAAATTCTCCTGAGTATCCTTCCATACACGTGCAGTTCAATGTTCCATTAAATTTACGATAGTATGTGTTGGGTCCACACAAAGGAAAGTGAAAAGTGCTTGTCGCTATATCGATAAATAAAATTAAAAATAAAATCAACCAGGGATTTTAAACGAAACATATTCTTCCTCAAAGAACGCAATTTGTCACTCAGTATCCACGTTGACGTACCCAGCAAGCAAGTTTGTTATGCAATGTTGGTATTTTTGGTGTTCGCGCATTTCGTAAAAACAAAACAATTAAATAAATGTTGAAAATTTACAGAGTATGAACAAATTTGCTGGCTGTTTGGGACACTACAAGGGATATACTAAGAAGTTAGATAATTGAAAAATGTTCAGAAAATTATCAATTCATCAGTAGTTCTCACAAAATGTGACAAAGCTCATGTATTTTGGCATGGCTTTGCCTTGTTTATTTAAAGTAAAATGAATAAAAAATTGATCTCGAAAACCATGTGAGTACTTCGTAATCGCCTGAATATGAACAGCATACACATAGAAAATTAAAACTTTCAAATCTAGTTTAATCCAAAGATGTAAAAGTTTAAACTCTGTTTTGCAATATACTGAATTTATAAAAAATTTGATAAATCTTAAGCTCACTGCACAACATGCTCAATTTGGACGTTTTTGTCTTTCAATTTATTTTCATGATTTTTTTTTATTTAAGACTGATTTCAAGCCTAAGTGATTGTTTAAATGATGTAAGAAACAATAAAGACATAAATTTAACACCCAAGAAGTTTGACAAGAATAGACAAACGGCAAAAATGTCCAAATTAGACACTTTGCACTTTGAACTTAATGTTCATCAAATTTTCTATAATTTTGGAGGGAAGAACAACCGTTTACTAAGGCAATGTTACTTTGAACTTTTTAACGTCTTTCTATTTTATGAACATTAGCGTCGGAGTTTTTGCAAGTCTTAGATTATTATGTCAAATAGGTAAATATTTACCTACCGTTTGAGTTACGAGTGACACTGTGTATTCTTACAGCCAAATCAAGATAAGCGTTGTTTACAGGAAGAAAATATTTACGTCTCGTACGTTGATGTGTTGTGTTATGGACACTAACGACACTTCGTCCAACACTAGTCATGATATAAATAAAATCCCCAAATACTGTCATGGGACCTCCTGAAGGTCCAAAATCAATTACATTATGGGAGTAGTAATAACAAGAAAAAACATTTCCGTTTGAAACTCGCCAATAAATCTTCTCTTTAGCCATGTCAAGCGTTAGATCATGTGCTATTGACTGAAGTGAAATTGAAAAAATATGATGTTTATTTGCAGTCATGCTCCATAGCCATAAGAAAAGTTCTGTACTTTCTGCCAAGAATAGATACCTTAATAAAAGTATTTGTTTTGTACATTAGTTTTCTCTATACGTACTGAAATACATAAACAATTGGCAAGCTAATATATGCAAGAAAGGAAAGATAGAATACTTTTTTAGTTTAGACAAAGATGTTGTCAAAGTGTTCAGAACTACCTTCATATATAGACGGTTTAATGGAACATATTCATAAAATTTGATAATTTAGCAACATAAAGCTATTGTAACTAACAGGAAAAGATCACCTTTATCATTTGAAATCTCCCTTTTAAAAACCGAACTGAAATATATGAAGTAATTAAGCATTGCATGTGGTTCATAACATAATAATAAATTTAATATGTTATTTTTATTCACATCAGTTCTATAATGATTAGTATTGTTTGCGATCATTGTCGGAATGAGTAATGTTGTAGTTTGGAGTGGCTGCTGAATGAATTGTTTTGGTAACTGATAATGCTGAAAATTAGCAGATGCGTGGAATTTTTGTTCGAATTAAAAATTTGGTGTTGGTAAATGATGTGCACCATTTCATGTAGATATAAAATTAAGAAAGCTTTGTCATTTCAATTTTAAGCTTTCTTAATTATTCAGTTTCATCTTGCAAGAAAATTAGCAGCTCCTTGGATGGATCATCGTCCACAGATGTCTTTAAAAAAGCTATAGCTTCAAAAACATTGTCTTTTGTTGATACTTTTTTTCTGTTTGTTTGGACAAACGATTTTTTAAAACTATCTTAACCTTCTCTTTTTAATTGTCAAATTGTTTCATTGTTTTTCTAAAAAATCAGAAAAAGATTGACACTGGAGCTAGCGCTATTGGTATAATTTAAAAATGATGATTCCATCGCCATGTAATGTTCGTGTTTTTAAGAATCTTTGGCTTGGACAAGCTGCAAAAACTGCTTGAACACTATGGCCTTTACTTTATCGAAAATGTTTAATGCAACTGGCAGTTTTGATTATCATTGAAGCATATTTGCATTCTCCAATACATTTCTTAAATATATTACGCATTTGAGTAACAGCAAAGTCCATGTCTTCTTGTCGGTCATTGCACCTTGCCCCGAACTCTTTAAAAACTTTCTCGTATATATTACCGTTCTTTTGGCTTTTTGTGTTCGTGAAACTTAATTTTTTCTTGTAATATGATAACAATTAATGCCTAACATAAAGTTTTAATTAGAGATATAGAAATAGACCAAAAGCTTTAAATTGAATTTATACTGACGTTTCGTCCTTACTCAAGACATATTCGGGCAAGTAATAATTTATAATGAGATTTTAAGACAAGATATTGTATTTACAAAAGGTGTTAAATTACGACTAAAGGAGGCAGTGTCAAATGGATTACATGATAAAGAAGTTGGGAAGTAAAATGTACTGAAGTTAAGAGAGGCGAAGAGTGAAGGCTTGTATTTATTCATTAGAAGGCTCTCATGAATGGAGAGCTCATAGGAATCGTTAGAAGAGGAAATTATTTTAAAGTCGTAAATTATTTATAACATATTCAGAAAGTTCTCGCTCCACAAGGCTTTTAAGCCAATTTCTTTTTAATCACATGATTATTATCTTCAGATTCATCATCAGTGGAGCAGCTACAGACCTAACGTTTGCCTAAGCTACACTAAGAAACACTGCATGAACTAAAGGTCGTGGAATAATTTTCCATTCAGATGAGTTGATTGGACGTGTGATTGGATTTATTAAAGGGTAGTGTACAGCTACTTAATTTGCAGCTCTCGACTTTTCAATAAACTCTGCCATTTAATGCAAGTTAAAAGAAGACTTGAAAAACTATAAACTTCATATATTGATTATTCTTTTTTATATTGCCACATTTTTGAAAACTAAAATCAATTTTTATATTTTTCATGTAACTACGTTAGAATGTGTGTAATTCTTTTTATCTTCATTACAAAACGAAAGTTGAGGTTTTTTACGTTCACCACATTCGTGAATATTTTAAAACTTTATTGCCATTCCGTATTGAGATTGTTGCACATCTCTTACACTGCTTCAAAAAAGTATACAAAAGAGCACAGTATAGCAACAAACAATGCTCCCAATTTGTTGAAATCTTTTGTGTAGGGCATATCTTATTAAGCATATGATTACCATGGAGGGGTCAAGCAAATTGCTTTTTCTGAAAAAGAAAAGCGCTATTATGTGGCTAGCCGAAGCCAGTAATGGAATTAAATGTACAACACTAAGTTGCACAGTGAAGTTTTACTACTTTTTAGTAGGTTGTGGAAAGCCAAGGTTCTGCAAGTATTTGACTAAAGTTTTATGTGCAAAGTAATTATTTAATATTTTATTTCAGTTTCTACTGCTCTGTTTTATTTCATTTAATGACTTCATCATATATAAACATTGATCCCTCCGTTGTTACCTTTTTTCCTAAAGCTCTTTGGTTCCTAAACATAAATATCGCTTTCGATTTTTGAAATTTCAGGTTCTGCATGTTATTTTCTACTGCATGTGTGCTGAATAATCACACGAAACGTGTTCATTATTGCAGTTGGTTTGAAATGGTTATAGTCACGCAATAAAATTTTGCTGGCCAAATCTCTCCGAAAGACGCTGATTTTAATAAAAATCGGTCGAACTATATGACGTTTGTTTCTTTATAGCCAACAAAATACTTATAATTCGCTCCCTCTGGAAAAACCGAGTTTTGATTTCCCTGGATAATCGATATTTTTTTCTATTATTAAACCTTTAAATAACAAACCATAATACGGACTTATAAAATTCAACTTTTCTATTAAATTAAAACACCGTCTCTAAAAACAAAAACTCTTACTTTACTTAAGAAAACCCTCCAATAGATATAGTTTATTAATTTTACGCTTAAAAGTAATTAAAAAGAATTTCAATATCACCTTACCCATGTTTTGAGTCAAATGCAATGCAGGAAAATTGTAAGCCTGGTTGAAGCCTCATAACACTTGTAATTTTCTTTTTCAAACAAACTTGGTAGATAATGTTCGTGGAGTCAATGTAAAAGATACGACGACCAATCCAGTCAACTGTAATATCATGAACAGAAACATTTTTCGCAAAAATTTCGTTTCTAGTCAAGTCAAAATTTCCCCGTTTGATGTCTTTGTCATCAATGTAGTAAAGCACATTCTCAACTACATCAATTTCTATGTCATTATATCTTGATGCATGGTCAGATTTATTCTTACTGGAGCCATTAATAGTGCTGACATGAATATCTCCAGTAATAGAATCAACAGAGTATATTTTATCAAAGCTCATAGTAATCAAATATGGCTTTGGATAAAGATCTAAATAAATAATAAAAAAACTATAAATAACAATGATGAGAGTGGATTAGAAAAATGCAAATTTTTATAGAATTTTTATCATAATATTTTGTGAAAGACCAGAATAAGTATTTTTAGAAAGAATTTTTCACTGTAGAAATATTACTAATAACTGAAATTAGATTGCCTGCACAACTTCCACCTTTTTTTTTTGAATATTGTCTTTGGTGCTATGAACAAGAAACTATGAACATTTGTCAAATATAAAGATTATACCTTTGTAAAAACACATTTCTGTTTGCATTTGCATCATTTCTTTGTTGTATTGTTTTACTTCCTTGCATGCCGTTGTGTTATCGTCATTGCCATTTTATCAACGCAAGTTTCCATCCATTCTTTTACGTTGTCTTTTAATGTCTCCAATCTTTTCTTGCAGATTGATATGTCGTCATTACCATTTACTATTTGGCCACTAATAGACAGGATTGTGAGAGTCCCAAGAAACGCTTTTGTTGAGCTTGATATCATCTTTAGTTTCTATTTATTAGAAGGTGGACGATTACTAATTTCTTTAAAGCTTTTGTAGTAAAACATTACTTTATTTATGAAAGGCTTGTCATCAATATAATCATATAATCATTTGTTTTTAAATTTTTTTGGTATATAAATCAAGTATTGATTTCTATAATAATGTAACATTTTAACTTCCTTCTCCAAAAAGTATTTTCACGTTTGCTTTCAGATAATTTATGATGATTGGATATTGTTGCAATAGATTAGACAAAGTATTCATTATAAAGACTCATGTTTACAACAATTCATATAATTAGAGTTCATCCGCCTAGAACGTGTTTTGAATAAATAGATGTAAGGTTTCTAAGAAACGAAAGCATAGAAATAATTAAAACATTTCAATGTCCACTATAAGGAAATGACGCAATAAATGAAATTCACCAAGAGCGGTTTAGAAAAAATTTAAAATGGGTTGATTTCAAATTTGCTCATGTTAACACAGTTTACCAGATGAATGGGAAACACGTATTGCTTAACTGAGCCAGTAAAGTTAAATGCCAAATAATCTGTTGCGCAGTGTTTAACAGACGCGCCGTCCTCTCTCTCTAACTACATGTCGTCTAGTTACAGAAATGGAGGCCGTTAAACAATACATGATATTCTGCTTTACAACATCTGTCAGTCGTATAAAGAAGTTCGACTCTCATAATTACATAAATTCTGAATTAAATGAAATTTATGAGTATTTTGACAGAACTGCTAAAGTAAAGAAAATCTAAAAAGCTAAATAGAGGAATGCAAATTTGCAGTATTAAAAAATTCCTATTTCTTCAAATATTTTGTTTTAGACAATTAAAAGGGTTTGCCATTTGTCAAAAATATTCTTGCCATATTGAATAATTGTAGCAAAAGAAACAAGAGACGAAAAATGTATAATTTGTTTTACATGCATTCATTGCTTTTTAAAATGACTTCTGTATTGATGTTTGATGATTATTTGCCCCATTTCAATTTGTTGAATTATATACCTCTCTTTCTTTATCATTTCCCTCAATCATAAGTCTTAGTTTTAATGTCTAATCAAATATTATTAATCAAACATGCATTAAAGTTTTAGTTTACTATCATTCTCATGTAAAAACGCAAAACACTTTGCAAATATTTTAAAATTTTTAAATGTCTATGATAGTAGGAAAACATTTTTTTGTTATCTGTATTCAGAACAAAAATACTTAATGATGGTTGCTTCAAATATTTTTGATGTAGCTACGATTTTCTCTAGCGTATCAATGGAAATATGATATAATATATTTTCAGACATTCATAAATATAAATAAGTAGAACTTTATCTTTAGTTTTGATCAATCAATTCGTTTTTGTTTTCATCATAAGGATAAATATAAAATGATAAAAAGAATTGCCAAACAGTAAAAGTTTTCTTAAGAATTTTAAGTTAGTCAAATTACTAAATGGCAGCTATGTATACATGATGCATGGCTGTGCTACACTTAACTACAGAAAATGTTTAAAAAAAACATACAATAATGTTTCATAATGCTTTAATTATTTTATAAGATAAAGATTGTGTTTTATTATCTGTTGGATTGCGTATAAGCATGACTATGATAAATGAAAGGTATGGTCTTGATAAGGAAGTGTTATCCATAAGAGCTATTGTTCTTAAATTATGTGATAGGCTCTGAATTTTAGGTTTTCTTTATGTTTTCATTACTTACCATTGAAGAGGCAATTTGGCTATCAATGAAATTTTTCTTTTGAATTCTAACGAGTTGTTTTCTATTCTTCTCAAACAGCAGCTTAGAAAAAATATAACTGAAGCAGAAACTGTCTTGTCCTAAAGTGCTAGTAATATGGGCTTTTTGAAATTTGATATCAACACAAGACAAACACTTTTCTGTGGACGGGGACTTAAATTTTGATGATTTTTAACTATATTTTTGATAAAGAGCCGTAATTGCAGAAATTTAGTGTCAGAAAAAATATGCAATTAAAATATTGTTTCAACAATTCGAAGAAATACCATTTACATTGGAAATAACAGACCAAATTATTTTAATTCCTTATAACAACACCCCTGGAAAAAATATGTTTATTTTGACGTTATTCAAATTGGGCAACTATTTCAAGTGTCTCTATAAACTAAAAGAAAAATATGCACTGCAGATGTTAGTTTCTGTTCATAGATAAAATATTATAAAGCAAAAAAGGAGTATTGTCTATAAGCAAATTTTGTTTAATTTTATAGCTCATTATAATATGATTTACCCCCATTTTACTTAACCTAACATAAAACTTTCCAAAGTACATCATATTCAAACAACGTTAGTTTCTTAGGTAAGCATTTCTATACATCGCATTTCACATGATTTTAATTTCTAATGTTTTTAACAAATTTAGTTCATTTCAACGTATTACTCCCCTTTCCTCTCTCAAGATGCGGAAAATAAGGACAAAAAAAGACAAGTTAATGGTTGCAACCCCTAACACATTTTCAGAGAAAATTCAGGACTTACATTTTCATAAGTTACAGTCCTCATACTGGTAAGCGTTTTTTTTGTTTTCACTGAATGTATAAAAGCAAAGTTTCTGCACATACTTTTATATTTTTCTATCATAAATTTTGGCGTACTACGTATGTTTATGTCTTATTGACAAAATGTGAAATCTAAGTTGTTTGGGCCCATTTCTTGTGCAATATGTATAAATGTACATCATTAGATTATACTTTTGAACAATTTTTCTGAAAATAATAATGATTTTTCTACAATTCGTTTTTAAAAATATTACATTGTCATTGAATGCAAAAACATTCTCTCAAACTTATTCAGTTTCTACAAAAAAAAACGCTTTCTGAAAAAAAATCTGCAAAGAAATGTCTCTTTTGTTACGTTGCTTTTGAGTCAGATTGTGTGACAGGGAATATTTAATACTGATTGCAAAAAAATATATAAACACCTCTTAAAAAAATTCTTTTTAATATTTAAATTATTCAACAGCTTAATTCCATTGACGTAATTATATTAGCGTGCTTTAAATTTGCATTGAAATTCTCACGAAGACACGCATATAATATTGCAGTTAAGTTGTTCATTCTCTTCTTTGAGTCACGCAACGTCAACAAGAGTTGTGAATTTTTAGGTTTGAGACGCCAGTTAGAGAGGTCATAGGACGTAGATGTGGCTCTAACACGCCTTTTTAGAGATTGTACTTTATTCATCATGTTTCTAATAAATTTTGCTTCGTCAGGTATCAATGAACCCAATTTATTCATCTTTTATGCTTTAACATCCATCCAAAAATACTTTAGAAAATTCTCTGTGCATGATACCTTATAATAATTTTTTGCATTTACGCAGCATAATAGAAACGCTTTACCTGCTGCTTTAATATTTAAATTTTAAAAATTGTTTGTGTGGGAGAATAAATTAGTTTTTTCTTCTATTTCCAAATGACTATATTTATAATTTATGGATCTCTGCAAAGTAAGAAATTTCATTATAATTTTGCTATTGTTCAACCGAATAGTTTTTGATATATTACAGAGTTATACTTTTACTAGTTGACAGAGGTCATTTTAAGAAAATATGTTGTCATGTAGCAATGTAAACTATTTGTTACAAAGAATTCGTTGCTAATGTCCTTTTTTGTGGACATTTAAATGTCACTCATTCTTTGACTTCTCTTCAAACCATGCAATCACAGATCTGACGCAGAAAAATAACTGAACACGAAGAAATCTATTTGAAAAATAAGGCCAAAACTCCTTTGTTAAAGATTGACTGTTTTTTTGGTTTCGCGTTCATACTTTGCCAGCAAAGTAAGAGATACTTCAAAGAGTGACTTACTACAAAAACCAACTTATGCAACTATCTTTATCGAGCAGCTATTAACATGCCAACAAGCTGACTAATCATAGTGATTGTTCAACAGGACAATATCATAGAGCACGACACGTCATTTAAAAACAGATGGATTTAATGAAATACTTTGTACTGCAGGTCACAAGGTGGTTTATAGTGCTGCTATCAAAAAAATTCTTCCGCCAATACCTTTATGAACATTTGAAGAATACATTACCACCGACTTTCTCTTCTACTTCCCGAAACAGTTTGAGACAAGAAATAAAGTTGATATTCTACGGAATATCTTATCTTGTATTCAATATAGATTTACTGGAGAATGTTATCGATTTTGACAAACTTTGAATAATTTATGGCTCGGAAAAGAAAATTCAAAAATGTCCCAGTATACGACATAGCAAGCATTCCTAGGGTTGATAGATCTTTAAGCCAGCTATTAGTCCATCCACTAACTGGGTGTGACACAGTCTCTTATTTTGGAGGGTGCGACAAAAGAAAACTGCATTGGATGCCAGGAAATTAATTCATCCTCAACGGACTATAGAACCAAATAATTACATCGTCAGAAGAAAACATCACAAAGCAATCTATGGACGTTATTGAGAGGTGTGTGTTGATGTTGTTTCATCGAAAGAAAAGGAAACTGATACAAACTGATTAAATATGCATGCAAAGGAAAAGTCAGTGCAAGTACTTTAAAGGCAATCTGTATTTAAACTGCGCTTTGTAATATGACTTTTATCTATGCATTTTTACGACAGCTGTACGACCAATTTCATATGAAAAATCAGTTTCCTCGTATTCACAATTTATTGATTGGAACTTTACTGAAGTGATTAGCAAATAGTTCATGTTAAATCGAGGCAGACAAAAGAACCAGTAAAATTGTCTGAATGTTCTGTTTTAAGAGCATGATACACTACTCAAGTTGAAAAAGCTAGATGTCAACAAAGTACAATATTTCTGGCAATAAACGCAGGAATTGACCAAGTGACCATTTTACACAAACTGTTATCGGTGGATAACTTCGCGAGTTTTTATTGAATTCACTCAAATACATGCTTAAAATAATCGCTGTATGTTCCTTTTTTAAAAAAAATTTAATTGGATAAATTTCAATACAATACAATGGCAAGAACTGCGAAAAACCTCATTTTTGTAATACAATCTACATATCTTTTGACGCCGCCATATTGGATAATCATGATGGCCCAACGCGCACACATATAATATGTACGTACCTATTACTACCAGAGCCCTCTATAGTATAAGAGTTGGGACATCTATTGTTATCCGTTTAGCTTACGTTGATTGGGCAATATTGATCACCTGATCAATTTCCGCCATTTTGGTTCCTAGTTTTGAAATTTTAGCTAGTGTTTATATAGCAATTGCTGCTAGTAATACAGTATTTTGAGATAATATTGCGTTTTTTTATGGATAAGTGTGTAATACTGATAGTTGAAGGCTACTAAATGTCATTACATATCGCATAAGTCGAGGATTACGAAAAAAATGAAAGAAATGCCTTTACGTCGAACTTACGAAATTTGATTGCGTATGGTGATTGTTGTGCTGAACTGCTTCTGATATAAGGTTCAATTAACTGACTCAAGTAGAGAAACATTTTTGGGCCAAATAACATTGCAAAGTTCGTGCTGATGCAGTTTCAATAGTTTTCTTACTCCAAAGCTTGTTTTTTAATCGAAGATGATTTCTCATTATGTTCTGAAATTGGTCAATCTACAAACCTCTCAATTCTCAGCCACTTCCATACTAAAACAACTACACCAAATCACAGAAACTCTTATGATTTTCCATGTTGTATTTTTAGTTCATCATTTAAAATGAAGTAATTATAATTAGGATATTCACTGAAACAGCTGAGTACAATATATTTTTGGTATTGAATTGTACAAATGTACCCTACTTCTGTAGCTCAAAGTAGAACATTACTTCTTCTAGACTTGTCGATGATATTTTAATTGTAGGTTTTGGTTTATAAGATCACAGAGGCATATCTCCATAATTTCAGCTATTTGGGCTTTTTAATGTATATTACAACTGTTGCTGCCTTTCTCATATATATTAAAATATTGCCGGCTTTCTGATATATATTTAGGTGCTGCTAGCTTTTTGATATATATATTTCACTGGCAATACAAGGCATAGAATTTGAACAAACGGGGCTGAGCTCCCTCCAACACACCCCTGTTTGATCATTAAACACATATAGAAGTTTTGTCATTCCTCAACCAATAAATTTAACTCTTTGCTAAATTAAAGATTGCATCAGACTCATATGCTGTATAAAAGACTACAAACATTAGCATTTGTAGCAAACAGACTGTTCTTCAACAACAGAAATGTTTCATATTATAGAAATAATATATTCATTTTAAAGAAATGCTTCACCAAAATTTTCAGCAGAATCCCTAACAAACTTTATTAGAAATAAACTTTAATACTTTATAAAGTGATAAAGGCGAAATAACTTCATATAAAGGAATAAAACGTTTAAGGTCAAATGCATCTTGGTCAAATCATTGCATATTTCAATAACTAAAAAGTAAAAAAGTCTGTCATTTTCTGCTGAGCAAGAAAACTTTGTGATCTTTCAGAATAAAAAATATCATGCTTGGATTAAATTGGGGGCATAAATCACTCACTACCATTAAATTGTTACAAATCTTGAACACAAATCTCTCCGGACCAAATCTGCATGATTACTATGATTCGAAGTTTTGAACAAAGTCTTGTCCAAGTATTTGATAACACTGATGCCAGGATAACATTGCCGCTTGCCACCAAGCTTAAAGATCTTGAAAACTTGTTACAGAGTCGGAACATAAGTCGAGAAAACACGTTCACGTACGAAAAATACTTCTTACAATGGGTCACGATCAATTTGAAGCACGAACTAGTAAACCGCAAACGAAGCTCAAACCAATGAAATTAAATCAGGTCTGCCGCAAATCGTCAAAAAGACGCAAAGAGCTTGCTATTATTCCTAATATATTTGATACTACCATGGAATAAGCTTAAATTGCTTTCTTCTTTTGCATATAAACCCAATTTCCAATAGTATTATTATAGTTTCACTTTGCAAGTAGGAACCAAAATGGCGGCTCCGCGCTCGCCCCAGACCGTTTGTCCCAACTCTTATACTATAGAGGGCTCTGATTACTACTACATCTATTGTAAAAATAGATATTTTAATATGGCGCAAAGCTCAAATTTAAACGCGGTAAACAATTACAGACTTGCATTGTAATGTTATATCGCTAGCTAAGCAAAGAAAATAAAAAATTGAACATGCTTTGTACATTTTAATTAGTCTGAGGCAACGTATTTTAAAAATCTCTGTTGTAAAAGCACTTCTACTTTGTTTTGAAAAAATACAGCAACCCTTATTCAACGTTGATTGTTATTCTTTCAATAATATTACACGACGCCTTTACTTTATCGCGTTCCAGACTTTGTTGTGAAGCAAAACGCGAGCGCCAAATTGTATTCGAGAAAATGCAAAATTCAACGCTTGAAACAGGCCTTATTATGCGATACCCGAAGTTACTAAAAGATGTTACATACAACCACATTCCACATAGTGATTAGCCGCTGACCGTGCGAGTACGGGCAGATTAAGAAAAAAGGTACGTTGCGTACATATGGTTTTAATTTCAAAAAGACAAAATACGATTAAGAAGTTTTCAATTTAGCTAGTGATAATATTCTAATTGAAGAGTCAAGCACAATCCTTAATTAACATAATCCTAATCACTATACATAAATGTAAAAGTTGCTTTTTATCGAGGAGATAAAGTGAATTTAACTGAATGAAAATGAACTATTAGTTTGAAAAATTTACGATAATCGTAAAACAGACGGAAATGAGAGCAAAGATGAGCCTAACGTCCATGGTCCTAGCTTTATACTGTTCGATCACTAATGTTTTTCTTGTATTCTCCTACCTCCATGGTCCTAGCATTATACTGCTCGATCACTAATGTTTTACTTGTTTTCTCCTACCTCCATGGTCCTAGCTTTATACTGTTCGATCACTAATATTTTACTTGTATTCTCCTACCTCCATGGTCCTAGCTTTATACTGTTCGATCACTAATGTTTTACTTGTATTCTCCTACCTCCATGGTCCTAGCTTTATGCTGTTCGATCACTAATATTTTACTTGTATTCTCTTACCTCCATGGTCGTAGCTTTATACTGTTCGATCACTAATGTTTTACTTGTATTCTCCTATCTCCATTGTCCTAGCTTTATACTGTTCGATCACTAATGTTTTACTTCTATTCTCTTACTACCTCCACCGTTTTTATACCGGCTGACCTTTATTGTCATATTTCTACTCTCATCTGTCAAAAATCATTTGACTAGCAAACACACAACTTGAATAAAAATTTTTGATATATTCATAAATATACCATATAATACTTGAAAACCATATTTAGGGTTGATACAGTTTGAAAAAAAGGCGTATACAGTCAAGAAACTTAGACACTTCTCAAAATTTAAGACCTCTTGTAAGTGAAGACACATTTACGACCTTTCCTTAGCGGAGGTGAATACCAAAACAACCTTCACAAACAACATTATAAGCTGTTGTATGCGGTTGCACTTGGTCTATTTTCAGTCAAATTAGTAATTATCTCGACCAATTGACATATTATAGTATATAAATAGATGTTGTTTTGTAATGCATGTAAATTCCTTCGTCTTCTTCATTTTTCTTCATGAACCACTATAGTTTCTTCTCCGGGCTAGCGCATTTGTGTTCCTCAAAGAAAAGTTTTTCATGTCATGTGAACTATAAGCATTGTGTCTATACAATGATAATATACATGATGAATTTGTTGTTTCATAAAGTCTATGGACTCAAACGTTTCACTGTACAGATGTTAGACTTTTCAGTCGTTATCAAGCATACAATCATATTTCAAAACATTGTTGAAACAATCATATTTAAACTTTTTTTATGATTTTGTAATAATCCACCAGCATCTCATAAGCGGACACCTCCGACAAAAACACACCAAGTCATGGTCTAAAGGGTGTCTTTTTACGGTAAGTTTGATTGCATTCATTGAATTTAAAAATGCTTTTGAAAAACGTCTATGCCTGTATAGAGTAAAGAATGTTCCGAATTTTCTTCCTTGATGTTTTCCATCGTTACAAACATTTGCTGGCACGGATGAAACTATCAAACACAACAGTGGTCATTTTACGGGCGTGATTAACACTATCGTACTACGTCATTGCATTGAATATTCAATTTCATTACATGTTATTTAGCTATGATATGATTTCTTTTGCACGAAATTTTTAAAACATCCATGGAAAATTTTTGTTCGTTGTTGTTGTTACAACACACAATACACAGTTGAAATCTCGTTTTAAAAAGCACCTACCTCGATTAAGCTTGTCTCCCGAATATGCGCCGCATCTAAAGTAGCAAATATTTGAAGAGCGCCGCAGTTTCTTATCCCCGTAAATACGGTAATTGAGTTGGTTGATTGAGATGAGATCAGTTTTTATGGTAAAATACAAACTTGACTGCAAACGAATCATTGTATGCATTGTTGGTATTATCTAACTGTGGGTGAAAAGTGATGACGATAAAAGTTCTTTGACTTGTGCTATAAATATTTTTAATAAAAATTATAAATATTTAAAGTAAAATAATATTGATAGTAGGTCAAATGTAAACACCTAACTAAAGATAACCTTAATGTCAGTGAAGTTATAAATAGCTCACCTGTGTATTATATATATATATATATATACAAATATAACAGCGCCAACAAAAGATGCAACCTATGCCTGAAAGAAAAACTCTTCATCACCTACCAACCACAACTATCATCACTCAACAAACGTAACGAACTTATCTCTTCTTGTCGCCATAGACACAAAGCACTTTTATGTAATTTGTAATCGTACACTCAATATATTATGTAATTCTATCTCAATTTTTAACCTAACTTCCTCTTGTATATATAATCTAGCACATGCTTTGTATTCATTTAATATTATCCCTGAAGAGTGAGAAATCACGAAACAGGCTTGTCGGGATGAAATTGTAGTTTTTTGTATTTTCTTCTTCTCATCAATATATATATATATATATATATATATATATATATATAATGAACTAAAATAAAATGGACAAGCGACAGCAAACAATTGTCCATTTTATTTTAGTTCATTTTATCTTACGCTCTTCTAATATATAGAATATTGAGCGCTCTTTTATCCAGGAATATTATCCATAATAATATATATATATATATATAGGAAGTTTATAATTAATGATTTTCCGTATAAAACAGTGCTCGTATAAAACAATAAATCCCCTGAAGAGTGAGCAATCACGAAACAGGCTTGTCAGGATGAATCTGTAATTTTGTGATTTTTCTCAACACCACTACTCACATATATATATATATATATATATATATATAAAGATAAAACGTTTCTCCGGATTTTTAAATGATTTTTATTTTTGAAACGTTTTATCTTTTATATATTCAATGCCTGGATTACAAATTTTCAAACTATATATATATATATATATATATATATATATATATATATATAAAAGATAAAACGTTTCTCCGGATTTTTAAATGATTTTTATTGAGCTTTCGACTCGTTGCTTCGAGCCTTCATCAGAATGAAAAATATTATTTACACGTGCTTTTTAGCTTGGAGATGTTTAGAGCGTCTAACTGGATGAGTGGGTGGATTAATGTGATTGGATGGAGTGAAATGCGTTGCCATGGGTTTTTGTGTGTTGTTAATATGGTTGGTGTTAATAATATTGGGGTGTAGTGTTTTAGTTTTGGTGTTGTTTGTAGTTTTTTTGTCCTTTTTCTTTAGTTGTGAGTATATGATGGGTATGTCGATATGTCTGTTTATTGTGTCGTTGTCTTCACTGTACCAAGCTTCCTTAAATTCGCGTGCGTGTTTAGTCTGTGCGCGTCCGAGTACTTTAGTTTCTGTCCAGTCGAATGTGTGATTGTTTCCGTGGGTATGTTCTGCCGGTAGTGAGTTCGGATCTCGTCGTTTTATGGCGTTTTTGTGTTCTGTGAGTCTTGTTTCAATTTTCTTAGATGTTTGTCCTATGTATTGTTTTGAACAGTCTTTACATGGTATCATGTAGATCGCGTCAGTTGTATCATGAATTGTTGTTTTGTCTTTATGTTTGGTGAAACATGATTTGAGTTTTGTGTAGGTTTGTGGGCGACGTTAATATTATGTGGTCGAAGAAGTCTGGCAGTCATTTCTGATGTTCCGTTTATGTATGGTAATGTGATGATTTTTACTGTTTCGTCCGGTTTTTTGTTGTTTTTGTCGGTTTGTGTTTTGTTTTGTATTTTGTATATAGTTTTGTTTATGAAGTTTCTAGGGTAATTGTTTTTAATAAATGTGGAGTATAAGTACTTGCGTTCTGTTTTTTTGGCTTCTTCCGTATTACAATGAGTGTTTATCCTGTTCAAAACAATACATAGGACAAACATCTAAGAAAATTGAAACAAGACTCACAGAACACAAAAACGCCATAAAACGACGAGATCCGAACTCACTACCGGCAGAACATACCCACGGAAACAATCACACATTCGACTGGACAGAAACTAAAGTACTCGGACGCGCACAGACTAAACACGCACGCGAATTTAAGGAAGCTTGGTACAGTGAAGACAACGACACAATAAACAGACATATCGACATACCCATCATATACTCACAACTAAAGAAAAAGGACAAAAAAACTACAAACAACACCAAAACTAAAACACTACACCCCAATATTATTAACACCAACCATATTAACAACACACAAAAACCCATGGCAACGCATTTCACTCCATCCAATCACATTAATCCACCCACTCATCCAGTTAGACGCTCTAAACGTCTCCAAGCTAAAAAGCACGTGTAAATAATATTTTTCATTCTGATGAAGGCTCGAAGCAACGAGTCGAAAGCTCAATAAAAATCATTTAAAAATCCGGAGAAACGTTTTATCTTTTATATATTCAATGCCTGGATTACAAATTTTCAAACTTATATATATATATATACAAAGTGTATATACAATGTGCCCTCCCGGCTATCACCGCTTTAAAACGGTGACTCCTGCACTTGGGACACAGGACGTACGGTTACACATTGCATGGATTGTATTGTAGAGTCACCACAGTGCTCAAACCTATAAAGGTGAGCTTTGCATATCGCGAACACGGTGAACGTCTCCATATGAGACTCTCTACACAATCCGACAGTGCTCAAACTACGCACGCGCAGTGAGCGTAATATACAAAGTGTATATACAATGTGCCCTCCCGGCTATCACCGCTTTAAAACGGTGACTCCTGCACTTGGGACACAGGACGTACGGTTACACATTGCATGGATTGTATTGTAGAGTCACCACATTTTATATATATATATATTAAATGCCTGGATTACAAATTTTCAAACTTATATATATATATATATATTGATGAGAAAAGAAAATACAAAACTACAATTTCATCCCGACAAGCCTGTTTTGATTTCTCACTCTTCAGGGATAATATTATCCCTGAAGAGTCTTGTCGGGATGAAATTGTAATTTTGTATTTTCTTTTCTCATCAATATTTACGCTCTGCTCTTAAGCATCGAGCACTGTACTTACGGAGATTCAAATAAACAAAACTTCCTATATATATATATATATATATATAAACTGCAGTAAAAGCTGGATTCGTTTAGGTCCACAAAGGGCAAGCAAGTATAATGGCAACAATACAAGTCAATATGGAAAATATATTAATTCCTCCACACAACTCAATGTTTTTCAATATCAGTCTGGATTACAACATATGACGATGTTTATTATGAGACTAGACATCCAGTTGTAGTATCTCTTGCATTTCAAGGAAAAGAAAAAGTCCATGCAAACGCTCCCGTGATTTTATTCATAAAAAAAAATATTTCCATTTATTTTTTTGATTCTTTCAGGTATATATGCATAAAAACAGATTTGTCATGCTTCACGAGTCATTTGCGATCTTTTAATTCTTTTTAAAACCTTTTAAAAACTCAATAGAAGTGGTCATATTGGTGATATATTTGATGGGAAGCAATATCATATTATGATCACGTGGCAAAAGGTTGATGGAAAAATGATAGTTTACAAAGACGGTGAGCAAAAGTATTCAACAATAGTTGCAAAAAACCGAACAATTTTATCAGGAGGAGTATGGGTGATTGGACAGGATCAGGACTCTCTTGATGGAGGATTTCAGAGTTGTAACTGTTTTAAAGGAACAATTGATGCTGTATATATTTGGGACAAAATATTGTCAATTGATGATATAAAGCAACTTGCAATGTTGCAATGCATATATAAGTGGATACAAAATTGGTTACCATGACTTTAAATTTACTAATACTACTAATCTTATTGAACCAACTAGCTACACATAGACATTACAGTTTATAAAACTTCTTTTCTGATTTACTATTAAGTTTATTGAATATTTATCACGCTTAGCTTTAGTGTATTTAATTATTGTATTAAGTTGACATAAATAATACATATATTAAGTTATAAGCAATGAGCACTACTGTATTAGCTTTATAATGTAAGTAATAAAATTTTGGCATCTTGTCGGCCGATGGCACTGATTACAGTTTTTTCCTGTGGGGGAGGGGCAAAAAAATTCCTAAGAAGTCGTTTACATATATTAAGCATTAATTGTTTCATTTTCTTCCATTACAAGTTACATATATAGACCTTAGTATGAAAAATACCGGGTGGTGATTCTGAACTACACTTAATTTTTAGGTGAATTTTCCCATTTCTTTACAAGCTGTTTTTGTACAGGACGCTGCGATTGATATTTCCTTTCATTCGTTATCACACGTATCATTCTTTCAAACAGGTAATTTCTGAAGGACATGTACCTGTTGGAAAATTGATATATGATTATGCTACCTTCAAATGCGTAAATTTATCTAAAAGGTGACGGTTTATCTTTCAGATTTATCTAAAATTGGTACGTAAGGATAAGAATTGAGAGTAAGTGCTGAGTGTCGAGAGTAATTAAGTCCCTGTTTACATGAAAGAAGAATGAAATTGAACAAGGATAAAAAATTTGGAATCGCTTCAGTGATTACATGGCATTGGCACGAAATCATAAAAAAATTCATAAATGCATATCTAATTTAGCAGCTTTTTTTACATCACGCCATTTTAGTTTCTACTTTGTTTATTTGCACGTCTGTAGCTTCTATTTCAAACCGATCGAAAGGTTTTCTGGAGCTTCTTTTAGTAGAGTTAACAAATTTATCATCTCTGTAATTCATTCCAATTTGAAGCTAGTCTGAGTGGTTCAACAGACTGTAAAACATCAGACCTCTCCGAGTCATTTACTTGAGTGTGAGAGGTCGTTCTCTGCTTTGCGAAGATTAAAGAACTATACAAGAAGTACTATGGCTGCTGACAGGTTAAATGGTCTTGCTTTATTGTGTATTCATCAGGACATTAATGCAGATATAGAAAAGAATATAGATCTTTTTGCAAAAGACGAAAGAAGAATTGAACTAGCTTTCTAGTTCGGAGTTAAAGTTCTTCATGCCTTTTTTAAACTCTTGACTGTAAAGATGACTGCCGCTAACCTCAGTCAATATAAACACAAACAGTCGTTCTCAGAACTTTACTTACCTGGACGATCGACATCTACAAACATTTTTCTGCTTTTTTTGTTGACAACTTCATTTGATAAATTGACATAAAATCGATTGCATAATAATCAGCATGTCGGTATGACTAGACCATTATAAAATGAAATTCCATATAAAAGTTGATGAAGCGTAAAGAATTTTTTTAGGATAAGTTTATAATGAACCAGGCCGTCCATGTAAGAAGCCCTCTAAGCATATTTTTCTGCGAGTTTCCTAGGCATTCTGATGAGCTCTGATATTGAGCAAAACGGTCAAAAATCGACAATTTATGATCAAGAATGTTAGCTCATTACAGTAATAAATACTTTAGAAGACAAACTGCAAAAACGCAGGAAATAGAGTTTTTGGCAATCCAAATTTAAAATTTTACCGGGGGGGACATGCTTCTGAACCTCCATAGAAAAGCCGCACTAACGGTAAGACATTGTGCCTAAGTTCATATACGTAGCTGGATCCAACCCTGGTATAAACTATAAAATTATAAATTGTCCTCATTATGTTGTATCGAAATTTAACTAAATATAAACGAAAAATGTTATAACTAGTATTATCTTATGATTTTATAATTGTACTTGTTGATGAAGCTATATTAAATAGAAGTAGAAATCCATAAAAAACATATAACGTTCTCTCAGTTGAGATAATAATTAATAAATTTCCAACAATTGTTGTGAATAAAAATAGAAACTGAACGTAAGAATAAACCACAAGCGAAGAGGAAAAAGGTTCAAAAAATGTCAACAAGCTTTTTCTCAAGTAATGCACTTATTCAAGAAGAAAACGAGCAATCGATTTAATTGTGTGAGTCAACCCGATGTAGAAGTAGTCAGCCAGAGTTTGGTCACGTAGAAATTTCACAAAAGAATTTGAAAGGCCCAAATTTAAGCGTAAGAGATATTGCTGACAATGGTTAGATTGATTCCACCAACAATGCGAGTACTTTGCTTAACTAACCTTGCAAAACATCCGTCACCTCCCCATGTACATACCGTAATTGTTTGTCAACACACCAATACAAATACTTTAAGATGACATACCCATGGATTGTATGTGAAAATTAAAGTATTAGATGCAGCATTTGCAAAAGAGTGAAATTGCTGGGTCAATAGGAGCATCTAGTACACAAAGTATACACTTAAGTAGTGAATGAAGTACATGTTCTGTGCGTAAGGATGGAAAGAAGGCATTAACACAAAAAGCATTGGGAAATGAGATACAAAAACACGCAAAATCTCAGGCGCACATTGCAGCTAGTAACATTCTAGCAGAACAAAACGAAAGAAAATTGAGGTTACATCACTCAATAGTATTGAACATTCAAGAGAACTAACAGAGAGATATTTGCGGACTGCGTATATTGTTGGCTACAATAACCGAGCAATCACGGACTATCCAGACCTTGTTACATTGCAGAGCACAAATGGGATCGAGCTTGGGTCAATTTTACATTCTAGGTTTAGTTGAACGCTGATGATTGAATGTATTGCGGACACAATGAGAAAAAATATGTAAAGCAATCAAGGACAATGACAGAGAAATCACTATTATAACTGATGAGTCGACTTCATTATCAAAGAAAATGCTATTGTATTGCTTACACATGAAAGACTTGCATAGAGAGCTTTTTTCATGTATTGGACACCAAAGTTAAAATATCTTTGCAGCGAGAAAAACCTAACATTTTTGAAACTAGAAATGTAAAAATATACAACATTGATCATTTCAATAACTATATTTTTCTACTCATTGAGAGATTCTACTTTGAATTATCGTGATCATGATAATTTATGGGCAAAATTTAAAGACATTTTTAATTACGTAGCATACATTTATACTCCAATAAAAACAGGGAAAGTCAGAATCTCTTATTCTCCTTGGCTAACTACTCCGATTAGATGTGAGATGAACAACGTGATTGCTTATAAAAGCGAACCGCTGAAACAAATTCAGAAAAAGGTTACCGAGCTTATCAAGTTAAGCGTAACGAAGTTAATAAGTCGATTAAGTCCACAAAATCTCGATTATATAAAGAAAATATTGAAATGAACAAAAATAATCCAAAAGAAATGTGAAAAATATATATCAAGGCTTTAGTGGAAATGTTCCAAAACTACCACAATTTCAACAATCAAAGATGAAATGGGCAATAACATTTACGATGTAAAATCAACAGCTAGTCAATTGAATAAATATTTCATAAAAATTGGCTCTAAATTATTAAATAAACTTCCAGAAAGTCCTAAAGATTTCTCTTATTACTTAAATCCGTTAAATTGTGGATTTCAATGTCTTACAATTTCTGATGAAATATTTTACTAAAAAAATATCAAAACTTAAAAGCAATGAGGGTGCTGGATTAGACAAAATACTGTCGAAACTTTTAAGAGATTCTGCTATTGTCATCACTCCATACCTGACCCACATTTTTAATCTATCGTTAGATAAAAGAAATTATCCTAACGATTGGAAACAGAATTGTATCTTTAGAACAAGACAGGATTGTATCTTTTGACAAACTTTGACTGAGCGAATTTATATGTCCTTATTTGATAATTGTAAATACATTATTAACTTCTACAGAAGACGTTTTAAACACTGTCTTAAACTAATAAATGTAAATGTTATTTAAGAAGTTTATAACAAAATGAACAACGTATGTTTTTATGAATTTCATACATGAAATTAATAAAAGAGCTGAAGTAATTATGGTTTTATTTTCATTTCAGTGGATTTTAGAGAGTACTTCATTCCTTTCCAACTTCTCCAAACCACACCTTTATACCCTTTATGAAAGCCATGATAATAGTAGCCGTTAAGATTGGAATCATAACAACAATTATACCACCAAGCTCCATTAGAAGCAACAGCACAGTTTCCTCCACAAGTATCATGATCCGCATCTTTTGTCGTAAACTTCATGTAATTATGCTTGGGTGTTAATGAATTCCCAGAATTTCCTGAAAATCGATAGTAGTTCTTATCATAAGTGAAGCAGGAAAAATAATGACTACAGCTTCGCATTATGATTTGTGTTTTACACGAACAGTCAAAATAAATGCCAACAGGTATAAAAATATATCAATGAAGAAGCCTTGAAAGAAAGTGCTATACATTAGACATAAATTGTCAAACAAAAGAGCAAAAGCAATTGCATATTTGGAAACTAGTCGGTATAACAATGCCGTATGTTTAGATGTTTTCTTACCTGAGTATGTTCCAAGAATTAAAGTGAAAAAAAAACTTTCATTCTTTACAGCAAAATAATCATACTCAGCATATTTTTGGTTTCCTGATGTGTCTTCCAAGTCAATACGGAGTTTATTTCGTTTTGCAGAAGTTAGTCGATATATCTTATCCAATCCAAGCCAAAATTCAGAACTAAGATTACCAAAACCTTGTTTATAGTCATTCCACCCACGATAGAAATCAACACTTCCATCTAGGCGTCTTTGAAATACAGTCCAGCCACCACCATATGAAGTCATGTCACAGTAGACATGAAAAGATCCTTGACCATCAGGATCAATTTGATAAACTCCACTTTCGTTCTTGCCATTATTTTGTACCTCACTGCAATCTTTGGCTATGGCTATTTAAATTGAAAATGTTAAAAATTCAGTTTCTCAAGGTTATGTTATGATAGGATAAACGACTGAATTTTGTAAAAAAGTGTTCTTAAGCGAATGAAATCGTTACTAGGTATTATTATTATTTGTTAAAAATTGCTTGTTTCATGTTTCACAGACTGGAAACCTACAGAACACAAGCATTGCATGTAAGATATGGATATTATTGACTACTGTGAATCACATTTAAAGTGGGGATGCTGTTTTGCTATTAACTCAATTTCAGAATATAAAGTCGATTTCATTGTAATGTGTGCTTACATGAAATTTTTTTCTGTCTGAATAGAAAATTCCAGTCTAACTCTAATAGCGTTAAATTGAATAGTAAGAAAGTCATTTGAAATCTTATTAAATCAGTAGAAATTTAATGCGATCTACTGAAAAGCGTTGTTACACATTATTTACATACATTTTTTGACCTTATTTATTGTACCTCTTAAAAATATTGCTTATTTAAGTTATTAAAGGAAGTGAATGCTTAACAGTAAAACCTAATTTTCTTACATTGAAAATTAACAAGATATGTATGAATGAGCATTATCAGTGCATACCACCCATACTAAGCGGCGGATGACTAATTGCGTGCGGCCTATAAGCTTAGAAAAATTTGTCGGACTTTAAGTGATATAACTTTTGAGGAAGTTTCCGTTTCTTATGCTCCTTTACCTTTGTTCAGTTTTGTTACTCATAGTGTAAACATTATAGAATAAATTTAAATTTCGAACGAGATAAACTCACTACTTTATGAGTTCTATACATAGAGCATTATAATAGTATATCGTACAGTTTCCAACAGGATATATTATTGAAATTTTGATCATTTATCTCATCTAGAATGGCAAAGAGTAAAAACTATGTTTAAAGAGAACAGGACTTTTAAAAACGCAGGAATGTAAGCTTCAGCCTACATAGCCTACTGACTACTGCATATTTGTCTGTTCTTGGAATAAGTTCATAAAGCAACAATCCATTGGTTCGAAGACATTTGATGTAATATTATTGAGGTGCATTCATTCTTCGAGGTCTGCAAGCATGTCTGTCAAAATGCTTTTTAAAGTTTGGGTTTACAGAATTCTTTGTTTACGAAAGCCAACCAATAATAAACTCAAGACTGTCTAACATGGTGTATCTAGGTTAGCAGGGCCATAGCTAGATTACTAACTTCAGGAGGAGTATTAAACCTAACCTTAACCCTTACCCTAACCCTAACCCTACCCCCTCCTTAATGTAGAGTAAATCAAAATGTGTTAATTGTGAAAATCAAAATATTGCCGCTGGTGCACTTCACCTTGAGTAAGCGTCGTTTCTAGCGCAGCTCACAGTTTGAGAAGGAGTATACACAAATCTAAGTACCCCAGCCCTAGCTCGCTTACGTACTTCTTGTAAATATGCTAGCATAATTACAGCGAAGGTCAAACCCAAGACAACGGCAGGAGCCAAAGACGGCCGGCCGTCGGGGTCTATTATTTAGAAATAGCGTATAATAGGGTACGTGGTAAGATGAATAATGAATCCAAAAGAGTACGTATGAAAAGACAAGAGCAAAAATAAAGAAGAGAAAGAGAGAAAAAATTGAATAATATAATAATAAGACAAAGAGAAGAACATCTTAAATTATAAACCATGCTGCTAATACAAACAGGTACGATACAATTAGAAGAATAATATTTATATATTATATAAAATCGAGATGGACACTGTTAGAGAGATTCTGCAACTATATAAACAGGGTGTTATAAGTGGAAGAGCTCTAAACTCATTCCTTGAAGCTTTTCAACCACTAGCATCTACATCAAGAAAGCGAACGAATACAGCCCACCTGAACCTCCTTCGGTACCCTGTAAGCGCAAACCTATTATGCGTAATGACGTAATGGAAAGTAGACCGGCAGTTATAGCAAATTCTGTAGGTTGGGAAGCTACATATGGAAATATGAGCGACCCAGCGTTAATACGCTATAACGCACTTCATTTTCTAAGTGCAATTCCTCCAAAAACTAAAACTCCGACGCATCCGGCGGCCGATTCACTCCCTTTGCCAACGTGAAGTGTTCTTTTTCAGTTCTAGATAATGAAGGAAAGCCTTCGGAATCATCTAGCGCTTCGTGTAGCATATCTTCATCAAACAACGGTTGAATATTCGGGTATTATGCTTTCTATAGTGAGTGTGATAATTACTCTAGCAGTTCCCATCTGTTGAACAACTAATGTTGCGTCAGTAGGTAAGTCTACATCTATAAAATCTCCATAGCTACATTCAGAGTTAATATCACCAACACGATGTGTTTTTGTTTCACTTAAGACAAGTAATTTGCTAGGAGTTTGAAGTACTCGTAGCGTTCCTGCACTTGTAATACATTTTCCACTTAATAATATTCGGTAGAATCCAGCGGTTTCGATGGTGATTGTAGAAGAATCATCTTCACCTTTTTCACACATCGCGACATTGGTCCAATCTGAACCTCTTTTTCCAGTGACTGAAGTACCAACTTGAGTGTACACATCTACTGGAATTTCTAGTCGCTTTTTGTGTTTTTCACGTCTTCTATAATGTTTTACAGGATGGGCGTGGTAGTTTTTTGCCGGACTAAGCAAAGCTTTGAGAGCCTCACGCGTAGGTTTATCTACGTCTGATTAGTTCCAAGAAGATATGACTATATTTTCAGCCCTAGAATTATCTTCTAGTTCAAATTTTGCAAAATTTTTCTCTCTATTTTGTCGTAAGTATACTTCTACTGCTCGGCGAAAGAGATCGTTTGTTGATTCAAATTCATGAACCGAAGTTTCAGCTGCGTTAGACATTTTAATGTTTGTGTGATAAGACACAACTGAAGTGATAAACACTATAAATTTAAAGTGAAAATTTTTTGTTTTAGAACTAGGAATACTCTAAATAGTGTACCTCATATCTTCGCGTCCAGTTAATGGGTATTGTACTAACATATGACATCAATTTGTTAGTGTTATCATGTACGAAACTAATACAAGGCCGCCAACTTTGTTCAAGCACAATACATCTAATATTGAGCCACTCGTTTTTAGACCGTTCAAACCAAATGCTTAATAATGCTATTTTATTATTTTCGAGTGTTTTTCCAGTAGGAAACGTTACTAAAGTTACATTTACTCCGCTCATACCTGGGGGGTAACATCCATCAGGAGAGTTCAAACCAGGTTAATCTCCTTGGTCTCCTTTAAGCCCATCAGCTCCTGCCTGTCCTTGAGGTCCTTGGCGTTCTGAAGGCCCCTGAGGACCTGTGGCTCCAGTATCTCCTTTATGCCTTTGAGGCCCTCGAGGTCACGCGTCCCCTGTAGACCCCAGCTCTCCTTTTGGACATGTTAGACCTCTAATGCCTTGTTGCCCTTGAGGTGCTTGAGTTCCCTGAGGTCCTTGAGGTCCTTGAGGCCCTTGAGTTCCTGTGCCCACGGGGGCACCATCGCTTCCATTGGTCCCATAAATTCTGTCATCTCCTCTAGGACCCTCATCACCTTTCTCTCCTTTTGGTCCTTGAAGACCCGTATCTCCTTGAGCCCCTGTACCTCCTGTACCACCTTTTTCTTCCTTTAGTCCTCTAGGACCCGTATCTCCTTGTGCCCCCGTAGCTCCTGTGTCACCTTTATCTCCCTTAACTCCTCTTAGGCCTCTAGGCCCTGGTGGTCCTGCTTTTTCAGATCCATAACCATTATCAGTTCCACCAATTGTTAATGTTGCCATTAGTTTGATGCGACGGTTAGTTTGATGCGATGTTTAGTTTGATGCGACGTTTATATACCTACTATATATAATAGAAAATTTTATTTATTAATTACTGGATTTATATTTGACCGCGAGAGAAATCTATGACAAGCCTCCAGCCAGACCCGCGATTTATTTGAAAGCTTGAGCTTCACCTTCGCGGCGTGCGCTTTCAGCAGCGGCGGCAACAGCTTCTTCTTTTTCACGCTCTAAGTTCTTATTTGTCTTTTTCATCTCTTTGAGTAGAGAGGCTACCTTGACAGCCTGTTTCTTACGCATCGGAGCGTCGAATTCATCTTGAATAACGCGTTTACGCTCGTTAAAACGCCGCATTTGATCTAGAACCTGTTCAAACTCTTCATGTGAGACTCGGCTGTCACTGAGAGCACGCGACGTAATATTACCAACAGTCATCAGAATCGTCGCTGCAGCTTGGGCTATGCGGTCGTGCTGTTTAGCTTTTTTATCAAACTTTTTACAAAGAACACGCCCAACACCTGCGATCAACCCGTCAGCGACAGCAAGAGCTTCAAGAGCGGCCCAAGCCTAGGCGCCCACACCAGATAGAGTGAGAGCAATACTTCCAAAGCGCCACCATTGGATGATGCCCGAAAGCTATTATCTGATCGTAGGCCCTACTAATTTCGGTAAAACGAACGTTTTAATTAACATGATTATGCGTTGGCTTAATTCCCCTAAATCAACGATTTACACAACAAGTCGCGACCAGGAAAAATCTCAGATTCCATCAAAGTTCTACGAAAGCATCGGCCTTGAAGAATGTGTTCAATTAAGAGAGCCTGATGATGTAATTCCAGTGGAGGAGTTGGACACTAATCCCAAGACAGTAGTCTTTGACGATATTTGGCTCGATTCAAAAAGCTTAAACCCAATCAAAGAGTATATCTCAGCAAGTAGACATAAGAATGTCACAGCCATATACTTAGCGCAAAGCTACTATGACGTCCCGAAGTATATTCGACGAAATACTGGCTGTTTTGTGCTTATGAGAGTTCTTCACCAACGTGACGTGAGATAAATTGCAGCTGACCACGCTGATGGTAGTACAAAAGAACAGCTAGCGGCGGCTTACCATGAAGCTACTGAAAAGAAGTACGACTACTTTGTAATCGATCGTACTGCAGAGGAGGTTCCTATTCGCTATCGGAAGCGTTTTGACGGAATTCTGGTAGCCCCGAAGTGGTAATCCATTCTTTGAAGACATCATTAGACTTATTCTTGTTGGCTCTTTTATATTTCTGAAGATGAGGAGTAACCACCTGCATTATAGCTTCGAAGGTTTCAGCAGACCAACCCGAGGCGTCGTATTTTTGACAAATCGAAACGAAATTTGCTATGAAGGAGGGGTAATTTAAAGGCTTTCCAGTAGAGCAAGACATATCAGCCGCCATACGGCTACCATGGTTGCATTGAATTTCGTTGAATGCAATTTTGTGTTTAGAGCAGATTTTGTACATATACGTTCTTACTTTATTAAAATGAGAGTCACGTGACTTCTCGCAAGGATCTATTGACGATTTTTCTGTACCACGTGACTCTTCATCCGATTCCTCTGTATCACTTGAAACAGGTGCTGGCAGGGTAAAATGAGGTTTATTATCTTGAGATTGTGAATCAATAGATGCTAGCACAGACTGTATTTCAGGTAGATTATAATTTTTCATTACACCATGTGGGTCGTCCATTTTTTTGTCCTATTATATAGTAAGATAAAAAACATTTATCTATCTTCATCTATCTTGAGATTGAAGTTCAAGTATGTCCAGGTCAGTTGCATCTATGAAAGAGCGCGAAAAATTAGTCCAAGAGTTTGTAAAAAACCGCCCGTAACTCAAGCGGCGCCAAGCCGATTTCAAAGTGTCTTGACAGCACGAAGGAGAATTCTTTGAAAGGGCGTCTGAACCAATTGTTAATGCTGAAAAATCTGTAGCAGAAGCTATTAACAAAAAACAAGACAAAGAAATTGAAGGGTTGCAAGAAGTCACTCAAGCGGTTGAGGACACTCAACAGCAGCTTAACCAACGGCTAGATGATCTACTCCTTTTAACAAAAGACAAACCATCTTGGAAGGCTATAGAGAATTCAAATTTGCTTGATTGGTTGGAGGCTGATGAATATATAAACGACGTAGATTTTGAAAATCTAGGAAAATCTATCTGCCCGTCTACAAGAAGAACAGCTTCTCCAGCTAACCGAGAGCTAGGTAAAAAAAAACATCGAACGTTACAATATTCTAAAAAAACAGAAGTCGCCCCAAAGGACTCTTTAAAACAACACGAACAGGAACTGGAGTGCACTATTATAATAGCCCATCAGAGCTTATCGACAGCCTTCACCTTTCCTGCAAGTCTGCAGAGGCTGATAATCACTCTCGTGAGTTGAAAAACGATATTGAAGCGATCGTAACAAAACAGCTAGACGAAAGTGCGATATCGAAAAGTTATTATCGAAAAATTAGAAATAAATACGTGCGTTAAAAATTTTCTTCGTATATATTATACAGAGCTATTGTTCATTGTTGATATAACCATAATGACTGGAGTATTAGAAGACGAAATTAGCATTGAGATAGACTCAACAAGAGCCATTGCGGCGCACAGTGGAGAAGTGAATGACCGAACAACGACAGAAATTTTGACGAGGTTGAAGGCGTTGTAAAAATATCTGCAAATAAGCATTATTAATTTTGCAAAAAGTGCAAATTCAAACCATGATTGCAATAACATTTCACGTAGTACAAAACTGGCTTCGTAAGTCTTTCGATTTTTTAAATGTGCAAACTTATTTTTTGATTTCCTGCGGTCTGATTGGCTGCGGCAGCGAGCGGCTATTTTCGATTTCTTGATGGTGCTCCAAAAGTGTTGTTTTTTTAAGCGATTTTGTTTACTATATAAATTGCAAATTTTTAAACTTTATTCAAAAGCTGCGTAAGTTTATTAAGGAAGAAGAAAATTTTTTCAGATGGTAGTTACCATAGCGAGAGTGAATTTTATCATCTAGACGAAGTGAACTTTGTAAAAAACAATCCAATTTTAGTCTCTACATCGGTGCCACATCGGTGACCTTGCAAAGCGAATTTCTTATGGAAATAGAAAATAAATGTTCTTTTTCCGTACGGTAAATAATAAATAGATGCATTACTGGAGAAAAAATTTTTCTTAACGTTCAAAAAATCTCTTATAAGAGAATAATATACGATTTGAACTGTAAAATCATTGAAATAAAATATTGTTTCGAAGATGACAAAGTTATTTTTGTAAGAAAAACACCTTTTTATGAGTTAAAGCTATCCACGCTTCGTGCAACCGGCACCAGATTTGAAAAATAATAACACCGAACTGTCTGAACTATAATAATAACATTGAACTGTCCAAAATGTAGCACGTACAGAATAATGCACCAACCTGTTGTGGGTAATGTGGTCACTGGCTTTGGTAAAACATGCAGATAGAAAAATATTGATTCTTTATAACTCTCGCCATTTGCATCAAGTGCGATCTCACAGTAATAATATCTTTCGTCTTCCTTAGTCACGTTATCAATTCTGAAGTTAATACCCAGATATCGACCGGTATCGCCAATCCATAAGTATTCGTCATTGTCCAAATCTGGTATAAAAGACTTCCGTTGCTTATTTCCACCTTTGCCAACATATATATACCATTCAAACCATGGAGGCCAGTCACACATAGCCTTACAAGTGTTGGTCGCGTTGTCACCGTCGTACACAGTTATGTTCTCCAAAGGTAGAGGAATTGGCGTCGTTATCATCATTGCTTGAAAACATAAATTTATACAACATGAACATTGAAGGCTGGCTTAATGAACGAAATAATTAACTGAAAGGCTACCTTATAATGTCTCCACCTGCATGAAGCGCAATTTTACCACGAAACAAACGTGTCTGGGGATCAAATCCCGCATTCCAACTTATCGTTGTAAATCAACTGTCTTTGGGATGTGGGGAAAAAAGATTGGGGCTAGTTTAATTGCAGGCTTTGAATGTAAGGCGGGAGGTAGCATTCCAGTTATATTCAGTTCAATGGGTTGGCTACGCCACTGGACACGACACGCCGGTACTTTAAAAGCTAATACCCAGGGCATCTGAATTTATAGCGAAAAGGCTTGATGCTCTGTTTTGAATGAGTGACAAACACAAGGAAACCCCATTACGTTTACTTGGTGCCATTGCCAGAAGATGACTGTTTTTTGGCAATTACTATGTTATGTTATGTGAACATGATGTCTGATATTGTAATGGCAAAAAATTTAAATATGATATTACAAAGAGTTTTCTATTACTTTCCAATTCCACTTGGTTCGTATTCGAAATATTTCCAGCTCTGTTCCAAACGAAACACTTGTAATATCCTTGATCTTTCATCTTTAAGTCTTTAAATTTTAACACCATTGTATGTTCTGACAATGGGTCACCGTCTGCCGTGTATCTCATAAGTTGGTCGTCTTTATACCATTTTATCTTGGGGGGTGGCCTTCCGTAAGCATCACAGGTTATGTTAATGCTATCTCCAGTATGATGGAAAAAGAAATTGGCCGAAATCTCCCATGGATCTCGAAAGACAGGTGCAACATCTGTAAAGAAACCGAGAAGTGTTTAGCATAAAAATCAAATAATACGTTTTTGTAATCTAACGTTCTTTTAAATTATTGTAAAATTATAAAATAGCCTTTTAAAAACACGGGCGCTGATGGACTGATTCATCGAATTGCTTAATAAACCTTTGTTTCTATAACTCTATATAGAAACACAAGAATTTCAGTCTCGCAAGTTGCGTGGTTTGCACATAAAGAAAATAGAAACAAATTACTTGTTCTTTAGCAACTCAAAATAGCATGGAAACGCTCGCACTTCGTGTTAATATTGTGTTCTAATTCTTAAATGAAAAAAAATTAATATTAATTGCAAGAGTACAAAAATTATCATGTAACCAGTGATAAACCCAGTATAATGCTGCTTTAGTATGAATCACGCTTTGGATAAACATTGTTTTCTGGTAGCAATATACTTGTGTGAAACAATGAATAAACCTATCACGAGGTAATAGCGTTAAATTGAATAGTAAGAAAGTCATTTGAAATTTTATTAAATCCAGTAGAAAATTAATGCCAATTATTGAAAAACGTTATTACGCATTATTTACATACATTTTTTGACCTTATTTATTGTACCTCTTAAAAATATTGCTTATTTAGGTTTTTAAAGGAAGTGAATGCTTAACAGTAAAACCTAATTTTCTTACATCGAAAGTTAACAAGATATGTATGAATGAAAATTATCAGTGCATACAACCCATACTAAGCGGCGGATGACTAATTGCGCTTGTAAGCTTAGAAAAATTTGTGGGAATTTAAGTGATATAACTTTCTTACAAAAAGTTCAGTATTTTGAGGACGTTTCCGTTTCTTATTCTATATTGCCTTTGCTTCAGTTTTGTTACTCATAGTGTAAACATTATAGAATAAATTTAAATTTCGAACGAGATAAACTCACTACTTTATGAGTTCTATGCATAGAGCATTATAATAGCATATCGTACAGTTTCCAACAGGATATATTATTGAAATTTTGATCATTTATCTCATCTAGAATGGAAAAGAGTAAAAAATATTTTTAAAGAGAACAGTACTTTTAAAAACGCGGGAATGTAAGCTTCAGCCTACATTGCCTACTGAGTAATCCGACAACGGCCATATTTGCCTGTTCTTGGAATAAGTTCATAAAGCTACAATCTATTGGTTGAAGACATTTGATGTAATATTATTGAGGTGCACTCATTCTAAGAGGTCTGGAAGCATGTCTGTCAAAATGCTTTTTAAAGTTTGGATTTACAGAATTCTTAGTTTACGAAAGCCAACCAATAATAAACACAAGACTGTCTAATATGATGTATCTAGGTTAGCAGGGCCATAGCTAGATTACTAACTTCAGGAGGAGTGTTAAACCTAACCTTAACCCTTACCCTAACCCTAACCCTACACCCTCCTTAATGTAGAGAAAATCAAAATGTGTTAATGCTAACATATGCTATTGTCATTTAGAGAACCATACACTTTCAATGTTGTGTGCTGTGGAAGTTTTAAGTGTATTGAAGCTTTTCATAAATTTATTACTGATTTCCTGCTTGATTGTATTAATAATGATGAACTTGTATATGTGGCTGTGAGCCTTATTTTTGTGGTTACATTAAAAATGTCGATGCAGCAAATTCCTTGCACTGAAGCAACAGCACAGAGAACAGATCAGGATTCTCAACAAAGAACAAAGTTTTTAAAATGCACAGAGATGCTTTTATTCATGATCGGTGATAAAAAATCTTGATAAAGACAGTAATAAATCCATACCATGGCACGAGTTACATTCTCCATAGTATCCTTCCATACACGTGCAGTTCAATGTTCCATTAATTTTACGATAGTATGTGTAGGGTCCACACAAAGGAAAGTGAAAAGTGCTTGTCGCTATATCGATCAATTAAATTAAAAATAAAATCAACCAGGGATTTTAAGCGAAACATATTCTTCCTCAAAGAACACAATTTGTCACTCAGTACCCACGTTCACGTACCCAGCAAGCAAGTTTGTTATGCAATGTTGGTATTTTTGGTGTTACGCATTTCGTAAAAACAAAAAAATTAAATAAATGTTGAAAATTTACAGAGTATAAACAAATTTGCTGGCTGTTTGGGACACTATAAAGGATATACAAAAGAAGTTAGATAATTGAAAAATGTTCAGAAAATTATCAATTCATCAGTAGTTCTCACAAAATGTGTCAAAGCTCATGTATTTTGGCATGGCTTTAAAGTAAAATGAATAAACAATTAATCTCAAAAACCATGAGAGTACTTCGTAATCGCCTCAATTTGAACAGCATGCACAAAGAAAATGAAAAGTTTCAAATCTAGTTTAATCCAAAGATGTAAAGGTTTAAACTCTCTTTTGCAATATACTGAAATTTTAAGAAATTTGATAAACATTAAGCTCACTGCACAACATGCTCAATTTGGACGTTTTTTTCTTACAATCTATTTTCATGATTGTTTTATATAAGACTGATTTCAAGCCCAAGTGATTGTTTAAATGATGTAAGAAACAATAAAGACTTAAATTTAACACCCAAGAAGTTTGATAAGAATAGACAAACGGCAAAAATGTCCAAATTAGACACTTTGCACTTTGAACTTAATGTTCATCAAATTTTTTATAATTTTGGAAGGAAGAACAACCGTTTACTAAGGCAATGTAACTTTGAACTTTTTAACGTCTTTCTTATTTATGAACATTAGCGTGGGAGTTTTTGCAAGTCTTAGATTATTATGTCAAATAGGTAAATATTTACCTACCATTTTTGTCAGGAGTGATAATGTGTATTGCTACAGCCAAATCAAGATAAGCTTCGTTTACAGGAAGAATATATTTACGTCTCGTATGTTGATCTGTTGTGTTATGGACACTAACGGCACTTCGTCCAACACTAGTCATGATATAAATGAAATTCCCAAATAATGCCATGGGACCTACTGAAGTTCCAAAATCAGTTACATTATTGGAGTAGTAATCACAAGAAAAAATATTTCCGTTTAAAACTCGCCAATAAATCTTCTCTTTAGCCATGTCAAGCGTTAGATCATGTGCTATTGACTGAAGTGAAACTGAAAGAATATGATGTTTATTTGCAGTCATGCTCCATAACCATAAGAAAAGTTCTGTATTTTCTGCCAAGAATAGATACCTTAATAAAAATATTTGTTTTGTACATTACTTTTCTCTATACGTACTGAAATACATAAACAATTGGCAAGCTAATATATGCAAGAAAAGAAAGACAGAATACTTTTTAGTTTAGACAAAGATGTTGTCAAAGTATTCAGAACTACCTTTATAAATAGACGGTTTAATGGAACATATTCATAAAATTTGATAATATAACAACATAAAGCTATTGTAACTAACAGGAAATGATCACCTTTATCATTTGAAATCTTTCTTTTAAAAGCCGAACTAAAATATATGAAGTAACTAAACGTTGCATGTGGTTCAGAACATAATAATATATGTAATATATTATTTTTATTCACATAACTTTTATAATGATTGTTATTGTTTGCGATCATTGTCAGAATGAGTAATGCTGTAGTTTGGAGTTGCTGCTGAATGAATTGTTGTGGTAACTGATAATGCTGAAAATTAGCAGATGCGTGGAATTTTTTTTCGAATTGAAAATTTGGTGTTGGTAAATGATATGCACCATTTAATGTAGATAAAAAATTAGGAAAGCTTTGTCATTTCAATTTTAAGCTTTCTTAATTTTTCAGTTTCATCTTAAATGAAAAGTAACAGCTCCTTGTATGGATCATCGTCCACAAATGTCTTTAAAAGAGCTATAGCTTCAAAAACATTGTGTTTTGTTGATACATTTTTCTGTTTGTTTGGCCAAACGATTTTTTAAAACTATCTTAACCTTCTCTTTTTAATTGTCAAATTTTTTCATTGTTTTTCTGAAAAATTAGAAAAAGATTGACACTGGAGCTAACGCTATTAGTATCATTTAAAAATGATGATTCTATCGCCATGTCATGTTCGTGTTTTAAAGAATCTTTGGATTGGACAAGCTGCAAAAACTGCTTGAAGACTATGGCCTTTATTTTATCGAAAATGTTTGATGCAACTGGCAGTTTTGATTATCATCGCAGCATATATGCATTCTCCAACACATTTCTTAAATATATTACGCATTTGAGTAACAGTAAATTCCATGTCTTCTTGTCGTTCGTTGCACCTTGCCGCGAACTCTTTAAAAACCTTCTCGTATATATTACCGTTCTTTTGGTTTTTTGCGTTTGTAAAAATTAATTTTTTCTTGTAATATGAGAACAATTAATGCCTAACATAAAGTTTTAATTAGAGCTATTGAAATAGACCAAAAGCTGTAAAATTGAATTTATACTGACGTTTCGTCCTTACTCAAGACATGTTTAGGCAAGTAATAATTTATAATTTGATTTTAAGACAAGATATTGTATTTACAAAAGGTGTTAAATTACGACTAAAGGAGGCGGTGTCAAATGGATTACATGATAAAGAAGTTGGGAAGTAAAATTTAGTGAAGTTAAGAGAGGTTAAGTGGAGTGGAACCTCCTTGCACGAAGAGTGAAGGCTTGTATTTATTGATTAGAAGTCTCACATAAATGGAGAGTTCATAGGAATCGTTACATAAGGAAATTATTTTAAAGTCGTGAATTATTTATAACATATTCAGAAAGTTCTCGCTCCACAAGGCTTTTAAGCCAATTTCTTTTTAATCACATGATTATTATTTTCTGATTCACCATCAGTGGAGCAACTACAGACCTAACGTTTGCTTAAGCTACACTAAGAAACACTGCATGAACTAAAGGTCGTGGAATGATTTTCCATTCAGGTGATTTGATTTGATGTCTGATTGAATTTATTAATGGGAAGTGTGCAGCCACCTAATTTGCAGCTCTTGACTTTTCAATATTTTCTGCCATTCAATGCAAGTTAAAAGAAGGCTTGAAAAACTATAAACTTGATGTATTGATTATGTTTTTCCAAATTGCCACATTTTTGAAAACTAAAATCCATTTTTATATTTTTCATGTAACTACGTGGGAATGTGTGTAGTTTTTTTATCTTCATTACAAAACGAAAAGTTGAAGTTTTTTACGTTCAACACATTCGGGAATATTTTAAAACTTTATTGCCATTCCGTATTGAGATTGTTGCACATCTCTTACACTGCCTCAAAAAACTATACAAAAGAGCAAAGTATAGCAACAAACAATGCTCCCAATTTGTTGAAATCTTTTGTGTCGGGCATATCATATTAAGCATATGATTACCATGGAGGCATCAAGCAAATTGCTTTTTCTGACAAAGAAAAGCCCTCTTAGGTGGCCAGCCTAAGCCAGTAATGGAATTAAATGTACAACACTAAGTTGCACAGTGAAGTTGTACTACTTTTTTGTAGGTTGTGTAAAGCCAAGGTTCTGTGAGTATTTCACTAAAGTTTTATGTGCAAAGTAATTATTTAATAATTTATTTCAGTTTCTATCACTCTGTTTTATTTCATTTAATGACTTCATCATATATAAACATTGATCCCTCCGTTTTTACCTTTTTTCTCAAAGCTCTTTGGTTGCTCAACATAAATATCGCTGTCGATTTTTGAAATTTCAGGATCTGCATGTTATTTTCTACTACATGTGTGCTGAATAATCACACGAAACGTGTTTATTATTGCAGTTGGTTTGAAATGCCTTATAGTCACGCAATAAAATTTTGCTGGCCAAATCTCTCCGAAAGACGTTGATTTTAATAAAAATCTGTCCAACTATATGATGTTTGTTTTTTTACTGCTAACAAAATACTTAATATTCGCTCCCTCGGGAAAAAGCGAGTTTTGATTTCCCTGGAAAATCGATATTTTTTTCTATTATTAAACCTTTAAATAACAAACCATAATACGGACTTATAAAATTCAACTTTTCTATTAATTTACAACACCGTCTCTAAAAACAAAAACTCTTACCTTACTTAAGAAAACCCTCCAATAGAGTGACATAGTTTATTACTTTTACCCTTACAAGTAAATAAAAAGAATTTCAATATCGCCTTACCCATGTTTTGAGTCAAATGCAATGCTGGAAAATTGTAAGCCTGGTTGAAGCCTCATAACACTTGTATTTTTCTTTTTCAAATAAATTTGGTAGATAATGTTCGTGGAGTCAATGTAAAAGATACGACGACCAATCCAGTCAACTGTAATATCATGAACAGAAACATTTTTCGCAAAAATTTCGTTTGTAGTCAAGTCAAGATTTCCCCGTTTGATGTCTTTGTCATCAATGTAGTAAAGCACATTCTCAACTACATCAATTTCTATGTCATTATAACTTGATGCATGGTTAGATTTGTTCTTACTGGAGCCATTAATAGTGCTGACATAAATATCTCCAGTAATAGAATCAACAGAGTATGTTTTATCAAAGCTCATAATAATCAAATATGGCTTTGGATAAACATCTAAATAAATAATAAAAAAAACTATAAATAACAACGATGAGAGTGGATTCAAAAAATGCAAGTTTTTATAGACTTTACGATCATAAAATTTTGTGAAAGACCAGAATAAGTATTTTTAGAAAGAATTTTTCACTGTAGAAATATTACTAATAACTGAAATTGGATTGGCTGCACAACTTCTATTTATTTCTGTTGAATATTGTTTTTGATGCTATGAACAAGAAACTATGAAAATTTGTCAAAACTAAAGATTATACCTTTGTAAAAACACATTTCTGTTTGCATTTGCATCATTTCTTTGTTGTATTGTTTTACTTCCTTGCATGCAGTTGTGTTATCGTCATTGCCATTTTTATCAACGCAAGTTTCCATCCATTCTTTCACGTTGTCTTTTAATGTATCTAAGTTTTTCTTGCAGATTGATATGTCGTCATTACCATTTACTATTTGGCCTCTAATAGACAGGATTATGAGAGTCCCAAGAAACGCTTTTGTTGAGCTTGATATCATCTTTATTTTCTATTTATTAGAAGGTGGACGATTACTAATTTCTTTAAAGATTTTGTAGTATGACATTTACTTTATTTATGAAAGGCTTATCATCAATATAATCATATAATCATTTGTTCTTAAACTTTTTTTGGTAAATTAATCAAGTATAAATTTCTATAATTATGTAACATTTTAACTTCCTTCTCCAAAAAGTATTTTCACGTTTGCTTTTAGATAATTTATGATGATTGGATATTGTTGCGATAGATTAGACAAATTGTTCATTATAAAGAATCATGTTTACAACAATTCATATAAGTAGAGTTCACCCACCTAGAACGTGTTTTGAATAAATAGATGTAACGTTTCTAGGAAACGAAAGCATAGTAGGAAATAAAACATTTCAATGTCCACTATAAGGAAATGACGCAATATATGAAATTCACCAAGAGCGGTTTAGAAAAAAATTAAAATGGGTTGATTTCAAATTTGCTCATGTTAACTCAGTTTACCAGATGAATGGGAAAGACATATTGCTTAACTAAGCTAGCAAAATTAAATGCCAAATAATCTGTTGCGCAGTGTTTAACAGACTTGCTGGCCTCTCTGTAACTACATGTCGTCTAGTTACAAAAATGAAGGCCGTTAAACAATACATGATATTCTGCTTTACAACATCTGTCAGATGTATAGAGTAGTTCGACTCTCATAATTATATAAGTTCTGAATTCAATGAAATTTATGAGCCTTTCGACAGAATTGCTAATGTAAAAAAAAGTCTAAAGAAATAAATAGAGGAATTCAACTTTAAGTATCAAAAAGTTTTAATTCTTCAAATATTTTGTTTCAGACAATTAAAAGGCGTTTTCCATCTGTTAAAAATTTTCTTGCAATATTGAATAATTGTAGCAGAAGAAACAATAGACGAGAAATGTATCATTTGTTTAGCATGCATTCCTTGCTTTTTAAAATGACTTCTGTATTGATGTTTGCTGATGATTTTTCCCATTTTAATTTGTTGAATTATGTACCTCTCTTTTTTTATCATTTCCCTCAATCCTAAAACTTAGTTTTAATGTCCAATCAAATATTCTTTATCACACATGCATTCAAGTTTTAGTTTACTATCATTCTCATGTAAAAACGTAAAACAGTTTGCAAATATTTTATTATTCTTAAATGTCTATGATAGTTAAAGAACATTTTTTTGTTATCTCTATTTAGAAAAAAAAATAATGATGGTTGCTTCAAATATTTTTGATGTAGCTACTATTTTCTCAGGCGTATCATTGGAAATATGATATAATATATTTCCAGACATTCATAAATATAAATAAGTAGAACTTTATCATTTGTTATGATCAATCAATTCGTTTTTGTTTCCATTATAAGTATAAACATAAAATGATAAAAAGATTTGCGAAACGGTAAAAGATTTTTAAAAAATTTTAGACCAGTCAAATTACCAAATGGCAGCTATGTATATATGATGATTAGCTTCGCTTATCTAAACTATAGAAAATGTTTAAAAAAACATACAAAAATGTTTCATAATGCTTTAAGTATTTTATAAGATAAAGATTGTGTTAGATTATCTGTTGGATTACGTATAAGCATGACTATGATAAATGAAATGTATGGTCTTGATGAGGAAGATAAATCCATAAGAGCAATTATTTTTTCATTATGTGATAGGCTCTGAATTTTAGGTTTTCTTTATATTTTCTTTGCTTACCATTGAAGAGGCAATTTGGCTATCAATGAAACTTCTCTTTTGAATTCTGTTGAGTTGTTTTCTATTCTTCTCAAACAGCAGCTTAGAAAAATACAACTGAAGCAGAAAGTGTCTTGTCCTAAAGTGCTAGTAATATTGGCATTTTGAATTTTGACATTAACACAAGACAAGTACTCTTCTGTGGACGGGGACACAAATTTGGATGATTTTTCATCATTTTTGGGATAAAGAGCCATAATTGCGGAAATTTAGTTTAAGAAAAAATATGCAACAAAAATATTGTTTCAACAATTCCAAGAAATATCATTTACATTGAAAATAACAGACGAAATTATTTTAATTCCTTATAAAAACACCCCTGGAAAAAATATGTTTATGATGACGTTATTCAAATTGGTCAACTATTTCAAGTGTCTCTATAAACTAAAAGAAAATGTGCACTGCAGATGTTAGTTTCTGCTCATAGATAAGATACTATAAAGCCAAAAAAGGAGTATTGTCTATCAGCAACTTTTGTTCAATTTTTATCGTTCATTATAATATGTTTTACAAACTTTTTACATAACCTAACATGAAACTTTCTAAAGTATATCAAATTCAAACAAGGCTAGTTTCTTAGGTGATTATCTTTATACATCCCATTTCACATGATTTTAATTTCTCATGTTGTTAATAAAATTTAGTTTATTTCAATGTATTCATTCTCTTTCCTCTCTCAAAAATGCAGAAAATAAGGACAAAAAAGACACATTAGTGGTTAGAAGACCCCCCCCCCTCATTAACATTTTCAGAGCACAATTTTCGACTTACATTATACATGATATACATGATATTTGTTTACAACATCTGTCAGTCGTAAAGAAAAGTTCGACTCTCATAAATATATAAGTTCTGAATTGAATGAAATTTATGAGCATTTTGACAGAATTGCTAAAGTAAAAAAAGTCTAATTACATTGACGTAATTTTATTAGCCTGCTTTAAACTTGCATTGTAATTCTCACGAAGACACGGATATAATATTGCAGTTAAGTTGTTCATTCTCTTCTTTGAGTCACGCAACGTCAACAAGAGTTGTGAATTTTTAGGTTTGAGAAGCCAGTTAGAGAAGTCATAGGATGTAGATGTGGCTCTAACATCATGCTTCTAATAAATTTTGCTTCGTCAGGTATCAAAGAGCCCAATTTATTCATCTTTTATGCTTTAACATCCACCAAAAAATACTTTAAAAAATTCTCTATGCATGATGCCTTATAATATTTTTCTTGCATTTACGCAGCATAATAGAAAAGCTTTACCTGCTGCTTTAATATTTAAATTTTAAAAATTGTTTGTGTGGGAGAGTAAATTAGTTTTTTCTTCTAGCAGCTGAAAAGCTGTTTTGTAAATTTCTAATTGACTATATTTACAATGTATGGATCTCTGCAAAGTAAAAAATTTCATTATAATTTTGCTATTGTTCAACCGAATAGTATTTGATATATTACAGAGTTAAACTTTCACTAGTTGACAGAGGTCATTTTAATAAAATATTTCGTCATGTAGCAATGTAAACTATTTATTACAAAGAATTCGTTGCTAATATCCTTTTCTGTGGACATTTAAATGTCACTCAATCTATTGACTTTTCTTCAAAACATGCAATCACAGATCTGATGCAAAAAAATAACTGAACAACAAACACACTAAGAAATCTATTTGAAAAATAAGGCCAAAACTCCTTTGTTAAAGATTGACTGTTTTTTTGGTTTCGCGTTCATACTTTGCCAGCAAAGTAAGAGATACTTCAAAGAGTGACTTACTACAAAAACCAACCTATGCAACTATCTTTATCGAGCAGCTATGAACATGCCAAAAAGCAGAATAATAAAAGATCTTGTTCCACACGACAATATCGTAGAGCATGACACGTCATTTAAAAACAGATGGATTTAATTATATACTTTGTACTGCATGTCACAAGGTGGTTTATAGTGCTGCTATCGGAAAAATGCTTTTGTTAATACCTTAATGAACATTTGAAGAATACATTACCACCGACTTTCTCTTCTACTTCCCGAAACAGCTTGAGACAACAAATAAATTTGATATTCTAAGAAGTATCTTATCTTGTATTCAATATAGATTCACTGGAGAATGTTATCGATTTTGACAAACTTTAAATAATTTATGGCTCGGAGAAGAAAATTCAAAAATGTCCCAGTATACGACATAGCAAGCTTTCCTCGCTTTGATAGATCTTTAAGCCAGCTAATATTCCATCCATTAACTGAGTGTGACACAGTGTCTTATTTTGGAGGGTGCGACAAAGAAAACCGCATTGGATGCCTGGAAATTAATTCATCCTCAACGGACTATTGAACCCAACAATTACATCGTCAGAAGAAAACATCACAAAGCAATCTATGGACGTTATTGAGAGGTGTGTGTTGCTGTTGTTTCAACGAAAGAAAAGGAAACTGATACAAACTGATTAAATATGCATGCAAAGGAAAAGTCAGTGCAAGTACTTTAAAGGCAATCTGTATTTAAACTGCGCTTTGTAATATGACTTTTATCCATTGCATTTTTACGACAGCTGTACGACCAATTTCGTATAAAAATCAGTTTCCTCGTATTCACAATTTATTGATTGGAGCATTTTACTGAACTGATTAGCAAATAGTTCATGTTCAATCGATGCAGACAAATGAACCAGTAAAATTGTCTGAATGTTCTGTTTTAAGAGCATGATACACTACTCAAGTTGAAAAAGCTAGATGTGACCATTTTACACAAATTGTTATCGGTGTTTTCACACGTTTTTATTGAATTCACTCAAATACATGCTTAAAATAATCGCTGTGTGTTCCTTTTTCAAATAAACTTTGATTGGATAAATTTCGATACAATACAATGGCAAGAACTGCGAAAAACCTCATTTTTTGTAATACAATCTACATATCTTTTGCCCTGTTGACGCCGCCATATTGGATAATCATGATGGCCCAACGCGCACACATATAATATGTACGTACCTATGACTACTACATCTATGGTAAAAATAGATATTTCAATTCGGCGCAAAGTTCAAATTTAAACACGGTAAACAATTACAGACTTGCATTGTCATGTTATATCGCAAGCTAAGCAAAGAAGATAAAAAATTGAACATGCCTTGTATATTTTAACTAGTCTGAGGCAACGTATTTTAAAAATGTCTGTTGTAAAAGCACTCCTACTTTGTTCTGAAAAAATGCAGCAACCCTTATTCAACGTTGATTGTTATTCTTTCAATAATATTGCCTTTTCTTTATCGCTTTCCAGAATTTGTTGTGAGCAAAACGCGAACACCAAATTGTATTCGACACATGCAAAATATAACGTTTGAAACAGGCCTTATTATGCGATGCCCGATGTTACTAAAAGATGTTAGATACAACCACATTTCACATAGTGATTAGCCGCTGACCGTGCGAGTACGGGCAGATTAAGAAAAAGGTGCGAATAGCGTACATATGGATTTAATTTTAAAAAGACAAAATACGATTAACAAGTTTTCAATTTACCTATTGATAATATTCTAATTGAAGAGTCAAGCACAATCCTTAATTAACATAATCAAAATCACTAAACATAAATTTGAAAGTTGCTTTTTATCGAGGAAATAAATTGAATTTAACTGAATGAAAATGAACTATTAGTTTGAAAAATTTACGATAATCGTAAAACAGAGGGAAATGAGAGCAAAGATGAGCCTAACCTCCATGGTCCTAGCTTTATACTGTTCGATCACTAATGTTTTACTTGTATTCTCCTACGTCCATGGTCCTAGCTTTATACTGTTCGATCACTAATGTTTTACTTGTATTCTCCTACGTCCATGGTCCTAGCTTTATACTGTTCGATCACTAATGTTTTACTTGTTTTCCCTACGTCCATGGTCCTAGCTTTATACTGTTCGATCACTAATGTTTTACTTGTATTCTCCTACGTCCATGGTCCTAGCTTTATACTGTTCGATCACTAATGTTTTACTTGTATTCTCCTACGTCCATGGTCCTAGCTTTATACTGTTCGATCACTAATGTTTTACTTGTTTTCTCCTACGTCCATGGTCCTAGCTTTATACTGTTCGATCACTAATGTTTTACTTGTATTCTCCTACCTCCATGGTCCTAGCTTTATACTGTTCGATCTCTTATGTTTTACTTCTATTCTCCTACTACCTCCACCGGCTGATCTTTAATGTAATATTTCTACTCTCATCTGTCGAAAATCATTTGACTAAGAAACACACAACTTGAATAAAAATTTTTTATATATTCATAAATATACCATATAATAATTGAGAACCATATTTAGGGTTGATACAGTATGAAAAAATGGCGTATACAGTCAAGAAACTTAGACACTTCTCAAAAGCCAAGACCTCTTGTATGTGAAGACACATTTACGACCTTTCCTTAGCGGAGGTGAATACCAAAACAACATTCACAAACAACATTATAAACTGTTGTAAGCGGTTGCACTTGATCTATTTTCAGTCAAATTAGTAATTATCCCGACTAATTGACATATTATGGTATATAAATAGATGTTGTTTTGTAATGAATGTAAATTCTTTCGTCTCCTTCATTTGTCTTCATGAACCACTATAGTTTCTTCTCTAGGTTTGCGCATTTATGTTCCTCAAAAAAAATTTTTTCATGTCATGTGATTTTTAAACATTGTGTCTATACAATGACAATATACATGATGAATTTGTTGTTTGATAAAGACTATGGACTCAAACGTTTCACTGTACAGATGTTAGACTTTTCAGTCGTTATAAAGCATATAATCATATTTCAAAACATTGTAAAAACAGTCATATTTAAAAAAATTTTTATAATTATGCAAAAATTAACAAATATCTCATAAGCTGACACCTCCGACAACAGAACACCAAGTCTTGGTTTCTATGCCTATATAGAGTAAAAAATGTTCTGAATTTTCTTCCTTGATGTTTTCCATCGTTACAAACATTTGCTGGCACGGATGAAACTATCAAACACAATAGTGGTCATTTTACGAGCGTGATTAACACTATCGTATCTACGTCATTCGCATTGAATATTAAAGTTTATTACATGTTATTTTGCGGTGACATGATTTCTTTGCACGAAATTTTCAAAACATGTCTCGCATGCATTTTACTTTTCTTTCAAGAATTAGGCATGGAAAATTTTGGGAGAGAAAATTTCTGGTTGTTGGTCCGTTATTCATGTGTATTCAGCTATTCCTGGCATTTGAAATGTCCCATGAAAACAGAGAACAGGAAATATTATACCGTGATTTTATGCTTTTTAAATGAATAAAAATGCAAATTAAGAACTTTCAAAGGCAATAAATGTATGAATCGAGATCTTCCCAGTCACATAAACTTCACTCAAGACAGACATGAAAGGTGAAAGCATGTTGGGTTACCGTTGAAGTAACAGTCATTTTTGCTATTTGTAGCATATTTTATTATATTCCAGGTGAGAAACGTACGTTGTTTATATGTCACGCCTTAACCAAAACAATCAATCGTTTCTTCGGTCATTTTTTCCTGTAATGCACGCAAATAAGCTCAAACTAAAATTTACAAACGTTACAGATGTAAAATTTTTTAAACTAAATATACAGATAGCAGAATTAAAAATTTTGTAAGCTCTGTAAAGGGGGCCTATAATTTAGACCTCGCAGAACAATGGTCAAGCTAGTAACGGTAGATCAAATTGCTTTTATAAGTTCACATAAAATTTCGGAATTCGTAGTTTAAAATGGCATATACATTATAGATACTCGTATATAGATATAAATGTAATACAATCTTCTGTTAGACAGCTAGTTCATACGTATTTTAGGTAACATAAAATTTTTGTGTGCATTTGGACAGTTCTTAAATTTAAATGTGGGCTTTGTACTGGTTGTCCAATCAACCATAAAAGTTTTTTCTGATCGCATACATATTGTCTTGATAAACAAGTACGTCCTTTCACACAACAAAAAAGCCTTATAATGGTGCACTAACTTTCACACCAATATATGGCATCTCTTCCTTTTTTCTGTCAAAATGATCATGATTAATGTTTTATGATTTTCATGAATAACTAGGTTTAGGGTTTGTGCTCGAGAATGGTATGAGAAAAGTGACGGGATTAAATATCCCAAAAACCAACTACTGGGAAACATTTCTTGGATGGGAAATGTTTAAGTCAGTTTGGAAATCAAGAGTTGTCGATATTACAAAGGAAATGCGAAACGGACTGGAGGCACAAAATGTTCCCTTGGTAACACCCGATGGAAAGAAATGTGTGCGTTTACTTGATTTACTTCAAGCTGAGAGAGCATTAGTCGTGTACTTTGGCAGTTGTAGTTGCCCAGTGTTTATGAATAAACTGAAAAAATTTGGTGCTCTAGCTCAAGACTTTTCAGATATTGTGGATTTTGTCGTTGTATATATTGAAGAAGCACATCCCATTGATGGATGGTCTTTCAAGGTAAATTCTTTCATTTCTTCAACATAATTTTGAATTGATGAAAATCGTAGAGTTATATTATAGCTACGTTTTTCATTATGAAGAATAGTTTTTCCAGTATAACATGAAAGAAAAGTTAAACGTCTACAGCAATTTCGTAATTCATATAACCAGAATATTAACATTCTTTGTATAACCAGAATAATAACGCAGCATATAAATTTCATCAGGTAAAAATCTTTTGCAAACACTCATAACATTTTAGTAGGCTATATAGCCAGACAATATGTTCTGCTGACATAATAATAGATTTTTTATCTTACTGATAAAAATGGGACCTTTTTCAAAGGCAGAAATAGTGAACTTCTTTTGAACTATACTTTCATTAGGCAAAAACAAAGATGCTGTTTGAAAAAGAATCGTCCCTTTCATTATTTGACAATTTTTTGTGTATAGAAACACATGTCTTAAGATTTCTTGATAAAGTCATGAAGGAAGCTAATTTCACGTCATTTTAGAATAACTTTATCAAAGTACGAAAGCATCGAAATCAATATGAAAGATGCAAAGCCGCGCAAAAGCTACAAGAACTCAATCTTCCATGTCAAATAATGGTAGATACAATGGACGATAATGCAAATGTGGCCTATGGAGCGCTGCCTGAGAGACTCTACGCCATCGAAGAAGGTAAAGTCGCATACGTGGGCGGACAGGGACCAATGAATTCATCAATGAAAGCAGCACGTGACTGGCTAGAGTCATATCGCGAAAAAAACACATTTAGAAGATGGACAATCTAACCCAGCGAGCAAGAACTGTACAGAATGCAAACTTCGTATAATGACATTTTGACATATTTTGGCCTTGACGCTGAGACTGTTGTTTCTTTATCCCAAAACATTTTTTAAGCGATTGACAATGCCCTAATGTATGATGTTGTACAGATATGGAAAAACATTATTCAAAAGTGAGATTTTTACAAGGATGCGTCGACAAAGGAACTTTAAAAACTTATACACACACATGCATATTTTTTTTGTTACTTACAAAAGCTTAAAAATACAAGATAATGTAGGTTTTTATGCTATTAGTATATCTAAAGGTGGATCATGAATTCAATTATAATGAATCGACAGTTAGGAGCAACCAAAGTAGAACATGCATATATGAATACTTGCCCCCAATTATCGAGCTTGCGCAGCCTCTGAGTAGCTACGTAGTTTACGATACAAAACACAAAACTATAAACATTGATATGAGTATTTCTGGAACAAAAAATTATTGATGTCGTGTCAAAATGAAGGGAGTAGGGCGAATATACCCCGTCCAGTATAAAATAAAGCTTTGCTTGCAGTGATGAACGAATGCTTTATCGTAACATGTTCAAAGTTCGTCATTTACATAAAGCAGACATTCCAAAATGATATTTTCTCGTAGACGTTGCTGACACGAACTGAGTGCAAGAACAGGGCGTTGTTTTGTATTCGCACATCAAGGTTACCATAGAAACCAAACGAAACCACCAACGACTTTTGTTGCTAATGACCAGGTCTGAAAGATTAACGTGCGACATACGTATAAAGGACCTAGGTTTCTGCCGTTTATAAAACAGATCACTGGGGATTTTTGGTCAAAACAGGCAACCGAGGCAATTGCAATCTATCGCAAATACCAGTTTTCGCATGTCAATACTTGGGCATCATTTAAGGTTAATGGCAAAAGTTTTAAATCGTAGGATAGACATGCCACTTTTTTATCATTTTATAGACAATAGTGATGGAATTTAGTACGGATAAGTTTAAGGAGCCAGTATTGAAAGACATATAATTGTATTACGTATTGTATACAAAAAGGAATCAGAAATAAGTTTGAAAAAAGTAGAAACATTTTTATGAGGTACAGTTAACGCTATTGAGGGCATTTGCGTGAAAGTTATATACTTAATGTGCAAGAGAGAACCAATAATTTAAATATGCAAATGATACAATAATTGGCTACAAGCGCAAGCCAAAAACTAAGTTTCAAACGACTTTCTCTCCCTTACAATTTGTAATAGACCGTATAATTTCACCATTCAACTGTCAAAAAGAACTGCTCAATTTTCATATTTTATTTGGGAAGACGTTATAGCCTATAATACAAATTTACATTCTGTTCATATTTAACCACGGTCAGATGTCCTACAACAGGCAAAAATGACATTTGACGTATATATATATGTTTGTAGATGTAGATCACCCATGACAATAAAGTCGTTAGAAGGACTGTTCGTGTTGATGTTGATTGACGTTTCGACAACCTTAGCGGTAGTCATCTTCAGAGTTCCCGGGTTCAAACCATTCACTTTAAGACATATATAGTCGAACTTCATTCCAACAGCACTTAGTGAAAGAAAAATTATTTAGTGGATAAGAAGAATCTAGACAAATTACTGAATTATACGTCCAAAGCCAAGAATCAATGTTGAATGTCGTGGAATGGTATTGGTAAGGTCGAAAGATCAATGCTACTCCAAAAGCGAACTTGCTAGTGAAGTGGGTTACAGCTAAAGAAATGTCAGTGACTATGTAGAGAGTAAGAACTGTGGAAACTATGGTCCAAAACTAAAATCCCAAGAATGAACAGTGCGAGAGTACCCACATTGCTTGGGGAAATTATCACGTGACAGCCTAAAATCCTTCATAGGTATATAGCATGGTTGGAGGAAGGCTTACCAAATACTATTTAGTTGGTGGTTTTCATAGATTGACTTTACACTCTCCAGCAATTGGCCGTAACGACATGTTTTGAGTTTTTTTTTAGTGTATAATTACAGTGTTTATTATACATTGAAATATTTACAAATCACCTACAACTCATTTCACATATTTTATTAAAACAGAGATAAAATATTTTGGTGTAAGTAAGTTGTTATTGAGAAAGCGTAACGTTATAGTGAAGTGGTTTTACTTTATGGTTTCTTGATAGCCCTACACGTAATGACGGACCTGGATTCTTAATTTTAACACCGCTAAGAAAAAAAGAACCGCTGGTTTTGTTTGTAAACAGTTTAGGTGAAGAAAATGTTGAGATTGTCCCTTCATTTTTCATATGCTTAACGCTCTCTTTAGAAGAATTTATAGGTGATGACTTTTTCTCCTTTGTACCAACGCAAGAAAATGTGGAAATTTTCCCTTCATCTTTCAAATGCTTAACGTTCTCTTTCGAAGAATTTATAGGTGATGACTTTTTCTCCTTTGTACCAACAACAGGGGTGCATTTGTAGTCGGATGACTCTTTTTAAAACAAATGTGTATCAAAAATTTGTTATTATAAGCACTCGTCAGAAGAAAAACTAATAAGAATAACACCAAAGACAAGCTGCGAGCAAATGCAATTACGTGTGTATCAAACTGTTTTGATATTTTGATTGTATAATCATGCCCACTGCATTCTGGTTATTTCATATGTAAATAGGACACTTGAAATCAATGACAATTTTTATAAATACAAAAATAAAAGCCTACCGGAAAACATATGACTCCCACCAGACATTTTCTTGCCGTTCTTCAGGTTCACAATTTTCTCTTCATTGGAATCACTTTCGACATCATTGTCATGAATCTTGTTCACTTTAGCACTACCCTTATCGCAGGTGTCGCGTGCATCGCAGGTGTCGCGTGCATCATCATCTTAATTAGATTAAATGAGTAAGAGAGCATTCAGGATTGTACGTACATGGTACTGCATCTTACATAATAATGATCATGTATTTTCAATTTGAATCACACACTACAATACCATGCAAAACGTCAATTAGAAAGTTCATCACACCATTAAAAGTAGTACTACATGCAACACATCACTATCTTCATATGTACATCACTATCTTCATCCATACATCACCACCTTCATACATTCCCACTCCACCTTTATGTATCCCCACCCCACCTTCATACATCCCCACCATCATACATCCAAACCTTCATGCATCCACAACTTGATACATCCTTAACTTTATAAATACCCACCCTTATAAAACTCTGAGAAAATCCTTCTCTGTCCTCATTTAGGACAGGTAAACAAAGTTGTCATTTTCAAAACTTGTGCTTTTGACTGATTACTCTGTAAACATTATGAGTTTAAAATTAAGGGCTTTGTGATGGGGAAAAAGAGTCTTACCAAAAATGTGAATTTGAGGTCAATGTAAGACAGCATTATATAATGCTTAACAATGAAAAACTTTAAAAATTCTAAAATCATTGTTTGAATTGGATTTACTTCATTACTGCATAGATTAGGGCAGCTTCCCAACCTTTTTTCCTCTTTCATGATGTAATCACTTTTCACAGTTTCATCTATAATTTTATATACCGATACCTTGACTATTTATTTTGATATGACTGCTTTCATTTTGTCCAACATCATTATCCTTTCTGTCATAAGGTGTATTTATTAGTGACATTTCAATTGCTTTTTCTATATCTCTTTGGTACAACTTTTCACGGACAGAAGGCCTTCAAATAGAAAAAAAATCTCTTGACGTTGTTGTATCACACATTGAAGAAATTAGTGTGTACATTGGATTACACAAGGCGAAACAAAGGCTTATAAAGGATTAGAGATCTACTACAATATCTGTGTAAAAAAGCATGATGCCCTCTAGCCAAAATTAAAAATCTATTTATGGGTCACACCTTCTCTCGCCTTTTTTCTCTTTGTTCATTTCCTTCTCTTTACGCTTCGCCTTCTTTGTTTGTGGTTCAAAATCAACTTCAAAATCATCTGAAACATATCATGAAGTCATAAATACAAAAACTTAGCAATTTAAAACAAGAGAAATCTACATAGAACATACAGGCATGACATTGAAAAGGAAGTAAAGTATGGATCCCGGTCTATTTTTATTGCATATCTACCATATTAATAATCTCAACTTTTTCATAATAAAACAATGTAAAATGTTTAATAGTGCACTAGATCAATCATGGCATCATGCAGCCAGTAAATAATTATGGGGCCTACATTCACATTTGTTGCATCAGTATTTTTTTGAACAGTGTCAATGTAGGTACATGTAAACTGATACAATATAAAATGTACCCTTCTCCTACCTATGTAAACCAGAGTGTATAACCACATACTTTACTGTAAAACAAAGCAATTATAATTTTCATTAATAGCTACGTAGCTATGAGATCACCGTAAGTACAATACTTTACCATCACTTTCACAATTGGAGCTCATATCAGTATAATTAACATTTTTTCTCCCTTTCCTACAAGAGATGATGGTGAAAAATAAAACATGAGTAAAAATAAATGCTTGTAGATGTAGATCTTCAAGGTTAGAGCAGTCCTGAAAACGACTGTTGGTGTTGTTAATGATTGACATTTTGACATCCTTTGATCATCAGAGTCAAGTAACACACCAACACCAAGAATTCTTTTCAGGACTGCACAAAGCTGGACGATCAACATCTAAAAAATATAACATAATAGGTAATGAAAATTATAAATTCTAATATTAAAATCGTCCCAGCTTTATTAATCACCAATACTGTCAACCAACAGTAAAACATGTTTCACCCATATGCCATACCATAGTAGTGATAGTACAAATTGGAATCAAGTGACAAATTTTAGAATTCTTACCTTTTAGATTTTCGCTTAAAGGTCATCTTTAATGAATATTTACAAAATTAAAAAATATGCTATCAGAGAAAATACTAATGAAGTTAGGATTCAATTTTAACTTCTCGTGGTTTTAACATGACTTTCATTATGTAGTTGAATAATCTTATAAAGTTTCGCGCCTTGGCGTCATTACACTGGATCATATCCATCAGGTGGTCATTTGTCCCATTGACACAAACAATAACAACTTTTCTCATGATTTCAACCCTCCGTTTTCTTCCTTTTTTTGTGTTGTCTTTTCAATTTTTGCGTTGACTTTATCAAACTCTGATCGAATGTAAGCATGAACGAAAATTGTAGTAGATTTTCATTCCTAAATCCTAATGTGTATCAAATGTGGTTTGATCTTTAACTTATCAACGTTTTCAGGGTGGGCGAACTACGTAATTTTCAATTTTAACAATTATCATTCCTCGCTTTGTTTCATTCACAGCGTGTTTCTATTTTGATTCTAATTAATTGACATTTGCTTCATTTGTTACGATTGCAAACTTGACAAAACAAAGGAACTCTTTATTCAGAGTTTTTCTTTTCTATGGAGGGTTCTAGTGCACTCGAAACAACAAACCTTTCACTCGCAAATGCCAACGAGCAATTTTCTTCCCAGACCAATATTTTGGCAAGTATTTTGGCAAATATAGACGAGGAATCTACACGTAAACCTGGTAGAAACGCTATAATTGCTTCGGATTCTCCTTCAGGAACATTAGATCGAATGTTAGACCGAAATACATCAAAATCTGACGAAATGAAAAACTCTAATGATCAAACGGGTGAATTTGAAAGATTCGAGAACGTCGAACTTGAAAAGGAAGAGGTTAGAACTGTAATTTTTTAAAGGTTTATTTTTTAATCAATCATAAATCTAAAAGTCCACTCTGTCAAAATATTGTTTTTGGATATAACTATTAAGAAATTAAGTTTTCTGAAAGTTATAATTCAGCACAAATGCATTTACTTGTCTTCTTTCATTTTCATTATATTCTACTCATTTTTGTTTCAGTGTATTTCAAACAACTGCTCATTTTTGAAATCAGCCAACATGTAAAATTAGCTTGATGCAGGAAAAATTTATCCCCAAGGAAGCATAAATGCAATTGAAATAAATTTCATGCTTGAAATTTGTAATAAACAGCATCAGCAATTTGTATGTGAAATTTGTAGGTGTTATTTTACAACTTTCACCATTTCTTTTCACCATTTAGCGAACAACCATTTCCTTTTTATTCAGAAACATCATGAACCCAAAAAAATGTACCGTGTGCAGAAGAAGAATAATCGATACTATTTCCAGCATCCCTACTGCCGACTGATTATAGCTTATGTTATTGTCTTTCTCAATTTCCTGATATATGCAGAAGATCCTGTGTCACACAGTGTGGTTGAAGCTGAATTACCTGTTGTGGGAAATGATGTTGGTTTTTTAATCTTTAGGTAAGTATTTTTTATGCAGTTGACAGAATGACTGAATGACCTATATCAATAGTATGCAAGCCATTTGAACAGGTTTAGAAATAGTTGATGGAAAACTTGAGAATAACATGATAAGGTGCTTTGAAATGGTAGCAAAAACATGCTCATTTCAAAATATAATTTTAAATTTTCTAAGTCCCAGCCAAGATGATGTGCAAATTGTACAAAGCACATTGCTCAATGTTATTTGATCTCTGCAGTTGAGAAGTTGACTATTTGTAATAGTGAAAAGTTCATGTCTTTTCTAAACATTGATTCAAATATTTGCAAACATTTGAATTAATATCTATAACCTCTTTAGCAGATTTTAATATTTTTTCTGAATACAAATTAAACAGAATATTATAATACTATACCACTGTTTTACACCTTTTATACATTCATAGATGTCTTCTGCAATAGTATGAGCCTGGAGAATTATAGCATAAGCAACAAGAGTGACAAGGAGAAGACTCGCATTCGTTGGTATCTATAATAATAAAAAGTCAAAAAAGCTGTAATAACTTGAAATAAACAGTAAGAAAAATGCCTGTTTTTTAAAGGCTTACCCCTAACCACACACACAGAATGAAGTTTCAAAATCCCCTCACAAATTTTCATGGCGTAGCTATGATTTGAAATATTTTGGCAAAAAAACATGCCATTGTTGAATACATTAAATTGCCATTACTTGGCAGGAGCGAGATTTCTGTGTTGCAATCATTGAGTATGAGTTTCATTGAAGTTTTAGAATAAGGGCAAAATTCAGTAATTTCACGCAAACATTCTCATTCATCATATATCATACACCATTTATATCATATATGAAACATATCACCTTGTATACATCAAAAATGTTGAGACTACTATTACAAACAAATTCTAAGAATCACTCGACCAACATTTTTTGATGTCAGGGTCAGGCAGACTTTATAAAGTTTTTGTAAATTCCACTGACGGGTAGCTAATATAATCAAAACTAATATTACTATGGACAATATTGTTTCCGTTATATTGATTTCAAACTGATTGCCTACTTGATGGTACTTGATAAACTAAAAGATTTTTTATATTAAACGGAAATCTCAGGGAGGTAGTAGATCAAGGATGATCTCCCCCTCAGATGATTTTTGTCAGAAATTTTAAAGTTATAAAGAAATGTAACAACAACTAATTGTTCTTAAATTCAGGGGAAAATATTGCAATAAGAGTAATTCAATTGAAAATTCAATACTAAACCTACTATATCTCCAATCTACTTTCTTTTTATGTGCTTGCTGTTGTCATTGTTGATTGATTGAAAAACTTTATTTAAAAAAATTAATTAGCCTTTTCAGCAATAGCTACATGAAAAATAGCAATTGCACTTTTGCACTACACATAATTTTTTGACCATATGTGTTAACTCAAATGACAGATTACATATTTTAAACCAACAACCTAAGAATATTATAAACAATGACGTGGCCTTTAGTTAAGAAATAAAAGTTGTTTAATGTATTTTTGACTCCCAACATCATAAAGATAACGGTCTCTGACAAGGTGCTGGAAAAGTTACACATAAAAATTCAATCACGTACATTTCCTCATCTATAGAATCTACATCAGGTGAGTTCATGGACATATAACAGGAAAACGTTCACAAAAATCCCCGTGTATCCATTGAAATCATAAACATAAAAAAAAACAGGATTCTTACCTTGCCATCTTTAGGAAATACTTCAAAGGAATTCTGGACTTGTGCGAAATATTTGCTTCGACGTACGGTTTCATCACAATGCCGCATGTAACAATACTGAAAAAATCATGAGAAGTTTATCCAACAACACTCATAGAATGATAAGGATAATATATGTTACGCTTGAATAAAAAGTATGTTAAGTTAATTAAGCCATATTTCCCACCTGATTATTCCTGAGAAGTGGAAAAACTCGGCAGTTAAGTACGACATGTAACACATGCTGACGATGAAAATCGGTTCCAGAACTACAGAAGGAAAACAAATTCAACATCATTGATAAATTTTTTATACTTATTTTTTTCAGTAATATTCCGACGCCACAAAACGATCAAACTGAGCCTGGAGTCCGAAACTTGCAGTCAAAAAATCAAAAATTGAAGTCAACACGTTTATGGGAAGCCATATGGAACGCGCATCAAATTGTTCTTTAATAATTGTTCCAGTAATTGTTCTAATAACTGTTCTACTAATTGTCCTAATAATTGCTTAAATAATTGTGCAAATAATTATTCTAATATATATTCTAAAAATTGTTCTCTAATAATTCTTTTGAAGCCACACAGAAATCGCACAGGATTGTTCCCTTATACGTCATGTCGTCGGTATATTTACCTACCGTACATACGTACGTACCTCTCACGTGATCAGTAAAGTTACTAAAATACGCAGTTAAATACGCCCATAATAATCCAATAAGAACACCACCAATACTGACAACACAGAAAGCTGCAATACCGATGAGAACCTGCAATGAAAATGACTTAATCATAATGGAAATCAAATGAAGTTAATGTATAACTACCACACCATAATACGCTCAACCTTTACGGCTACTAACTATGCTCTGGATACCAACATACTTTCTATTATAGTCTGAATATTTTGTATTTGCGACAATAACTTATTTCAACATTTACATCAAGGCCGTAGCTAACTTCATAGCAAATGAGAAGACCACCCACTATACCGCTCGGCTCTATAGTACATAGCTACGTCAGCAGACATCCCATGAAACATCCATAACACATCCATCAAAGGTTCATTTGTAAATTTCGACAACAAACTAACTGTAGATCATTCAGGTTGGTATAGTCCAGGTTCGTATTTTTTATTTTAAAGATGACTACAGCTAAGGTTGTCAAAACGTCAGTTAACAACAACAAAAACAGTCCTTTTCAGGACTGTACAAACCTGGACGGTCTACATTTACAAACATGTAACGATACTCCCGGGTTCAAAGCATTTACTTTATCAGGCTAAGTGTTAGTTTTTGTCATTACGATAATAAAACAAAAAAAAACAACTTTAATTGGGGCGATGAAAAGTCGGTGGTAATTCAATGCATGATCACTCATGATACGAACCTCTCCTATTTCCACAGTGGCCTGGGTGGCTAAAGCTTCGAAAAGTCGATAAAGCGCGACGGTTACAGCATCTAAATTCAACAAGAATAACAGATTTATTCGAAGTTCTCATGGAAAAGACGGGGCGAAAACGCAGCTTTGGTCAGATGAGGCAGCTGGTCAAATATGTTAAAGAAGTATTCAATCTGATACCATATAAATATAGTTTACATTAACTAGTTTTCGTCATGATTTCATTTACATATACATATGTAAAATACAGACAAATTATTTCATTTCAAAAGCAATTTCTCAACGAACAAGTGAAGTACACAGACCTGAAACCGAAAGCAAAACTCATTATTTAAGAGTGATTCACCAAACACTAAAATATAAAGCACTTCGTTCACATGGACTTCTTCAAAGACAGCAAGAACCTAGGACATATTGCCAAATAAATAAAAACACAAGCAAACAGTAAGAAAAGATACAAATATTTCTCCAAAAAGCAAATCAAGTTTAGTAACAAATGACTGAAAATAACGTAAACCAATTCAAAATTAAGAGCGCTGATATCATTTCGTTTCACAAATAACACAAAACGGACTTTCTTATTCATTCATCTGTCTCAACATAAGTCAAAACATCATTAGTGTGTTTCTCCTTCATAAGGCACACATAGATAAAGTATTTGATTACTCACAGCAACAGGATCAACAGCTGCTATGAGACACGAGAAGAGCAACACTTGTAGAAGAGGAATACCAAGATCTGTAGTGGCGTAAAGTGTAATTCCCACAGTAAACGTGTTGAATATTGTTCCCTGAACAAGCAAGTAATAAATTTAATATGTTAATGGCATAGAATGTAAAATTCCCACAGTAAACGTGTTGAATATTGTTCCCTGAACAAGCAAGTAATAAATTTAATATGTTAATGGCATAGAATGTAAAATTCCCACAGTAAACGTGTTGAATATTGTTCCCTGAACAAGCAAGTAATAAATTTAATATGTTAATGGCATAGAATGTAAAATTCCCACAGTAAACGTGTTGAATATTGTTCCCTGAACATACAAGTAATAAGTTTAATATGTTAATGGCATAGAATGTAAAATTCCACAGTAAACGTGTTGAATATTGTTCCCTGAACAAGCAAGTAATAAATTTAATATGTTAATGGCATAGAATGTAAAATTCCACAGTAAACGTGTTGAATATTGTTCCCTGAACATACAAGTAATAAGTTTAATATGTTAATGGCATAGAATGTAAAATTCCCACAGTAAACGTGTTGAATATTGTTCCCTGAACATACAAGTAATAAGTTTAATATGTTAATGGCATAGAATGTAAAATTCCCACAGTAAACGTGTTGAATATTGTTCCCTGAACAAGCAAGTAATAAATTTAATATGTTAATGGCATAGAATGTAAAATTCCCACAGTAAACGTGTTGAATATTGTTCCCTGAACAAGCAAGTAATAAATTTAATATGTTAATGGCATAGAATGTATAATTCCCACAGTAAACGTGTTGAATATTGTTCCCTGAACATACAAGTAATAAGTTTAATATGTTAATGGCATAGAATGTCAAATTCCCACTGTAAACGTGTTGTATATTGTTCCCTGAACAAGCAAGTAATAATTTAATAAGTAAAATGTTTGAGTAGAAGGGTGGAAATGGCTCAGCACACTATTTTCATATTGATCCTCACACACTAGCATGATCAAGCTCAGTACACAGGTTCTCAACAAGTATTAGTGTAACTCAACACTTGCATCATAAAGAATAATTTCCGTCACATCAAATGTCACTAACACACCATAATTTGCTCAATCTTTCTTATTAGTACAAATAACCTATTCATATTTTCACATGATAAGAGTATTTGAAAAAGCTTATAATCTACATTGCTGTTGTAAAATCATTAATTCATGTATGCAGGATAATTTCATATTTAAGTTTTTTTTAAAATCGTTGTCTACAGATTATAACATGCTTATAGGAATATCAGTCACCCAAAATTATCGATGTTCCAACAGCCGTGATGTATATTGCCAACAAGCACCTAACATTCCACCAAACTTACGGTACTTATGATTGAGAAAATAAATCATGAAGGATATAACATACCACGACAGCATAGAGTAAAATTGTCCCCATATTATCAAAAAATGCCCTTCTATGAAGAAAGTAGCCAGCATCCAAAACAATTCTAAATATGAAATACATATCTGTAAATTAAATTTCCATGGTTTCCATAATTAAATTTTTCTCTAACATGTATTCATGATTGACGCAACCTCTGTATTATTGATTTGATTTAGTTTGTTGGGCTCAGATCAGTTTGGGCTCAGACTAATGCCAATGTTACATGGACCAATAACTGCACGTGTTTTATTGCTTTTGTGAAATCTACTCGAATATCACACCAACTAAATGTTGTTATACTTTAGTTTGAAACACATTAAGAATAGTCATAGTTGTTGAATCATCAACACTAGCCTTGGTGCCTTCAACAATATCATGATTTATCCTCTTTATAGTTTCTGGTGTTCAATATTTTGATAATGTCATTGTTTGACAAAGCAAGTGAATCAATCAATTTAAAAGACAACTTACGGTGGCAACATGAACAGAAAGAATATTCTTGAGTTGAAAAATGGAATATCTGCAACACTTTTGAAGTTGGAATAGCTTTAGAAAATAAAAGATAGATAAATGAACAATTTACAAACACTCAGTTTAAAATTTTAAGCTTTGCTTTTTGTCATTATTTTAGTCTTAAAGCACGATCTTACTGTAAAATTAATCCAAGAAGAACGCCAAGCAAAATAACCATGCTGAAAGATATAATTGAGAATGAATTTCTCGAACACACTAACACTGATAGCAGGTTTGGATAAATGGAACTTGTAGCTCCCCATGATTCAGGTACAACTTTTGACAATCTTGAGGTCATATGAAATCCTATATCAAACCAAATGTAAATTATTAACAACTTTTCTTGTACAACCCTCAAATTTTACCTTGGCATGCCAAAGCAAGTGGCTATTTTCATACATTTTGCCAAGATAAAAATACTAAAATTGTCCAACATTGTGAAAATTTTTACTTTGATTTTGAAGGTTACTATATTTATTACACATGCATTATAAATTTTTATGCATAAATTACAAATTGAATACATTGAAACAGACTTTTACAGGCATTATACTATTTATTTTTTAAGTATGTTTTCCTCATATGTAGTAAGACTACCAGAAACATGGTTTTCAACCAAATTCTAGCAAAAGACTCAAAAGTAAATACATGAAAATATTATATTTGAAATGAACACTTAAATTTTTATTGCATTTCGTGCTTCCTGGCTGTAATTAGCAATCAGACTGTCACGATGACAAGCGACATATTGCTTCTAACTAATTTAGTCGGTCAACGTAAGTCGATTTTTATCAAGTAAATAGGAAAAGAAACATACTCTTCATTCCCTATTATAGAAAATGGTTTGCTGAAAAAATTTCAAGATCATTCATAGGTAGCGTAGTATCGCTCTACGTGGGAGAAGTCTGAGTTATGTAACTTTATTTTGTATTTAATTTTAATTGCAGTTTCGTAACAGCATTTACTTGTCACATAATAAAGGTTTACTTGTTCAATAAAGACGAACATTTCATTGAATGAAGCATATAATTTGCTCTCGAGCAGGTGTTAAGCCGCTTTTTATAAAATCGACTTTCGTATGTATTTACAAATCCAAGACCTCATGTGGATACAAGGAGATTAAAACTTACATATCTGGCAAATATCAAAGCAAAATGAATGATAAAATATACAAGCACTAAAGACATAATGAAAACATTTACCACGAAATGTTGCTTCAAGTTAAGGAACATATAAATCAAAACAAAAGATGTTAAACAAATAAATCTGGTTAAAACCTATGAACGTACCGACTTTGAGTAGAGTGGCGAGCAACACCCATACTGTTATGATAAAAGACCTTGCAATATATTCAAAATCTAATTTCGCCACTTTGATTTTGTGTTCATGACGACGAGGTTCATTCTTCTCACTTCCATTATGATTTGATGTATTTTGGTTCGTATTATTAACAGGTTTCTAATCCACGAAAACGACAAACTGATTACAAAATATAAACAAACTCAAAGTACATAAACAAATCGTTTCCACACGAGCATTCATCATAATTCCAGATGGTTTATCTGGAATCCATACTCGGTTGTCATTTGCCTTCTTTAAACAAAAAGAAGACCAAAAATACGTTTTTATTCTGAGCAACACCGGTTCTATTGTGAACTCGTCAAACAGCTATCATTAATATTTATCACTTCCTCAGAAATCAAAACTGCAACGTCAGCGGTTTAAGATGGAGTTGCCATTACCCGATGGGGTAGTCAGCCCGTACAATTTTCTCGTAGAAGCAAGTTACTTTCAGTATTCAATAAAAGTTCTGATTTCAACTACAATAGAGGGTACTTATTTCATGCACCTTGTAATACTCTTGATCATTACAACGATAGACTTAAAATTTGAATTTTTTTTATTTAACTAGAAATATTCTATATACAGTAGGTCAGCTCAATAATTTCCATTTATAAAACTAAATGACGCTAAGTAATACAATTAAGAGTCAAAACAAACGGATTTGTGTTCTTAATTAGCTGTTTACGACGGAGGAATAACACGAATGTTACTAAGGAAAGGAAGTAATAATGTCTGATATATTTTACTAAAGTAGATACTTTTTTCGATATAATTTCAGTATTGAAAAAACAGTCAGTGATGAATTTTCATAAACATAAGTTCCATAATCCAAGTTTTTATCAGATGAAAATTTCGAAATATATGTTTCTTTATTTATCGCCTCTTTCAAATGTCTTTAACAGTTTTAATAAGTTGACTAAATTCAGTAAAGTGTCTAATTTTAGTCTTATCTTTAAATACTTAAAACTTGCGTGTTATCGTGTTCATTAGGAATGGCTTTCATCTTTTTCGATTTCCGCTAACGAAAATATTGTTCATCCGTCTTCAATAACTATCAATAGTGCATGACAGTTACTGCTGAACATATGCCTGTACGAAGAGAACTAAAACTGATTTTTCAATCCTGAAATTATACCAATAAGTTAAAATCTAGCCTCTGGACAAGTTTTCATTTCCAAAATTTATGCTTTAAGCAAGTCCTTTTCACAATATACCAGAAAATGTTGAAACTTGCATGTCAATACAATTTAGCGCTGAATGTTGAAACTTGCATGTCAATACAATTTAGCGCTCTTCACTATTGTAAAATTATTCTTAAGCCGAACGATTTGTCGACAATGACAGTCTGAGTACAATATATGATACTACGTAGCAAAGAGGGACAAACAATGGATTGAATTCTGGCTTGCGTGATTCCGATTTGAAGCACTTCAACTATCTGTTGATGTTGTTTTTAACAGTATCACCGTTCGCGTAATTATTCTCTTTTTTCTATAAAATCGAGATAGAGAAATTCTAAGCAACTACTCAACCATCAAAATGTAAAATCGCACATTGTACTACGTTCACTATCATCCCTTATGAAGAATTTCATTGCGCATTACTTGAAAATACATTTTGAAGCAAAAACTACACATCTTTCATTTACAACATTTTGCCATCCCACATTAAAATTTAGCCATCGCGATTCGCAAACATGTCCTTTTGGCTCTTAAACATACGTAGCATTCATTTCAGTTATATAACTCATTTCTTACCTTACAGACGCAATTAAATTTCGTGACAATCCATAAAATTATGACGATGATTACGACCAGCAGAAAAATGCCAAATATAGCACACAGTGCTAGTAAGACCTTTCTGTCTACAATCTCCTGGACACTTGTTGCAGTGGATATCTTACATTGAAACACCAAGAGTTAGTATGAAAGGAAAGTCATTGGTGTATCTGCTATGTGCTTCGGCTGGGCAAAGCCACGGGAAGCCAAGCAATCAGCTTGGAAGAAGACACCCTGAAGAGAGCTATTTATAAAAATAAAGACAAAAAGTATGTGTATATTTCGTTAAGTGGATGCAGTGGATGTTTCTCATTCAGAGTCATTCGTGAATTCGTGTTCCATGAAAGTAAATTGGTAATTTTCTGTACAAAAAAAACCCAGTTCATATTGTGTCCTATTAACGATTATCAGGAAAATGTTTATGTTTTCAGGTTTCGTTGGGGGGGGGCACCCCATCTTGTAACTTGGACAGCCTGGTTCTAACTTACGGCACGGAGAAAAGCCTAGATAGCTTTTGCAAGCAGTGATTCTACATTCATTCTACCGAACTTGAAAATCGATGTGCTCAGTCTGGTCTGCAGTTCTAATTTGTTAATCCTTAATTAAAATACAGTTGACAAACAATCACAAGAAACTTACTGTGGTTGATGTTCTGATGGTCTGCTCAACCCGCCTCCAGGCCAGATGATGTGCCTAGCAAGAAAAATATCAATTTTTCAACATAAGTAAAAGAAAATTGACGTCAGTTGACCTGAAGGAATAGTTCTACATGTTATTTTTCTTGAATATTGAAAGTATATCTTCAAAGTTAAGTAACCCCGTGAGCTGGAGACCATCTTCGGCTGTATACGTAACTACTTTGACCCAACTCTCGCCCTAATCAATAACACAAAACAAAAATTCAACAAAACTTTCCTTATTGTTTTGATAGCATGTCAAAAGAAACACCACAGAGAAAAAAAATCCTCCCCCGAAATTTATTGCTAAAAATTCTAAATGAATGAAACCAGATAATCAAACACAGTGCAACTCATACACATAAGTAATTTGCCAACCGTCACATGAAGAATGGGATCACTATTTGTTGGTAACAGTCATTGTTTAAAGCAGTTTGAAGATTGCCAAAATTATCTTTCAAAACAAAGCAATTGCAATTGGCCTTTTAAAAACCGACTTGGATTCATTCATTTAGCACAGAAATTAAATTATCTAGAGAGGAACGTTCTTTTTTGTGTGGTGTTTAGTTGGAACCACTGAAAGGTAAAGAATGATGAAAATTCTCGAAAGATATTATTTCCCAAAGTTATATGGCGTGAAAATTCTCGTTGAAGATTGTCATTCAACAGACATGCAAAAAGTAATTGTCATTGCGAGTTTTCCAAACAAAACGACAATTTTTTCGATTCCATTACTCACATTAAGATTAACAACATCGTAAATGGGTACTCCATCTTGTTTTTCCGAGAAATATTGTCTTCCTCCGGTTGTGCCTTCAAAACCAGTCTGCTCATTTCGCATCTTTTTTAGTTCGTTGATCAAATGTTTCCTAAGAACTCGTCGGCTCGTTTTCTCGTTGATGAGATCAACTTTGTAGAGACGTTGCAAGGCAGTGGCATACGCTAAGACAGCATCGAACACTTGGGGGACATAACAGGAAACCTGAATTATTCATATTAAATGAGTCATGGTCGATTTTAAAAAGTTAAAGATGAACAACAGTAATTAGTGTAAAGCATGTCTTCAATATGGCCATCTTTTTACACACAACCCACAAAACAAAAAACAAACATGCTCTATTCTTCAAGTGTGGATTATACCAGGATATTTATTTCGTTCGCTATTCTTCCACTCCTTAAGGAACTTCTCGTAAACGGCGCCTTTTCCACTTTTTGGTCTCGTTCACACCATGCCTTGCATTGCACTCCGAAGATTCGGGGATCGTTTGAAGGTAGATGACGTCGATCCATCGCCGCCCAGCCACGTCCAACCCTTACCCGTCATACCCTATAGGAAATTGTAAAGCATATGGACAATAATGTCATGTGAAACGATTATTAGTATGTAAGGTGTTTGAGCTCAAAGTTTTTCCGCTTGGAGTAGGTTAAAGTAGAAAATCCACATGATAGATATGTTAAGTCTGTCTATTAGCATGAAAAGTCATTCTCGAATCACCATGTCGATTGCAGTTTGAAATATCATTTCAGCCTCGTCAGTTCTTGAGATGACAAGATTCACAACCGTTTTACTCTTCTTTATCTACAATGAAAAGACAAACAAAAGGATTTTATTCCGAAAGCAGACCATCCTCGCTACCTTTTCCACATTACATTTCAATGCATCCATAAATCATTTGTACTCATGACAAGCTTTAACAACTGACCTCTTTTAGATGATTAGCAACATCTTTGTAATCACCATGTTTCATTCGCTCCTGAGCACCCAAAACAATGTTTTCTTTAGTGAGGATTTTCTCCGTAAGGCGTACAAGTTCCCGGCTATATTCGTCCTTTACGGCAATTGTCCCCATCTTCTTCCACTCGTGAATCTTCACCAATTCGCCATGTGCTTTTGCTTGATAAACGTCGGACGGACAAGTGCGAAAGAAAAATGGAAACTTGATTTTGTCAGAGAGAAAAGAAGACGTCGACGCGTACAAAATTTGAGGTACTAAGGTGTGATTCGTCTGTTTGGAAATAGCAATAGAACATTTCGAACGTGCTTCACCAATGATCATGTCAACATTAGAAGAAAGAGTCTAAATAAAAAGTTGTCAAGCTCAGCAAATATCGTTCGTTTAAGTCTATGGACTTGAGTTCTGAAATATATATTTAATGAAGATTGCATGTATTTGTGATTCAGTAAGTATTTTAACCAATAAATCAACTTGTCAATCTTTATTTACCCTTGACAATCAATACTCCCCTCTGTCATTAAATGATTCAACTTGTCAATCATTTATTCTCTTTTCAACCAACACCCTGTCAATCAATAGCTCTCCCTGTTAGTTAATATGTCACTTTGTCAATCAATAATTCAACTTGTCAACCACTTATTTCTTTTTCAACAAAAACCCAGTCGATCAATAACTCTCCCTCTTAGTTTAGATGTCATTCTGTGAATCATTGATTCAAATTGTTAATCATTAACTTACGCTGTCAAAGTATTATTTTCCGCCCACTGAGGAACGAAAAAGTTTGTTCTTGCAACTACACAGCTTGACTAAAGTCCCACCCACCAACAGCACTAAAGACATATGTATATTGTTAACTAAGACTGTTGAGTTAGGCAGCTACTTGTGGGAGCAGGGCCGCTTAGCCGATGTAATGGTAGCTGTATTAACTGTTTTTATGAGTTTAATAAATGTCAAGCTTGCGGCGGATTGGCTGCATCAGCTCCCAGTTGTGTGTGAGAGCAAAATTTAACCCAAACCTGAACATAAATACACTTACCGCGGCTCTTTTACGACACGAGTCTACATCTTTAGTGGTTTCTATAATGTCGTATTCAAGACGAATGTTGTACAACGAATCACTGTTGATAGTGTTGACGGCGATTTTAAAAGCAGATTTCTATAATGAATTTAAAATAAGCAGGCATAATAATACTTTTATTTAATTTCAAATGACTCGTTGAGTAACTGTTGATGATGTTTGTTTAAAATTATGAAGTTTACTTTCCACTTGAATTTTGTCAGGGATGGGCCCAGGATGACTTTTGGGGGTATAATATGACCTACTTTTTATAAGATATCTTTCGTTCAATGTAGTTAGAATTATGTCTTTGGTGATTCAATTGCAAATGTTATTTTGTCACTCATATATCAAACTTTTTATGTTTGATTTGAGATCCTAGAAAATGTGTAGTTTGACAGTTTATTTTGCTAAATTGGTTGGTACATTAATATTCTGCTGGGAAATTTACACTCCCTGCACCCTTCCACTAAATCCATCCCTGGTCATTTCGTAATGGTGCTTAAATCAAATAAGGCAGATATTCAAAGCTTCAAATCAGAAAAGTTGTACATAATCGTACCATTCTTCTGCAAGATCAGCAAGCGGACCAAATGTTTTACTCGTAGGAAAGAACGCCGCAATCCTATACGATGGTTTGACAGGTAACACTATCGGAATTGTTACACTACCGGGAAAGATTGGATTTCGGAACAACGACACACTTCTTGTTTGATGAATGTAAATACCGACAGTTTTCCACTGTTTTCCCTGAACAAACAACAGAACGAAGTGAAGCTAATGAATCCTCCCCAGGGGGGTATAAACTTACACGTATCATTTACTCACCACTAAATTCACAAATACAAAAGCGGGGGGTCCCGTTTGTTTCTTATCGAAATACATGGTTTCCAGTCCACCGACAGAGCTAAGGAAACCAGCTTCTTTCTTGTTTGCTCGTTTTAGTCTGTCGTAATAAGCTTTTCTCATGTCAATGATTTTCGATTTGCTGGTGAAAATTTCTTTCCTCGCCAGCTCTGACAGTTCCAACGCCATTCCGTGAATAGCATAAAATAAACGAGCAAGATACGTTGTTTTAGAATGACTCTGTAATGAAAGAAGTGAATGTCAAGATGATTTGCACAACCTACAAATCTAATACGAAAAATCACTTTCTCAATTTGTTTTGATAGTTTCAAAACACGACAATTTCTTAATAACGTTTTATTATTATGCATCATTACTATCTATAAACTTTTAACCAATACAACAATTTTTATTACATTTTTCTTCCGGAATAGCGAGAGGCTTCACGTCTCGCTATAGCCAACATGAATTGATCAAACAATCTTCCTTCGCCGTCTAAAAGTATGTAATGTTATATATTATCAAGGGAGTCGAAATCAATGACGAATAATGCATCAGAATATCTTTGGGTTAAGCCATAATTTGGTATTATCATTAATTGATGTAAATCCTGTTACTTAAAATACTACATCTTCAAACTAAAAAAACTTACGTCTCGGATGGACGCCAATAACGCCTTGCATTGCATCCTGGAGATTAGCTGCATCTTCAAACACCGATGTGGTAGCCTTATCCGATCCAATCCAAACCCAATCCCGACCAACCATTTCTAACTCCCTCAATTGTTGAAATACAACTTCCGCATCGTTACGAACCATAAACACCAATCCAACATGGCAACCATCACGTTTTAACTGGAAGCAAACATTTACAAACAAGTCAAGTAAGTGAGCAGGCGTTCTTGCATCAAAACTACAAAATGAATGATATTTTACCTTTGCAACTTTGGGCCTCACGATTCCAGCATGAGCTCTGACTTGAAATGTCTCGGTGACAGTAACAGAGACGTTGGTCTTTGAAAGTTCAGCAAGGACAAGTTCCGTAAGATTTCGTCCATAAACGTCGTCAGTTGCTATAGTACACACCTTCACGAAAACAATATCAAGTTACACACCACGCAGTAAATTGTCATGCAAACGTATTCATTGTTAAGGTTGGGTCGTTTGATAAAGAATAAGATAAAAAGGCAACTAATCACATATATCATTGATCATGTCACAAATTAAACAGTTCCTATTGATTTCATTTAAACGGTCCGTAAAAACTTTACGAAAAAAGTCTTTCTGCGAACGTAGGCCAAAAGTAAGTAAGTAACGTGGTTTCGCGCGGATACCACGAGAGTACCACGCGACCATTTTTGCACTAACATCACTTAGAAAAGGATTTAAATCTTTGATCCCTTTATAGACCAAAAGGTGGTGACTTGAAGTTAAAATGCTGAGACACTGTAATCAAATGGCACGAGAAGATGTAGACAAACCTTTTTCCATTTGTAAAGCTTTATAAGCGCAACTATCGCTATGGCTTGAGCTACGTTTGACGGAGCGGTACGAAAAAAGTACTTGTACGCTGACGAAACTTCAGATAATTTGCTAGATGTTGAAGCGTATGATATCTGCGGTATCATGTTCTGGTCTTCTCCTGAACGAGGGCAAAAAAAATTTAACAGAATTATATGAATTTCACACGACTTCCAGCAAATTTCGACGTCTTTCATGAAGTGTTAAAAGACAACTCGTTACAAGAGCAGGAGGCCAATGTTTAAAAAAAGACTGCTTATTGACTTTACTTTTACTTCATGTGTCAAGAAATGAACATACATTGACTTCATGGCAGACAAATCATTTTTTCAAAGACATATCACAAGCTGTAGTCTAAAATAACTAATTGTCTTGTTGTCCACGTTTTGTGCATGGTGCGGTGTAACGTTTGTGATTATGTTTCGGCTGCTTGCTTTGCTTTTTACGCATGGTGGAGGCACGCCTGGCCAAAGACAGTCCTTGAGCTAACAAGTTTGAAATTGCATTTGTTGAAACAGGTTGAAAATGACACACAACGTGCCACTAATTTTTGACTGAATACTAGCGAAGTCACTAGAGTAAATAATGGATTTCATACCAATCAGCTTGACTAACTCTCTCGGTAACAATTTATCAGAACAATCATCTGAGCATGCACACTGCATTTGACCAACTATTCGAGTTCATAGTTTTGGCAATAACCAACTATATCATCTGAACATGCGCAGTATAGTCTTGACTTTTCTTACCTAATACATCAGCAGCTTTCATTGAGCAAATGGATCTATAGGCGCCAATAACAGCCACAACACCAGACTTAACAAATGACTCCGCAATATCCTGACAAGATTGTGATGGTGAGATACCGGAGTCTTTTTCAATGCCAAGGAAGTCTACAGCCGTTATTGAACATTTCCAATGCAGTCTGAAATCCCTCCAGGTATTGCTTTCCTAGATCAGGCAGCCCACTTAATCCTGGGAAAAACGGTGTGATGAAACCGATTTTCAACGTGATCTTGCCAGGTTCTCCTGTTAGAAAGGAAAGTGAACCGATAAATAACGCTACAAATAAAAGAACATTGATAATATACATATTTTTCAACATCAGATCACTCTTAATGAAGACACTAGACTGGAGTATAACAACGCAAGTTTCATCATTAGATCACTCCTAATGAAGACATTACACTGGAGTATATAAGAACTCAATTTCAACATCAGATCACTCCTGAAGAAGACACTAGACTGGAGTATATAGCAACTCAAGCTTTAACATCAGATTTCTCCAAAAAAAAGACATTAGAACATAAAGAAAAAACATAAGAACGTAATATCCAACCATCATCACTAGGAGGTTGCATCGTGTCGCCAGGCCATCTTATCTTGCCGGGTTGAAGCGACAACAATCTAGTACGTTCCCAATAGCCAACAGTAACCCACTTTTTGTTCTAAAAATTGTTCGTAATGATCAAAAACATTCTTGTTAGCAATGATGCTTAAAACCACATTCATCAATTAATCAATACTATGATGAAAGATGGCAATGTAGCAAAGAACCAATCGCTTTGCTTTTGTGCCGAATCGTTTCAAGAGATCCGATCTATACTTCATGTAGCGATAAACATACACACCGCAAAATTTTTGATGTCATAGTACGGTGGAGCATCTTAATTTTCGTCAAAATATGAAGGAAGACCTAAACATATATCGAAGGATCTTCGTAACCTTAAAAAACACTCAATGATATTTAAGAACAATCAAGTCAAAGGAGACGACAAAGCTGAGACTGTAGTATAATACCTGTCGCACTTTCAAAACCATTTTTCGACGTAGGAGCGTTGAAATTTTTCAACTCATCATAAACGATATCACGGAGCCTTGTGTTGCTCTCGCCCTGTCACCAGCAAAAATTTTCGAAGTGAATTATAAAATAAACACGACGAAACGCGTGTGCTGATTGGTTTAGAGCTGCGTTTGAATTAGCCTGTTAAAAACGATCTGAGGATCTGAGCTCAACCAATCAAATCATTTAATCAATCAGAGAGAATTTGCAATTCAATCATGAATATGCGTTAGAAGAATATTAAAATTTTTTGTTTGTTTCGCATTATTGTTATTTTATAAAAGAAATAAAAGATGTTTTACGCGTTTGCACAGGCTTATGCAAACGACGGAGACGTTTGTGTGAACTCTCGAGCATGTGCAACCCTCGACCTTCGGTCTGGGGCTTGCACTGATCTTCTCTCGAGTTTTTTCAAAGGTCTTCACGGTTTGCATAAGCCTGTGAAAACACAGTAAGCATCTTTCATTTCTTAAATGAATGAGTGAATTCAGCCCTCCTGACAATCATAGAACATGTATTATTTATGAAGACAATCGACTCCATTATATGACTCAAATTATAAATCCTTGTAAATGACATTAATCCAGATCAGCGTTAAAAATGCATAAGCTCGTAGAGTTTTGTCTTGCATTTCTCTCATCACTCGCATGCCTTTATGGCAACAGGTTGAAGCGATTCAACATACCGGTTGAATGATTCCTTTCCTCGACAGTTTGTCAAAAGCTCTAAAGTACGCAGATACGGCATTGAAATCTTGAGGAGAGAACAATGACATATCTGGTTCCTAACGTAAAAGAAAAAAATATACAGACCTTGAAACGTTGACTTACAAGGGAGGAGATGGATCAAGGAAAATCTGTACACCCTCTTAATTACTACAACATATAATGTTAAAATAGAGACTGTCGTGGTGACAAATCTGAAAATACTTTTAAAGATAGCAAATACCATAGTTAATGGTAAAAGTAATATAGTAAGTTGATAGTTCTTAAAAGAACTGTTTTAAGTAAAGAGCACCAATCCAATAGTTCTAATTTAAACGACACGATGCATTTCGGCAAACTACTCCAAACATATAATGCAGACTCTCCCTAGTCAACCATAATATACTAGCATCAAAGACAACTTATTACCCGTACAAAAGTGTAGAACTATAACCACAAAAAGTGACAAGTAACCAGACAATGACAGCACTAAAGTTTGTCAAATACTTACATCACTGTACCAAATTGCTCCAGGACATTTTCCTTCTTCTTTGGTGGTCCATTGGACAAGAAGTTCCAAGTGTTTTGGACCACTGCCGGATTTTACAGATAATCCATCCATTCCATCCAAAGCCTGTTGCAGTGCCGGTTCATTGATAAACGATGCAGCCGTGACTTTGCTTGACGTGAGCCAAACCCACCCCTCTCCCTTGGGAAGGGCGCTGATAACATTGATTCTCGTTTCACCTTTCTTGATATACAAAAATTGTTTATTATCAACAATTTCATTCATTGAAAATTAGACCATCGACCTGAATGAGTTTCTTCCACGATGAAGAAGGCAAAAGATAAAGGACCAAGCCTGTATAACTTTCTGTTGAACATTATGAGAGGTATCCCCTCGACTGAATCGTGCAGACTCCACAACGTTGACGCTCCTCTTTTTCACTTCTTTCTGAAACGCATTTGCGAAGTCTTGACCATCCAAATCACCAGTCACCATAGTGCTCACCTTCAAAACAAAACGTAGTCACTGGATGAACGAGTGAGCATATTCAAGGGAAAATGCCATTTATCTCAAAAATACAAATAGTAATTTACAATTAAAATTAAAAGCAAACGCATCATCTGGGTCCTAAATATCTCAACCACCTGGATCACGTGAGTAAATAAAATTTTCTGTTTAAGAATCTAATCACGTGGCATAACTAGCCAATAGCTACGGTTCTGAGATCGATCTCGGGCATCCCAGAGTGGAAAGGATAGATCTGATAGCTTATATATTATGCAACATACAATTTCCGAAATTAGTACAGTGAAGGCCACAGGTACGATTGCACAATTCTTGATATAGGTATAGCGAGGCCACTGGCTTTTCAGTCTATGCCTGTAATGTGTTTTCCCCCTTTTTAAATAAAATTTCTACGATATGTAACTACCTTCTTCCATTTGTACATTTTGATGATATTGGCAAGAGCTTCCGCTTGATGGATGTCGTTCGGAACTGTACGGAAAAATCTCGGATAGTTGAGCTTATCCGAGAGCTCGGCAGCCGTAGAACCATAGGATATTTGAGTCAAGGTTTGAGCTAAAAAAAGAAAAAAGATGACTTAATGGTTGATGACGTAACGTTAAAACGAGCAGCAAGAAACTTGTTCAAGTCATCGCATCATGGACAGAAACACGTGATAATTTCGTAGGTGATTTATTTGAAATGGAGCTAACACTTTGTTTTGAAGAGTTGATTTAACACGACGGAGCAAGTTGATCTGAAAGCACCAACAACACCGACTATATCAGGATCGGCAACGAACTGTTTGGCTACTCGCAGACATTGGTCCTTGTCATTGTAACCGCTGTCTTTGACTTGACCTATGAGATGCAAAAAACAATAAAGTTGAAATGTTTTTATCAACACATATGGTTAAACACTCAAACTTACTTGTGAAGTCAGCGACTAACTCAATTTTACTCTTCTCTTTTCTAGCTCTCTTGTTCTATTCTTCCACCGATAAACGGAAAATAGAATCAAACTCTCGACCGAGGGTTGCTGTGGCCGCCAATCTGTTATTCAAAGGTGCAACAAAGCCGAGTTTTATCCTGATTTTGTCAGGCTTCGTCGTATTTGTATTAGCACATATACCTGAATAAGAAAGAATTGTAAAACATTAAAGAATGAATGTTAAAAATCAACAAACTTGAAGTTAAAGAATAATATGGAGGATTGCAGCCAATGACGATAACGGCAAAATAAAGAACTCAGGCTCAAAATAGATGAACATGGCTTCTTACTCATGTCATAAGCACTTTACACAAAATGGGGGAACACATTTATGGGTTAGCACTATTTTCCACCCAGCAAACCGCCCTTTACTTTGAAATATAATATTTTACACAATATAATATTTTACACAATCTAATATTTTACACAATATAATATTTTATATAATATTTTACACAATCGTCGAAAAACGACATATTTTCCAGCCTGGATTATAAGTTTATAACTTAAGGTGGTTGCATGAAAATTTATACTGCAACATTTATCTGTAATTATTTTCATATGTTGATATTAAAAACTGTATATAAAAATATAAAATTACTCGCCTTCTCAAAACGACCTAGCACCAGTGCATGCATGGTTTCCTTTTCGCTTTTGGTTCTTCCCCATTAGCCGCCATCTTTAATTTATTAACGATTGTGTAAAGTAAAGGGCGGTTTGCTGGGTGGAAAAGAGTGCTAACCACATTTATGATGACGCCAACCGAAACATGTATGACGTCACAACGAACTAAACTCATGTTGGAAAGTGCTTTCTCAATGTTATAGCTAACACAGATTTTTCCATAATTAATGTCACTTCAAAAACAGACCTGCTATTGGTAAAAAATATCACGTATCGTAATGGATAAACATATGTAGGTATATATGACGATATGAAAAGGTCAAAGTATGGATTTCATAGCATTATACGAGTCGAAACTTTGGTATGATGTTAGACAACCTCGTATAACAGCATCAAAAGTCAAAAGATGCTTAATAAAACCAACAACAAGTCCTACCAAAGCTATTGCTGATGTTCTTAACTATCATACACCAATTCAAACCAAAGCAATGAAGGATGGAATTGAATCAGAAGCTGGCATACTTAAAAAATATGAATTAATTTCTGGAAATACTGTTAGGAAGGTGGGATTTATCATTTCCTCTACTCATCCTTTTCTTGGGGCATCACCTGATGGAATAACAAATGACAATGTACTACTTGAAGCAAAAAAGGTCACCGCCAAAGAGAATGAATCTTTCATGGATACATTGTGCAGGTTGTACATTTATAAGAAAAAAAATGGGAAACTTTACATAAATAATAATCATAAGTATTATTACCAAATGCAACAACAATTGTTTTGTGCTGGTGGAAAAGTGTGTCATTTTGTTGTTTCTAATGGTATTTGGGTTCACATTGATGAAATTTGTTTTGATGAAGTGTTTTGGAGTAAGACTCTTCCTAGACTACAGCAATTTTATTACACCCATGTTTTTCCAGAACTTGTATATCCCAATATAAAATTTAATTGTGAAAGGTGGGGCAAAATTGTTCAATTCCCAGCCCAATTGTAATATAAAAGTTGTATTAAATATATTAATTTGTAAGTAATGATCATAAATGTTAAAATTTTGTAATTTTACCGTCCTATACACAGAGTTCTATTTACAATAATACAGACCGCAACATTTCATTTTGTCCAAATCTGATACATTGTGTCAATATTCAACTGCCCTAAAAATAATTATGTTATTAAAGGCCAGAAATTTGATATACAAACTACTACAATCCATATGTCTGAGGCAATATCAGCAAGAGAAATGGGCATTGAGCGATCAAATATATGCCAGTTTTTTATTCTTTCCATGCACCTTTCTACATGAATTCGTAAACATGCTATTTTCTTGTTATGTTTGCTTTCTTCTACAGTAAATTGAGATTTTCCTTTGAGAAAATGAGGTATAACAAGTGATGCACCAACTTCTGCTAGTTCATCTTGTATTAAAAACCCTTTATCAGCCATAACAGCATCACCATAATTTAATTTTTCAAGATAACCAGATCTTTTTATTATTTCAGGATCACTAATTGAACCTGAGAAAAGGTCACTGGCAAATGACACAACCCCATTTGGTGTAATTCCCACCAAAGCTTTCATTGTGGAGTGAGATTTGTAGCTTGAATAGCAGGCTGCCTTATTGTCCAGGCTGGAGGGTGATTCCATTCTAATTTCAGTGCAGTCAATTATTGACACAACATCAGGACATAGTTGCTGGAATTGCAAAGGCATAACTGACTGAATGAGTTGTTTGCTAGGCCATTGAATACATAATGGCTCAAGCTCTTGTCTCATGAATTTTACAATGACAGAAACAGTGGAAACAGCAACCCTAAAACGATGAGCAAGATCTTTTCTAGTAATCCAAGTCAAGCCTTAAGAGTACCATAGTGCCACTTTGTTAACTTTCGTTGACGGTTGCCAGAATTTGATGTATTGCTGTTTGTTTGAAAAACTCTATAATGAATTTTGTGGGTTTTGTCTTTCAATAGGTCAAAGCACATTAGGACATGGCTATAGGTAGGAAAGCCAGTATAAAAGCAATGTTGTCATTGGACATTTTATAATTATCAAGGTCAAATTGAGGCTCGTTGTTTAATTTAAATGTGAGCACCTGCACTTCTTCTTTCAATTGTTTCACTTCCTTTTCTAAGACAGATATATTTCTGTTCTTTTGACGAATCTCTGCCCCTCTGGACTTCAACTTTCCAATCTCTTCACGTAGAGATAAAACATATCTCCTGTTTTGTTGGAATACTTTCCCGACATTCTGTATGCACAAAAACTGAAGACTTTTAGGATTTGTAATACACGGGTTTCCATGACTTTCATCATTTTTTTCTTTGCCAATTTCAACAACATTGCAATTGTTATGATGGCAATCACTATCTTCCGTGTGTCTTTTTCGCTTTCGTTCATGAAAATAAATATCGTTTTTTACAATATCCCTTCTTGTAGCAAGTTTCTTCGTCCATGGAAACAGTGATGGCAACTGGTTTGTAAAAGATCTTGCTCCTCCAGGAAAATGTGCACCGCAAATTCTCGTACTAGCAGACAGGAACTTTAAGTTGTCGTTCTTGATCAAGATGTCGTACTGTTTCCGAATATTGTGATCGGTTGGAATTCGATGGAAAGACAGAGAAGGAGAATTAAGCCAGTTGTTATTACAATCAGGTACGCAACAATTCCACTTTCCCATATCAAAAAAGAGGTTTGTTTTATAATTACAGCTATAATTAAATGCCTTACTCCGTTATTTATGTGTACTGTAGTTGTTTACGACCTAGTAAAGCAAAGCTTCCCCTCAAATATACCACAATGCAACGTGCGTTGTCGACTAGTAACTAGTCTTCGCAGTGTAATTACCATTTCCGAAACGGCGAATACAAAATACAAAACTATAAACATTGATATGAATATTTCTGGAACAAAAAATTATTGATGTCGTGTAAAAATGGAGGGCGTAGGGCAAATATACCCCGTCCAGTATAAAATAAAGCTTTGCTTGCAGTGATGAACGAATGCTTTATCGTAACATGTTCAAAGTTCGTCATTTACGTGAAGCAGACATTCCAAAATGATATTTTCTCGTAGATGTTGCCGACACGAACTGAGTGCAAGAACAGGGCGTTTTTTTGTATTCGCACACCAAGGTTACCATAGAAACCAAACAAAACCACAAACGACTTGTGTTGCTAATGACCAGGTCTGAAAGATCAACGTGCGACATACGTAGAAAGGACCTAGGTTTCTGCCGTTTATAAAACAGATCACTGGGGAGTTTTGGTCAAAAAGGCAACCGAGGCTATTGAAATCTATCGCAAATACCAGTTTTTGCATGTCAATACTTGGGCATCATTTAAGGTTAATGGCAAAAGTTTTAAATCGTAGGATAGACATGCAAAACTGCCACTTTTAAATCATTTTATAGACAATAGTGATGGAATTTAGTATGGATAAGTTTAAGGAGCCAGTATTGAAAGCCATATAATTGTACTACGTATTGTATACAAAAAGGACTCGAAAATAAGTTTGAAAAAAGTAGAAACATTTTTATGAGGTACAGTTAACGCTCTTGAGAGTATTTGCGTGAAAGTTATATACTCTTGATATTTAATGTGCAAGAGAGAACCAATAATTTAAATATGCAAACGTACAACAGTTGGCTACAAGCGCAAGCCAAAAACTAAGTTTCAAACGACTTTCTCTCCCTAAAAATTTGTAATAGACCGTATAATTTCGCCATTCAACTATCAAAAAGAACTGTTCAAATTTTCTTTTTTTATATAGGAAGACGTTATAGCTAATATTACAAATTAACATTCTGCTGTTAATCATATTTAACCACGGTCAGATGTCCCACAACAGTTACAAATGACATTTGACGTATATATATATTTTTGTAGATGTAGATCACTCATGACAATAAAGTCCTAAGAAGGACTGTTCGTGTTGATATTGACTGACGTTTCGACAACCGTAGCGGTAGTCATCTTAAGAGTTCCCGGGCTCAAACCATTCACTTTAAGACTTATACATAGTTGAACTTCATTCCAACACCACTTAGTAAAAGAACAATTATTCAGTGGATAAGAAGAATCTAGACAATTTACTGAATTATACGTCCAAAACCAAGAATCAATGTTAAATATCGTGGAATGGTATTGGTAAGGTCGAAAGATCAATGCTACTCCAAAAGCGAGCTAGCTAGTGAAGTGGGTTACAGCTAATGAAATGTCAGTGACTATGTAGCGAGTAAGAACTGTGGAAACTATGGTCCAAAACTAAAATCCCAAGAATGAACAGTCGGAAAGTATCCACATTGATTGGGGAAATTATCACGTGACAGCCTAAAATCCTTCATGGTATATAGCATGGCTGGAGGAAGGCTTACCAAATACTGTTTAGTTGGTGGTTTTCGTAAATTGACTTTACACTCTCCAGCAATTGGCCGTAACGACATGTTTTGAGTTTTTTTTTTAGTGTATAATTACAATGTTTGTTATACATTGAAATATTTATAAATCACCTACAACTCATTTCACATATTTTTTTAAAACAGAGATAAAATATTTTGGTGTAAGTAAGTTGTTATCGCGAAAGCGTAACTTTATTGTGCAGTGGTTTTACTTTATGGTTTCTTGATAGTCCTACACGTAATGGAAGACTTGGATTCTTAATTTTAACACCGCCAATGCAAGGAGAAACGCTAGTTTTGTTTGTAAATAGTTTAGGTGAAGAAAATGTTGAGATTGTCCCCTCATTTTTCATATGATTAACGCTCTCTTCAGAAGAATTTATAGGTGATGACTTTTTCTCCTTTGTACCAACGCAAGAAAATGTGGAAATTTTCCCTTCATTTTTAGAATGTTTAACGTCCTCTTTGGAAGAATTTATACGTGATGACTTTTTCTCCTTCGTACCAACAAAAGGGTGCATTTGTAGTCGGATGACTCTTTTTAAAACAAATGTGTATCAAAAATTTGTTATTATAAGCACTCGCCAGAAGAAAAACTAATAAGAATAACACGAAAGACAAGCTGTGACCAAATGCAATTACGTGTGTATCAAACTGTTTTGATATTTTGATTGTATAATCATGCCAACTGCATTCTGGTTATTTCATATGTAAATAGGACACTTGAAACCAATGACAATTTTTATAAATACAAAAATAAAAGCCTAAAATTTGTTTTTGTCTTTTTCTCGAGGCCCAATTTGAGGTCGATAGAAAAGCAGTTATTATAAGCTATTTTTATATCAATGTGTAAATTAGATGTGTTTGATAGTGTTAAGGTGCAACCATGCTAAGACGACATATATAGATTTATTACAAACCAAGCAACTGCAGTTCGTGGACTTTCAAAATTTTTACTGGTCAATGACTAATTATTTTCACGGTAAGATTTCTATTCAATACAGTCCTTCATCTGTGAATGCATAACATCTTTTCAATTTAAGACTACTACATGCGAATGTTAACGTTACTGAGCGTTTTAGGCTACAACTGTCACTACTAAAATTGCTAATTTTGTTGAAAACGTGTTTTTTTGCTGATGTTCTTACTCCTTTATTGAAAAAAATAAAAAAAGAATGTTTTTATGTTGGTAAGCTTTGGCTTTCGATTTCGCTACACTTTCTACAATGTAATCATGTGGGCTAATGATCTTATTCTCTCATTTTTTATTGTGAATTACAAACAAGAAACTATGCATTAAACTAGAGTCTTTTGTATAAATATTGGACTTCTATTTTTTCATACAAACCCTCATTGAAAGAATAACTGAAGAAAGACATCAGCAATGTATATCTTTGTTCTTGTTTTTTTTCCTATTAGGTATATTTCAACTCTTTATGCCAACAATAAATCGCCAGATGAACTTTCTTGTGATCAAATGGCAACACACCTGAACACAAGATTTGATACCAAACTGCACAGCCATTTTCGTATGGAATTTAGTAAACGCATGAAAGAAAAATCCAAAACTGGTCAGTTAGTTAGATTTACTGATTTCTTTGGTATGGCAATTGGACATGCTTTGCTGGAGGTACAGTAATTAAAATTTGCATGGCCAACTTTGCAAAAATGGAAAAGAGCTCGACAAAGTTTCTCGAAAAAACTTTTTTATTTTATAAATAAAAATTCTGTGCAGCAGAGTTGTAAAGCAAAATACATGAACCCAGTTTTTTGTATTTCTACAAGCACTGACGTTAAAATAAGTTACAAGAGCTCGCTTTATCGATGTATGTACATTTCTTAATACTTAAAAGCAATTTGATTGTTGCAAGATTAAGAAAGGAAGAGCTTTCATAATCAGAAGCCCAAAAATCGACGATGCGAAATTTCGTCTTCAGTTATTAGGCTATATTATTTGTATTTGTGTTAATCTATTAAAGAAAGAAGATGCTAAACTGAGTGAGCAAGTTGAAAAAGTAAAAGATGGAAATTTTCCACTGCCAATTGCAACAGCTCTTCGTTTCAAAAAAGATGTCAAAGCTTTGGATTTCAACGGTAATAGAACTATCATTGAACAATCTAATGTAATTATCTGGAATGGATAGAAATTTAAAATGGCTATTTAATAAATAAACTGAAAAGTGGAAACATTAAAAATGGCGTGAAGATGAACATTTCTACTACACCCGTTAAAAATGAGGCAATCTATTCCAACTAGTTATAAATTGTTGAGAACATTACAAATCTATCTTGTGTCCCATAAAGAAAAGACTCAACGAAGTTCTGGAATGATGTTTTGGTATTTTTGGCATTGACATTTTTTTTTGAATGTTTAACACTTCTGATGAAGTAATAATCGAGTTGTTTGATTACACGGAATGAGCGCTGCACTGACTTTTATATAGTTTTGTAGTGGCTATAGCAACAATGTTTTTAATTGAGGTATATTTGGTATGCCTCATTTTTTCCTACTTCAAATTTGATGTTTTCACCAAGTAGTTATTCATAATCAATCTATAGCCTTTTTAACATAGATGAACTAAAAGTTTCAATTTTATTAGCACTTCTTATATGCAAATGTTAACATTGTCGTTTTTGACACGTTTAGCGTCATTCTGAACACATTCTGAACAATGTCTATTCAATTGACAAAAGTGAAGAACTTTGCGGTGTAGGAAAAACTAAAACCTCCTATAGCTTTTTCTATATTCCGGTAGCCCCCCCAAAAAAAACAGTCTTATACTTTTTGACTTCCTTACTAGTTATGACGCCAGAATGAACAAACATGGCGTGAAGAAAGTTTGCAGACGAGCACCATCTAACCTTCGTAGTTAAAACTAGGCAACTTTCGCACAATGTAAATTGATGACTACACATATGATATTAGCTACTAAGAAATGTTCGATATTTTTTTCTTTGTGTTTCTAGAATGGGTGGAATTTACGCCTTTCGAATATGGCTCTCAAAGACTTGGTGTTTTTCGAAAAACGTCACACTTTGGTGGAAAGTATTACAAAGGCCGTTTAGTTACAGATTATGGCGAACCTCCATTGCATTTTCTGCAAGGTAATTGATTCATACATATTGCACTGAAAAGAGAATACCCGAGTTAGATATTTTACATGAGTCACTCATGTTTTAAAAGTTCGATTACATTAAGTGGGCCAAAAAATTTTCGAGGATTTTACGAATTATTGATGAATGCAAGCAAAATATATGGTGTTAACAAAATCCACATATTTCTCTTTATGAGACAGGTGTATGGGGAAGTGCTTTCAGCATAATATTGAATTCATTGAAAGAAGATGACGAAAACGTGGCAAAAATCACAATGATGAATTAAGTAAAGGAGTCGTAACGATGAAATTCATATATAATCAGATCGTAAAAATTTTTTCAGCTCTGTATTTAATTTTCAAAGCTCTCTAACTTGACTGTTGCACTCAAACTTAACGATTTGACGTTTAGGCTTAATGAACAGAGCTTCTTCACTTAACAGCTAGGTTCCATACCAAAAAAAAACAATGACGAAAATTGCTCAAAAAAAAACATCCTACAGCAAAGCAGGCTTTATTCTGGAGGACAGTTGTTTATTGATTTTGCAATTTATTGTTTTTTTTTTGGGAGATAGACTATAACTTGTACTCAAATGAAACTTTGAAAAAAAGATTTTTCGTTGAACTGCTTTCTTTCCATTTTCATGCAGTTGCGTATTACAATCCATAAATGTCATTTCCATGAACTTGCGTATTACAATCCACAAATGCGATTTTCTTAAGACAACAATAAAGCATTGCGAGGTTTATCGTCTAAATCGATTTTTTTGGTTTTGCAAAATGTAAACTTGGTTTCACATTTAAAGTCATCTTATTATTTTTACTTTAATGTTGATAACTGTAAGACGGAAGAAAATGACAGCGAGGACGAGGACAAAGACAAAAATAAACCCGAAGACAAAGTAGACAGTACGTTTATGTTATTTTTTATTCCCTCTTTCTTTGATTGGATTAGTTGGAGAACAGTAATGTATAAATTCGGCAAAAATATTTTTACTGCATGATATTTACGTATATATAGTTATATCACAAACTTCGGGACATAGAAAATGAAGGTATATGTTTAAAACATTGTGTAGTCAAAAACAAATCTCCCTCGATCAGTAGTAACAAAGCCAGCCCGTTTTTTACCACTACAATGCAAATATTTCTGTGTTTAATCACTGGAAATACAATGAATGGAGTTCTCCTCTGCCCTTAATCCTAAGCATGACATAAAATTCTTGTATCTAGCTACTTTTCATTTTTGTTCAATTTTAATAATTATTTTTTCTTGACAATTTTAAATTTTTGTTAAAATCCTGCAAAATGAAAACTATTATGCTATGCATTTGAGAAATAAAAGATGTTTACTGTATTTTCACAGGCTTATGATACCTAGGAGACTTTTTGGAGAACACGAGAATTAATAATTAACAATTCGACATGACATTTGCGATTTTCAAAACAATGTTTTTATCTCGTATTTAACTTTCCTTCCAGATAAAGGTTGGGTGATGCGGAAGTTGAACCCAAAAAATATTTTTGCAACTCGCAAAGGAAAAGCCGCTGAATACTTTGACTTTTGCCGTGGACTCAAGTTAAAGAACAAAAACGTTAACACTTCATTTTATGAATCATTTTTAACCATGATCTTTTTTTTGCCAAAAATAATGAAGTTATACAATTTGCGTTTCAGTGTCAAAATCGTTTTAAAAAAATGTACTTCATTGTTTGAGTAATTTAGTTTATGTTTTCATCGTCAAAAATACCATTGGATAAAATCACAAACTTTCCTGGGTTTTTATTCTTGCATATTTGTAAGAAATTACCTGAATTGTGACGATTAATATTGTTTAGCCAAGAACCATGACCAGCCGACAATTTGAAGAAATATAGTATAAAGCAAATTCCGAAGAAGCAAGACATCTTGGGATTGCAAAATATGCATCAAAACAAAACGAGAAGTGAACTGTAAATTTTTGACTTTATTTGAAAGTCATCCTTAGACAGAAAGATTCTTTCAAGATGTCTTGCTTTTTAGGAATTTGCTTTATATTATATTGTTTAGCCACTTGTCCGTATTAAAAACCTCGTGCTCTCCACTTCACCACTCTTATGTCCACTGTTCTCTAAGTAATCATAGAACTGGATCTTAAATTTATTTTGGACCAGTAGTGAAGCTTGCGCGTTTTTTACTCCTACAATGCAAATTTTTTTGGGCTTATGCAATCACTGGAAAAACAATGAATGTAATAAACTTTCTTTAAAAAATGAATAATAATCATGCTGGTAAATTTGCATTGCAGTAGTAAAGGATCGGAATGGCTTTGCTACTATTTTTGGAAAAAATATGTAGAGAACAAAATTTCATGTATGAAAAAATATCCACGTAATTTTGTTTTCTGTATTTGCGATCTGTAGTCATGCAGTTATATTGTTTGTGTAAAGCTGGTTTGAATATTTTACAACGCAACTGGACTATAGGAACTGTTGGTGGTAAGGACGCTGTATTCAAGAATAAAACCATGTGTGTTGTTCATAGTGGTGTAGCTTTCAATTCACCATTTCCTGTTCTACTGAGACCAGAAAGAAAAGTTGAATTAATTTTGTCGTTCGACTTCAGTCAAAGAGATAATGGAGATAAAGAACCTCTTTTTCATGTGAGTCACTTCACATTTATTTGCTCGTTTTATTCTATTGATGGTTATTTCTATCAAATGAGTTGTTTTAATGCAGCGATAATTTTTATTTCTATTCACGTGCTGTCAACTGATTTTCGTGATTTCGCGAATAAACAACGTTCAATCCTACTTTACGATGGTAAACACACGTGTCAAAAATACGAGATCAAATTAGAAAGTTCGGAGAATCAAATGGTCGGACATAGTATTGTATATGTAAAATAGTGGCAATTAAATAGAAAGAAGATGCTCTTGGGGCATTTGTAAATCTTAATTTAGAAATCCAAAACGGCTAATTATAAAGGCAGAAGTTGTAAGAGTAAATAAAAACCATTTTCTGTCAAATCAAAAGAAAGCTTAGATATGACATGCAATATGCAGATAGAAAGTTATAGAGGAAAATGAAAACATTTTTAAAGTTGTCACGGATATTAAGCTTGCATTTTTCGAAGCAAGCTTAAGAAGATAAAGAGCGTGCCAAAAATATATGATTGAAAACTTGTTCAGTGCATCTACAAGCGCCAATTTCAGAGTTTGCTCTGTCACAAATTACTTGACAATGAATTTGAGCATACGTAGTCAACTCCATCAGCTTTCCAAGTTCATGATCATGGCAACAATCAACTCGATGTACTACTAACGATTATGGAGTATTTAGATATCTCAATCACAAGTATTCAGATAAATAATCTGCGCATGCGCAGTCTGCTTGAGCATGCGTACACAACTCCACAAACTCTCGAAGTTAATGAATATGGCAACGGCCAACTGTATGAACTAGTACAGATTATGAAGTAATTAGCTCGCTCAGTCACAAAGTTTCAGATATATCATCTGCGCATGCGCATTATGCTTGAGCATGCTGCCCAAGTTCTTGGTCATGGCAACGACCAACTGCATGTACTAGCACCAACTTTGAAGTAAATAGCATGCTTAGTAACAATTTAATACGGAAATCATCTGCACATGCGCTTGAGCATGCGCCGTCTACTCGACTAATTGTTCATAGTCGTAGCAACGACTAATTATATGTACTTAAACTAAATTTGTGGTAATTAGCTCCTTTAGTCGCAAATTATCAAAGAAATAATCTGGGCATGCGCAGTAGTGACTTTAACAATATCACAACATTCGTAGGCCTTGAAATTTATGCATATATATGTAAAGCTAAAACTTCATATAATAGATGTCAACTAGCAGTGGAAGCTGGGTGCGATATAGTATGCAGTGGCTTAGGGGCCCACACTTCGGTGGCGACCACACTCTCCCTGCGTACCCCGAGCAAAGCTTATCGCAGGTGATCTCGCGGTCTGACGGGCGGAAGCTTGCTATTGCATCTCCCCAGTAGGATAGCGTGGAGGGGCCGAAATCTCTTACCGAAACGATAGCATGCGGCGTTCTAGTGCCTTACATATAAGAAGATATCGGGAAGCATGAACCGAAAACGGTGTGTTTTGCTTTTGAAGTTTATCTATTTGTTTATCTCACAAAAGAAACTAGAACATTCAAAGATACTGTAAAGTTTCAAAAAACTTATGCCTCTTTGACTATACGTTTTTTTCATGTTACCTTTTGCAATGTAACTTTCTCATAACTTTCTCGTGATGAACGAGAGCCTGCTTATACAATGTAACTCTCATGAACAAAGCACTCACGTGCTTTATGGAAAAAGTGATCATATACTTTTTTAGTGATAGTTTTTACAAAGATTTTTTACCTAGAAAGTAACTTCAAATATCGAGTAAGTTTCCGATTAAACAGTACACTTTTCCGATTAAAAGTTCGTCTTTTAATCGCACAGAGACAGTCGTCCACTTTGTTACGTGGATGCATGTAGTATGTATTTCGTTGTAAGAAACCATCCCATCAAAGATTATCTAGTTCCAATTTTAGGTGCATCGAGCGAAGAAAATTGCAAGTCATAGAATTCTTTATAGCTATAGTTTAAATTCCATTTTTACGAATATAACTTGTAAATGAATCTGAAAATCTAATTTTAGAATATTTCATCCATCATTTATAATAATATTGATAAGTGATTATAAGACAGCGAATCCAACATATAGTAAAAATAGCAATTCAAAAATTTGTATGATTTGCCTTTTTAGCGCCTTGTGTAGTTGGAATTCGTCCTGGATATTCTAAGTCACGTCGTAAAGGCCCGTAACAATCTTTACAAAAAAGTCATTTGCACGACAACATGCCAATATCCAAGCTTTCTTTCGATCGCTATGCTTTTTTCTAACCCAAAACAATTAATATTTACTGTTATGCCTTCTGCCTTTATAAATAATCGTTCTGAATAACTATTATAAGATTCACGAATGCCCTAAAACTCAAAATCATTTCCTGACCATTTTAGCCACATATTTTTGCCATTATTCTATGCATAAACAATACTACGTTCGACTGTTTGATTGTTCGAATTTTTTAATTTGATCTCGTATTTTTGACATCTGTGTCTACCGTCGGAAAGTTGGATTAAACAGGAATGTTGTAATCTGTTGGGAGAAAGTTGCACCTAGTTTTAAAACCATGGCTATTACAAAAAGGTGCTATCTTTAACATGTAGAACCTATGCTTTTCCTTCTTTTATCCAGGAACTGTTGAAAGCAGAGAAATGGGCAAGAGAAAATAAATATCCCTTTCCAAATATTAAAGATAATCCGGTGGTCAAAGATTCAGAGGTCAAAGATTCTGAAATTCGTGAATGTTATGCATTTGAAGATGAAAATGATCCGAACTGCCCAACAATTTTACATTTTCCAATTGTAAACCACTCATTTCGAGAGTATCTTAGCCCAGGTAAATAAATGCCAAAATACGGATGTGCCTTTTAATGCAATTATCTCCAATAAAGAAGTACCTTCCATGTGTCACACGTAAAGGAAGTATCTTCCATGTGTCACACGTAAAGGAAGTATCTTCCATGTGTCACACGTAAAGGAAGTATCTTCCATATGTCACACGTAAAGGAAGTATCTTCCATGTGTCACACGTAAAGGACGTACCTTCCATGTGTCACACGTAAAGGAAGTATCTTCCATATGTCACACGTAAAGGAAGTATCTTCCATATGTCACACGTAAAGGAAGTATCTTCCATATGTCACACGTAAAGGAAGTATCTTCCATGTGTCACACGTAAAGGAAGTACCTTCCATGTGTCACACGTAAAGGAAGTATCTTCCATATGTCACACGTAAAGGAAGTATCTTCCATATGTCACACGTAAAGGAAGTATCTTCCATATGTCACACGTAAAGGAAGTACCTTCCATGTGTCACACGTAAAGGAAGTATCTTCCATATGTCACACGTAAAGGAAGTATCTTCCATGTGTCACACGTAAAGGACGTATATTCCCAATGGCAAATTGACGTTTATTCAACCCAAAATTTACTATTAAAGTTGATTTCGCCTTTCTTTTGAAAAACGTTTATAGTATTCATTTGAGCATTTAAATATTCTTAAAAATATACAAATGCTTGTTTTGTAGTTCCTTCAAACTTGCAGAAAATGATCTGATTGTTTAGTATAAAACTAAATAAAAAATTGACCAATCAGATTATCTGCCGTAAGTTTTGAAAATGCACACTACAAAAGCGGACATTTGAATGTTTGTACAAATATTTCAATGTTCCAATCATGTTTTCAAAAGCAAGGTGAAATCGACGCTTTTATTAACTTAAACTAATTTTGAACCTTTTATGATTTGTACTACACAATGTTGATCCATCAAAACAATGGGGGTTTTTTTTGAAGGTTTGAAGAGAGAGAAAGATGACGACATAGAGTTTGCAAACTTTGACATTTTTGACGACCCTGATGAACCTTATTCCTCCTTCAAATTTGAATACAAGCCCAAAACGTTTGAAAGATTGCATGAACTAATGAAATACAATACGCTTATGAGCATTGATCTGATCAAGGGAAAAATAATCGGAAGTTAGAGCTCTGTCAACACTGCTTTTTCAGAGGGGTCTTGATTTTAGTACTTTAGTCCTGTATTAAATTTAAGTGTGATTTTCAACGTTTCAGTGAATAAGGTTTTTAAGTTTTTCAATCATTCTATTTTTATGTATATTTTAAGTTGGCAAAAATACTCCTTTTAATGTACCTTGTCCGTCTTTTGAAAAGTCTGGAACGACTTACTTAAATTACCTTAATTAGCATTAGAAACGTGCATATCAGGAACTAAATTTTTTATTTCCTTTAATTCTTATCTTTTCAACTAGTTTCTGGATAAAGATTTAGCTCCTTCTGATGTAAAAAACAGATTTAAAAGGAACAATAATTTTCAAATCTTTTGAGTCAACAAACAATCAATGAAAGCACATGAAACAGATAAATTACTTATAAAAATGTGCAAGTCAACTTTCAACGAAATAATTCCCTAAAATTTTTAAAAATTTGGAAATATTTAATACAATATTGTTAAACGCTTTCTAACACAATTAATCGTATTTAGCTTTTCCCAGAGAAATATTTATAAGCGTCAAACATCACACGCTATGATAAGAGCAGAATTTGATGTTGCCGGGTTGGGGGCATCAAATGGAATATTGTAAAGTACAGGCGAAAGCACAGAAAGTATGCTAAGAAACACTCATTAAAGGAAAAAAATGTTAACAATAGTTTTAGTCCCTTCGCTTGTATACCAATATACCAAAATAATCCACATCGTATAAACCAACCTAACATTTAAACTATAATTTGTTAGTTCCCGTTTGTAGTGTTAGTAGATTAATTTGCTTTATTATATGTAATTCCACAGACTTACATTTGTAATACATAATAAGCGTGTATGTAACTGATGTAGTACTTACGTAGGAGTAAAGCTCATAAATAAATATGATCAAAAGCTCATAATAAGTAATATCTTACATTTACTTTTCTACTTCCAATGTCCTAGCTTTATATTCAGGCTGATTTCTAATGTAAGTACTTACGTAGAGATAAAGTTCACAAATAAATATAATCAAAAGTTCATAACAGGTTAATGTTTTACTTTTATTTTTCTACTTCCAATATCCTATAGCTTTATATACGAGTTGACCTCCTATGTCTTCTATAATAACCTACCTCCACTGTCTCGTCTTTAGACGAGGTTAACTTTAATTTAATTCTACTCTCCGTCTTTCATTGTCCTACTTTCACCATGACCTACAGTGCCTTGCTTCTATACTAACCTACCTCAACTGTCTCATCTTTAGATGAAGTAAACTTTAATTTAATTTTACTCTCCTTCCTTCATTGTCCTACTTTCCCCATGACTTACAGTGCCTTACTTCTATTCTAACCTACCTCCACTGTCTCATCTTTAGACGAGGTTAACTTTAGTTTAATTTTACTCTCCTTCCTTCATTGTCCTACTTTCACCATGACCTACAGTGCCTTACTTTTATACTAACCTACCTCCACTTTCTCATCTTTAGACGAGGTTAACTTTAATTTAATTTTACTCTCCGTCCTTCACTGTCCTACTATGACCATGACCTACAGTGCCTTACTTCTATACTAACCTACCTCCACTGTCTCATCTTTTGACGAGGTTAACTTTAAATTAATTTTACTCTCCTTCCTTCACTGTCCTACTATCACCATGACCTACAGTGACTTACTTCTATAATAACCTACCTCCACTGTCTCACCTTTAGATGAAGTAAACTTTAATTTAATTCTACTCTCCGTCCTTCATTGTCCTACTTTCACCATGACCTACAGTGACTTACTTCTATAATAACCTACCTCCACTGTCTCACCTTTAGATGAAGTAAACTTTAATTTAATTCTACTCTCCGTCCTTCATTGTCCTACTTTCACCATGACCTACAGTGCCTTACTTCTATACTAACCTACCTCCACTGTCGCATCTTTTGACGAGGTTAACTTTAATTTAATTCTACTCTCCTTCCTTCATTGTCCTACTATCACCATGACCTACAGTGCCTTACTTCTATAATAACCTACCTCCACTGTCGCATCTTTTGACGAGGTTAACTTTAATTTAATTTTACTCTCCTTCCTTCATTGTCCTACTTTCACCATGACCTACACTGCCTTACTTCTATAATAACCTATTTCCACTGTCTAACCTTTAGATGAAGTAAACTTTAATTTAATTTTACCCTATCACTATGTAAATTCTATATATGTCAACATGTAAGCATGTTGGCGTTCTTTAAAAAGATAAAGAGAAAGAAGATTATGGCGTGGATGCTTGGACCAACGACTGGAACATAGAGTAGACAAAAAGGTAGACATAAAGGTAGACATAAATTTTTTCATGCCATGTAAACTATAAGCATTGTGTTTATAGAAAGACAATATACCTAATAAATTTGTTGTTTGATAAAGTCTATGGACTCACACATTTCACAGTACACATGTTGGACCTTTTAATAGTTATCGAGAATATAATCATTTTTAAAAACACAGTCAAAGCAATCATATTTAAATAATCCACCATTTGTAATAATCCACCAGCATCTCATAAGCGGACACCTCCGACAAAAACACATCAAGTCATGATCACAAGGGTGTCCTTATACGGTAAATTTGATTGCACTCATTGCAATCGAATATAAAAATGCTTTTAAAAACGTCTATGCCTGTATGGAGTAAAGAATGTTCTAAACTTTTTTTCCTTTACTTTTTCCATCGTTACAAACATTTGCAGGCACGGATGAAACTATCAAAGACAATAGTGGTCATTTTACGGGCGTGATTAACACTATCGTACCTACGTCATTAAATGAAATATTCGATTTTATTACATGTTATTTTGCTATGACATGATTTCTTTTGCACGAAATTTTTAAAACATCCATGGAAAATTTTTGTTAGGTGTTGTTGTTACAACACACCATACACAGTTGAAAGCTCGTTTTAAAGAGTACCTACCTTGATTAAGCATGTCTCCCGATTATGCGCCGCATCTAAAGTTGCAAATGTTTGAAGAGCGCCGCACTTTCTTATACCCGTAAATACGGTAATTGAGTTGGTTGATTAAGCTGAGATCAGTTTTTATGGTAAAATACAAACTTAACTGCAAACGAATCATTGTATGAATTGTTGGTATTATCTAACTGTGGGTGAAAAGTGATGTCGATAAAAGTTCTTTGATTTGCGCTATAAATATTTTTGTGCTTTAAATATTTTTAATAAAAATTATAAATATTCAAAGTAAAATAATATTGATAGTAGGTCAAATGTAAACACCTAACTAAAGATAACCTTAATGACAGTGAAGTTATAAATAGCTCAACTCTGTATTGTATATAAATCGTAGTAAAAGCTGGATTCATTAGACATCAATTTGCACTTTAGCCAGTCAAACCATTTGTCTTTATAAGCACGTGACCATGTGACAACAGCACGTGGGAACACGATGCATGAATGTGAGTGTTTAGTGCACAAACAAATGAAACGTAATTTAAGGGAGAGCGTACGGATAATAAAGAAAGACTGCTCGTGTTGATGTTGACTGACGTTTCGACAACCTTAGCGGTAGTCATCTTCAGAGTTCCCAGGTTCAAACCATTCACTTTAAGACATATATAGTCGAACTTCATTCCAACAGCACTTAGTGAAAGAAAAATTATTCAGCGGATAAGACGAATCTAGACAAATTACTGAATTATACGTCCAAAGCCAAGAATCAATGTTGAATGTCGTATTGTATTGTCGAATGGAATGGTATTGGTAAGGTCGAAAGATGAATGCTACTCCAAAAGCGAACTTGCTAGTGAAGTGGGTTACAGCTAAAGAAATGTCAGTGACTATGTAGCGAGTAAGAACTGTGGAAACTATGGTCAAAAACTAAAATCCCAAGAATGAACAGTGGGAGAGTATCCACATTGCTTGGGGAAATTATCACGTGATAGCCTAAAATCCCTTCATACGTAGATAGCATGGCTGGAGGAAGGCTTACCAAATACTATTTAGTTGGTGGTTTTCATAGATTGACTTTACACTCTCCAGCAATTGGCCGTAACGACATGTTTTGAGTTTTTTTTAGTGTATAATTATAATGTTTATTATACATTGAAATATTTACAAATCACCTACAACTCATTTCACATATTTTATTAAAACATAGATAAAATATTTTGGTGTAAGTAAGTTGTTATTGTGAAAGCGTAACTTTATTGTGCAGTGGTTTTACTTTATGGTTTCTTGATAGCCCAACACGTAATGGCGGACCTGAATTCTTAATTTTAACACCGCCAATGCAAAAAGAACCGCTAGTTTTGTTTGTAAACAGTTTAGGTGAAGAAAATATTGAGATTGTCCCCTCATTTTTCATATGCTTAACGCTGTCTTTAGAAGAATTTATAGGTGATGACTTTTTCTCCTTTGTACCAACGCAAGAAAATGTGGAAATTTTCCCTTCATTTTTCAAATGCTTAACGTTCTCTTTGGAAGAATTTATAGGTGATGACTTTTTCTCCTTTGTACCAACAATAGGGGTGCATTTGTAGTCGGATGACTCTTTTTAAAACAAATGTGCATCAAAAATTTGTTATTATAAGCACTCGTCAGAAGAAAAACTAATAAGAATAACACAAAAGACAAGCTGCGAGCAAATGCAATTACGTGTGTATCAAACTCTTTTGATATTTTGATTGTATAATCATGCCAACTGCATTTTGGTTATTTCATTATATGCAAATAGGACACTTGAAATCAATGACAATTTTTATAAATACAAACATAAAAGCCTACCGGAAAACATATGATTCCCACCAGACATTTTCTTGCCGTTCTTTAGGTTCACAATTTTCTCTTCATTGGAATCACTTTCGACATCATTGTCATGAATCTTGTTCACTTTAGCACTACTCTTATCGCAGGTGTCACGTGCATCGCAGGTGTCACGTGCATCGCAGGTGTCGCGTGCATCATCATCTTAATTAGATTAAATGAGTAAGAGAGCAATCAGCATTATATGTACACGGTACTGCATCTTACATAATAATGATCATGTATTTTCATTTTGAATCACACACTACAATACTATGCAAAAAGTCAATTAGAAAGTTCATCAAACCATTAAAAGTAGTACTACATGCAACACATCACTATCTTCATAGGTCTATCACTATCTTCATATGTACATCACTATCTTCATCCATACATTACCACCTTCATAAATCCCCACTCCACCTTTATGTATCCCCACCCTACCTTCATACATCCCCACCATCATACATCCAAACCTTCATGCATCCACAACTTGATACATCCTTAACTTTATAAATACCCACCCTTATACATACACACCTTCATCCATACACACCTTCATCCATACACACCTTCATATGTCCGCACTTTTAAACATTCCTAATTTTAAGGCTACCCAGTTATAACTGTGATTGATGGATATATGCTACTATGTGCCGAAATTCAACAGTTAAATTCAGACCACTAAGAGTGGTGCCTAGTTTATAAAACTCTGAGAAAATCCTTCTCTGTCCTCATTTAGGACAGTATGACAAAGTTGTCATTTTCAAAACTTGTGCTTTTGACTGATTACTCTGTAAACTCATAATGAGTTTAAAATTAAGGGCTTTGTGATGGGGAAAAAGAGTCTTACTAAAAATGTGAATTTGAGGTCAATGTAAGACAGCATTATATAATGCTTAACAATGAAAAACTTTAAAAATTCTAAAATCATTGTTTGAATTAGATTTACTTCATTACTGCATAGATTAGGGCAGCTTCCCAACCTATTTTCCTCTTTCATGATGTAATCAATTTTCACAGTTTCATTAATATCTTTACATACCAATACTTTCAATGTTTATTTTGATATGACTGCTTTCATTTTGTCCAACATCATTATCCTTTCTGTCACAAGGTGTACTTATTAATGACATTTCAATTGCCTTTTCTATATCTCTTTGGTACAACTTTTCACGGACGGAAGGCCTTAAAATAGAAAAAAAATCTTAAGATGTTGTTGTATCAAACATCGAAAAAATTAGTGTGTACATTGGATTACACAAGGCAAAACAAAGCCTTATAATTGATTAGAGATCTACTACAATATCTGTGTAAAACAGCATGATGCTTTTTAGTCAAAATGAAAAATCTATTTATGGGTCACACCTTCTCTCGCCTTTTTTCTCTTTGTTCATTTCCTTCTCTTTACGCTTCGCCTTCTTTGTTTGTGGTTCAAAATCAACTTCAAAATCATCTAAAACATATCATGAAGTCATAAATACAAAAACTTAGCAATTTAAAACAAGAAAAATCTACATAGAACATACAGGCATGACATTGAAAAGGAAGTAAAGTATGGATCCCGGTCTATTTTTATTGCATATCTACCATATTAATAATCTCAACTTTTTCACAATAAAACAATGTAAAATGTTTAATAGTGCACTAGATCAATCATGCAGCCAGTAAATAATTGTGGGGCCTACATTCACATTTGTTGCATCAGTATTTTTTTGAACAGTGTCTATGTAGGTACATGTAAACTGATACAATATAAAATGTACCCTTCTCCTACCTATGTAAACCAGAGTGTATAACCACATATTTTACTTTAAAACAGAGCAATTATAATTTTCATTAATAGCTACGTAGCTATGAGATCACTGTACGTACAATACATTACCATCACTTTCACAATTGGAGCTCATATCAGTATAATTAACATTTTTTCTCCCTTTCCTACAAGAGATGATGGTGAAAAATAAAACATGAGTAAAGCTAAATGCTTGTAGATGTAGATCTTCAAGGTTAGAGCAGTCCTGAAAACGACTGTTGGTGTTGGTAATGATTGATATTCTGACATCCTTTGATCATCAGAGTGAAGTAACACACCAACACCAAGAATTCTTTTCAGGACTGCACAAAGCTGGACGATCAACATCTAAAAAATATAACATAATAGGCAATAAAAACTATAAACTCTAATATTAAAATCGTCCCTACTTTATTAATCACCAATATTGTCAACCAACAGCAAAACATGTTTCACCCATATGCCATGCCATAGTAGTGATAGTGACAGTACAAATTTGAATCAAGTGACAAATTTTAGAATTCTTACCTTTTAGATTTTCGCTTAGAGGTCATCTTTAATGCATATTTACAAAATCAAAAATTATGCTAGCAGAGAAAATACTAATGAAGTAAGGATTCAAGTTTAACTTCTCGTGGTTTTACCCTGATTTTCATTATGTAGTTGAATAATCTTATAAAGTTTCGCGCCTTGGGGTCATTACACTGGATCATATCCATCAGGTGGTCATTTGTCACATTGACACAACAATAACAACCTTTCTCTTGATTTCAACCCTCCGTTTTCTTCCTTTTTTTGTGTTGTCCTTTCAATTTTTGCGTTGACTTTATCAAACTCTGATCGAATATAAGCATGAACGAAAATTGTAGTAGATTTTCATTCCTAAATCCTAATGTGTATCAAATGTGGTTTGATCTTTAACTTATCAACGTTTTCAGGGTGGGCGAACTACGTAATTTTCAATTTTAACAATTATCATTCCTCGCTTTGTTTCATTCACAGCGTGTTGAATATTTTCATTCTAATTAATTGAATTTGCTTCATTTGTTACGATTGCAAACTTCAAAACAAAGGAACTGTTTATTCAGAGTTTTTCTTTTCATGGAGGGTTCTAGTGCACTGAAACAACAAACCTTTCACTGCAAATGCCAACGAGCAATTTTCTTCCCAGACCAATATTTTGGCAAATATTTTGGCAAATATAGACGAGGAATCTACACGTACACCTGGTAGAAACGCTATTGTTGCTTGATTCTCCTTCAGGAACGTAGTTGAATGTTAGACCTGAAATACATAAAATTGACGAAATAAAATGTTTAATGATCAAATGGCTGAATTTCATATTGATCTGCATACACTAGCATGATCAAGCTCAGTACACAGGTTCTCAACAAGTATTAGTGTAACTCAACACTTGCATCATAAAGAATAATTTCCGTCACATCAAATGTCACTAACAAACCATAATTTGCTCAATCTTTCTTATTAGTACAAATAACCTATTCATATTTTCACATGATAAGAGTATTTGAAAGAGCTTATAATCTACATTGCTGTTGTAAAATCATTAATTCATGTATGCAGGATAATTTCATATTTAAGTTTTTTTTAAAATCGTTGTCTACAGATTATAACATGCTTATAGGAATATCAGTCACCCAAAATTATCGATGTTCCAACAGCCGTGATGTATATTGCCAACAAGCACCTAACATTCCACCAAACTTACGGTACTTATGATTGAGAAAATAAATCATGAAGGATATAACATACCACGACAGCATAGAGTAAAATTGTCCCCATATTATCAAAAAATGCCCTTGTATGAAGAAAGTAGCCAGCATCCAAAACAATTCTAAATATGAAATACATATCTGTAAATTAAATTTCCATGGTTTCCATAATTAAATTTTTCTCTAACATGTATTCATGATTGACGTGCAACCTCTGTATTATTGATTTGATTTAGTTTGTTGGGCTCAGATCAGTTTGGGCTCAGACTAATGCCAATGTTACATGGACCAATAACTGCACGTGTTTTATTGCTTTTGTGAAATCTACTCGAATATCACACCAACTAAATGTTGTTATACTTTAGTTTGAAACACATTAAGAATAGTCATAGTTGTTGAATCATCAACACTAGCCTTGGTGCCTTCAACAATATCATGATTTATCCTCTTTATAGTTTCTGGTGTTCAATATTTTGATAATGTCATTGTTTGACAAAGCAAGTGAATCAATCAATTTAAAAGACAACTTACGGTGGCAACATGAACAGAAAGAATATTCTTGAGTTGAAAAATGGAATATCTGCAACACTTTTGAAGTTGGAATAGCTTTAGAAAATAAAAGATAGATAAATGAACAATTTACAAACACTCAGTTTAAAATTTTAAGCTTTGCTTTTTGTCATTATTTTAGTCTTAAAGCACGATCTTACTGTAAAATTAATCCAAGAAGAACGCCAAGCAAAATAACCATGCTGAAAGATATAATTGAGAATGAATTTCTCGAACACACTAACACTGATAGCAGGTTTGGATAAATGGAACTTGTAGCTCCCCATGATTCAGGTACAACTTTTGACAATCTTGAGATCATATGAAATCCTATATTAAACCAAATGTAAATTATTAACAACTTTTCTTGCACAACCCTCAAATTTTACCTTGGCATGCCAAAGCAAGTGGCTATTTTCATACATTTTGCCAAGATAAAAATACTAAAATTGTCCAACATTGTGAAAATTTTTACTTTAATTTTGAAGGTTACTATATTTATTACACATGCATTATAAATTTTTATGCATAAATTACAAATTGAATACATTGAAACAGACTTTTACAGGCTTTATACTATTTATTTTTTAAGTATGTTTTCCTCATATGTAGTAAAACTACCAGAAACATGGTTTTCAACCAAATTCTAGCAAAAGACTCAAAAGTAAATACATGAAAATATTATATTTGAAATGAACACTTAAATTTTTATTGCATTTCGTGCTTCCTGGCTGTAATTAGCAATCAGACTGTCACGATGACAAGCGACATATTGCTTCTAACTAATTTAGTCGGTCAACATATGTCGATTTTTATCAAGAAAATAGGAAAAGAAACATACTCTTCATTCCCTATTATAGGAAATGGTTTGCTGAAAAAATTTCAAGATCATTCATACGTAGCGTAGTATCGCTCTACGTGGGAGAAGTCTGAGTTATGTAACTTTATTTTATATTTAATTTTAATTGCAGTTTCGTAACAGCATTTACTTGTCACATAATAAAGCTTTACTTGTTCAATAAAGACGAACACTTCATTGAATGAAGCATATAATTTGCTCTCGAGCAGGTGTTAAGCCGCTTTTTATAAAATCGACTTTCGTATGTATTTACAAATCCAAGACCTCATGTGGATACAAGGAGATTAAAACTTACATATCTGGCAAATATCAAAGCAAAATGAATGATAAAATATACAAGCACTAAAGACATAATGAAAACATTTACCATGAAATGTTGCTTCAAGTTAAGGAACATATAAATCAAAACAAAAGATGTTAAACAAATAAATCTGGTTAAAACCTATGAACGTACCGACTTTGAGTAGAGTGGCGAGCAACACCCATACTGTTATGATAAAAGGCCTTGCAATATGTTCAAAATCTAATTTCGCCACTTTGATGTTGTGTTCATGACGACGAGGTTCATTCTTCTCACTTCCATTATGATTTGATGTATTTTGGTTCGTATTATTAACAGGTTTCTAATCCACGAAAACGACAAACTGATTACAAAATATAAACAAACTCAAAGTACATAAACAAATCGTTTCCACACGAGCATTCATCATAATTCCAGATGGTTTATCTGGAATCCATACTCGGTTGTCATTTGCCTTCTTTAAACAAAAAGAAGACCAAAAATACGTTTTTATTCTGAGCAACACCGGTTCTATTGTGAACTCGTCAAACAGGTCTCATTAATATTTATCACTTCCTCAGAAATCAAAACTGCAACGTCAGCGGTTTAAGATGGAGTTGCCATTACCCGATGGGGTAGTCAGCCCGTACAATTTTCTCGTAGAAGCAAGTTACCTTTCAGTATTCAATAAAAGTTCTGATTTCAACTACAATAGAGGGTACTTATTTCATGCACCTTGTAATACTCTTGATCATTACAACGATAGACTTAAAATTTTAATTTTTTTTTATTTAACTAGAAATATTCTATATACAGTAGGTCAGCTCAATAATTTCCATTTACAAAACTAAATGATGCTAAGTAATACAATTAAGAGTCAAAACAAACGGGTTTGTTATTTTTAATTAGCTGTTTACGACGGAGGAATAACGCGAATGTTACTAAGGAAAGGAAGTAATAATGTCCGACATATTTTACTAAAGTAGATATTTTTTTCGATATAATTTCAGTATTGAAAAAACAGTCAGTGATGAATTTTCATAAACATAAGTTCCATAATCTAAGTTTTTATCAGATGAAAATTTCGAAATATATGTTTCTTTATTTATCGCCTTTTTCAAATGTCTTTAACAGTTTTAATAAGTTGACTAAATTCAGTAAAGTGTCTAATTTTAGTCTTATCTTTAAATACTTAAAACTTGCGTGTTTTCGTGTTCATTAGGAATGGCTTTCATCTTTTTCTATTTCCGCTAACGAAAATATTGTTCATCCGTCTTCAGTAACTATCAATATTGCCTCACAGTTACTGCTGAACATATGCCTGTACGAAGAGAACTAAAACTGATTTTTCAGTGCTGAAATTATACCAATTATTTAAAATCCAGCCTCTGGACAAGTTTCCATTTCCAAAATTTATGCTTTAAGCAAGTCCTTTTCACAATATACCAGAAAATGTTGAAACTCGCATGTCAATACAATTTAGCGCTGAATGTCTACTCTTCACTATTGTAAAATTATTCTTAAGCCGAACGATTTGTCGACAATGACAGTCTGAGTACAATATATGATACTACGTAGCAAAGAGGGACAAACAATGGATTGAATTCTGGCTTGCGTGATTCCGTTTTGAAGCACTTCAACTATCTGTTGATGTTGTTTTTAACAGCATTACCGTTCACGTAATTATTCTCTTTTTTCTATAAAAATCGAGATAGAGAAATTCTAAGCAACTGCTCAACCATCAAAATGTAAAATCTCACATTGTACTACGTTCACTATCATCCCTTATGAAGAATTTCACTGCACATGACTTGAAAATACATTTTGAAGCAAAAACTACACATCTTTCATTTACAACATTTTGCCATCCCACATTAAAATTTAGGCATTGCGATTCGCAAACATCTCCTTTTGGCTCTTAAACATACGTAGCATTCATTTCAGTTATATAACTCATTTCTTACCTTACAGACGCAATTAAATTTCGTGACAATCCATAAAATTATGACGATGATTACGACCAGCGTAAAAATGCCAAATATAGCACACAGTGCTAGTAAGACCTTTCTGTCTACAATCTCCTGGACAATTGTTGTAGTGGATATCCTACATTGAAACACCGAGAGTTAGTATGAAAGGAAAGTCATTGGTTTATCTGCTATGAGCGTCGGCTGGGCAAAGCCACGGGAAGCCAAGCAATCAGCTTGGAAGAAGGCACCCTGAAGAGAGCTATTTACAAAAATAAAGACAAAAAGTATGTGTATATTTCGTTAAGTGGATGCAGTGGATGTTTCTCATTCAGAGTCATTCGTGAATTCGTGTTCCATGAAAGTAAATTGGTAATTTTCTGTACACAAAAAACCCAGTTCATATTGTGTCCTATTAACGATTATCAGGAAAATGTTTGTGTTGTCAGGTTTCGTTGGGGGTGGGGGGGTGTGGCACCCCATCTTGTAACTTGGACAGCCTGGTTCTAACTTACGGCACGGAGAAAAGCCTAGATAGCTTTTGCAAGCAGTGATTCTACATTCATTCTACCGAACTTGAAAATCGATATGGTCAGTCTGGTCTGCAGTTCTAATTTGTTAATCATTAATTAAAATACAGTTGACAAACAATCACAAGAAACTTACTGTGGTTGATGTTCTGATGGTGTGCTCAACCCACCTCCAGGCCAGACGATGTGCCTAGCAAGAAAAATATCAATTTTTCAACATAAGTAAAAGAAAATTGACGTCAGTTGACCTGAAGGAATAGTTCTACATGTTATTTTTCTTGAATATTAAAAGTATATCTTCAAAGTTAACTAACCCCGTGAGCTGGAGACCATCTTCAGCTGTATACGTAACTACTTTGACCCAACTCTCGCCCTAAACAATAACACAAAACAAAAATTCAACAAAACTTTCCTTATTGTTTTGATAGCATGTCAAAAGAAACACCACAGAGAAAAAAATCCTCCCCCGAAATTTGTTGCTAAAAATTCTAAATGAATGAAACCAGATAATCAAACACAGTGCAACTCATACACATAAGTAATTTGCCAACCGTCACATGAAGAATGTGATCACTGTTTGTTGGTAACAGTCATTGCTTAAAGCAGTTTGAAGATTGCTAAGATTATCTTTCAAAACAAAGCAATTGCAATTGGCCTTTTAAAAACCGACTTGGATTCATTCATTTAGCACAGAACTTAAATTATCTAGAGAGGAACGTTCTTTTTTGTTTGTTTAGTTGGAACGACTGAAAGGTAAAGAATGATGAAAATTCTCAAAAGATATTATTTTCCAAAGTTATATAGCGTGAAAATTCTCGTTGAAGATTGTCATTCAACAGACATGCGAAAAGTAATTTTCATTGCGAGTTTTCCAAACAAAACGACAATTTTTTCGATTCCATTACTCACATTAAGATTAACAACATCGTAAATGGGTAGTCCGTCTTGTTTTTCCGAGAAATATTGTCTTCCTCCAGTTGTGCCTTCAAAACCAGTCTGCTCATTTCGCATCTTTTTTAGTTCGTTGATCAAATATTTCCTGAGAACTCGTCGGCTCGTTTTCTCATTTATGAGATCACGTTTTTATTTCACCTTTTCCACATTTTATTTCAATGCATCCATAAATCATTTGTATTCATGACAAGCTTTAACAACTAACCTCTTTCAGATGATTAGCAACATCTTTGTAATCACCATGTTTCATTCGCTCCTGAGCACCCAAAACAATGTTTTCTTTAGTGAGGATTTTCTCCGTACGGCGTACAAGTTCCTGGCTATATTCGTCCTTTACGGCAATTGTCCCCATCTTCTTCCACTCGTGAATCTTCACCAATTCGCCAAGTGCTTTTGCTTGATAAACGTCGGACGGCCAAGTGCGAAAGAAAAATGGAAACGTGATTTTGTCAGAGAGAAAAGGAGACGTCGACGCGTACGAGATTTGAGGTACTAAGGTGTGATTCGTCTGTTTGGAAATAGCAATAGAGCATTCCGAACGTGCTTCACCAATAATCATGTCAACATTAGAAGAAAGAGTCTAAACAAAAAAATGTCAAGCTCAGCAAATGTCGTTTAAGTCTATGGACTTGAGTTCTGAAATATATAATTAATGAAGATTGCATGTATTTGTGATTCAGTAAGTATTTTAACCAATAAATCAACTTGTCAATCTTTATTTACCCTTGACAATCAATACTCCCCTCTGTCATTAAATGATTCAACTTGTCAATCATTTATTCTCTTTTCAACCAACACCCTGTCAATCAATAGCTCTCCCTGTTAGTTAATATGTCACTTTGTCAATCAATAATTCAACTTGTCAACCATTTATTTCTTTTTCAACAAACACCCAGTCGATTAATAACTCTCCCTCTTAGTTTAGATTTCATTCTGTGAATCATTGATCAAATTGTTAATCATTAACTTACGCTGTCAAAGTATTATTTTGTTCTTGCATCCACACAGCTTAACTAAAGTCCCACCCACCCACAGCACTATAGACATATGTATATTGGTAACTAAGACTGTTGAGTTTAGGCTGCTACTCGTGGGAGCAGGGCCACCTAGCCGATGTAATGGTAGCTGTATTAACCGTTTTTATGAGTTTAATAAATGTCAAGCTTGCGGCGGATTGGCTGCATCAGCTCCCAGTTGTGTGTGAGAGCAAAATTTAACCCAAACCTGAACATAAATACACTTACAGCGGCTCTTTTACGACACCAGTCTACATCTTTAGCGGTTTCTATAATGTCGTATTCAAGACGAATGTTGTACAACGAATCACTGTTGATAGTGTTGACGGCGATTTTAAAAGCAGATTTCTATAATGAATTTAAAATAAGCAGGCATAATAATACTTTTATTTAATTTCAAATGACTCGTTGAGTAACTGTTGATGATGTTTGTTTAAAATTATGAAGTTTACTTTCCACTTGAATTTTGTCAGGGATGGGCCCAGGATGATTTTTTTTTTGGGGGGGGGGTATAATATGACCTACTTTTTATAAGATATCTTTCATTCAATCTAGTTAGGATAATGTCTTTGGTGATTCAATTGCAAATGTCATTTTGTCACTCATATATCAAACTTTTTATGTTTGATTTGAGATCCTAGAAAATGTGTAGTTTGACAGTTTACTTTGCTAAATTGGTTGGTACATTAATATTCTGCTGGGAAATTTACACTCCCTGCACCCTTCCACTAAATCCATCCCTGGTCATTTCGTAATTGTGCTTGAATCAAATAAGGCAGATATTCAAAGCTTCAAATCAGAAAAGTTGTACACAACGTACCCATTCTTCAGCAAGATCAGCAAGCGAACCAAATGATTTACTCGTAGGAAAGAACGCCGCAATCCTATACGATGGTTTGACAGGTAACACTATCGGAATTGTTACACCACCGGTAAAGACTGGATCACGGAACAATGACACACTCCTTGTTTGATGAATGTAAATACCGACAGTTTTCCACTGTTTTCCCTGAACAAACAACAGAACGAAGTGAAGCTAATGAATCCTCCCCAGGAGGTATAAACTTACAGGTATCATTTACTCACCACTAAATTCACAAATACAAAAGCGGGGGGTCCGGTTTGTTTCTTATCGAAATACATGGTGTCCAGTCCACCGACAGAGCTAGGGAAACCAGCTTCTTTCTTGTTTGCTCGTTTTAGTCTGTCGTAAAGAGCTTTTCCCATGTCAATGATTTTCGACTTGCTGGTGATAATTTCTTTCCTCGCCAGCTCTGACAGTTCCAACGCCATTCCGTGAATAAAATCAAATAAATGAGCAAGATACGTTGTTTTAGAATGACTCTGTAATGAAAGAAGTGAATGTCAAGATGATTTGCACAACTTAGCAAATCAAATACAAAAAATCAGTTTCTCAATTTGTTTTGATAGTTTCAAAACACGACAATTTCTTAACAATCTTTTATTATTATGCATCATTACTATCTATAAACTTTTAACCAATACAACAATTTTTATTACATTTTTCTTTCCGGAATAGCGAGAAGCTTCACGTCTCGCTATAGCCAACATGAATTGGTCAAACAATCTTCCTTCGCCGTCTAAAAGTATGTAATGTTATATATTATCAAGGGAGTCGAAATCAATGACGAATAATGCATCAGAATATCTTGGGGTTAAGCCATAATTTGGTATTATCATTAATTGAAGTAAATCCTGTTACTTAAAATACTACAACTTCAAACTAAAAAAACTTACGTCTCGGATGGACGCCAATAACGCCTTGCATTGCATCCTGGAGATTAGCTGCATCTTCAAACACCGATGTGGTAGCCTTATCCGATCCAATCCAAATCCAATCCCGACCAACCATTTCTAACTCCCTCAATTGTTGAAATACAACTTCCGCATCGTTACGAACCATAAACACCAATCCAACATGGCAACCAGCACGTTTTAGCTGGAAGCAAACATTTACAAACAAGTCAAGTAAGTGAGCAGGCGTTCTTGCGTCAAAACTACAAAATGAATGATATTTTACCTTTGCAACTTTGGGCCTCACGATTCCAGCATGAGCTCTGACTTGAAATGTCTCGGTGACAGTGACAGAGACGTTGGTCTTTGAAAGTTCAGCAAGGACAAGTTCCGTAAGATCTCGTCCTTAAACGTCGTCAGTTGCTATAGTACACACCTTCACGAAAACAATATCAAGTTACACACCACGCAAAAAATTGTCATGCAAACGTATTCATTGTTAAGGTTGGGTCGTTTGATAAAGAATACGATAAAAAGGCAACTAATCACATATATCATTGATCATGTCACAAATTAAACAGTTCCTATTGATTTCATTTGAACGGTCCGTAAAAACTTTATGAAAAAAGTCTTTCTGCGAACGTAGGCCAAAAGTAAGTAAGTAACGTGGTTTCGCGCGGATACCACGAGAATACCACGCGACTATTTTTGCACTAACATCAATTAGAAAAGGATTTAAATCTTTGATCCCTTTATAGACCAAAAGGTGGTGACTTAAAGGTAAAATGCTGAGACACTGTAATCAAATGGCACGAGAAGATGTAGACAAACCTTTTTCCATTTATAAAGCTTTATAAGTGCAACTATCGCTTTGGCTTGATCTACGTTTGACGGAGCGGTACGAAAGAAGTACTTGTACACTGACGAAACTTCAGATAATTTGCTAGATGTTGAAGCGTATGATATCTGCGGTATCATGTTCTGGTCTTCTCTTGAACGAGGGCAAAAAAATTAAAACAGAATTATATGAATTTCAGACGACTTCCAGCAAATTTTGACGTCTTTCATGAAGTGTTAAAAGACAACTCGTTACAAGAGCAGGAGGCCAAAGTTTAAAAAAAACACTGCTTATTGACTTTACTTTTACTTCATGTGTCAAGAAATGAACATACATTGACTTCATGGCAAACAAAACATGTTTTCAAAGACATATCACAAGCTGTAGTCTAAAATAACTAATTGTCTTGTTGTCCACGTTTTGTGCATGGTGCGGTGTAACGTTTGTGATTATGTTTCGGCTGCTTGCTTTGCTTTTTATGCATGGTGGAGGCACGCCTGGCCAACGACAGTCCTTGAGCTAACAAGTTTGAAATTGCATTTGTTGAAACAGAGTGAAAATGACACACAACGTGCCACTAATTTTTGACTGAATACTAGCGAAGTCACTAGAGTAAATAATGGATTTCATACCAATCAGCTTGAATAACTCTCTCGGCAACAATTTATCAGAACAACCATCTGAGCATGCATACTGCATTTGACCAACTAGTCGAGTTCATAGTTTTGGCAATAACCAACTATATCATCTGAACATGCGCAGTATAGTCTCGACTGTTCTTACCTAGTACATCAGCAGCTTTCATTGAGCAAATGGATCTATAGGCGCCAACAACAGCCACAACACCAGACTTAACAAAAGACTCCGCAATATCCTAACAAGATTGTGATGGTGAGATACCGGAGTCTTTTTCAATGCCAAGGAAGTCTACAGCCAGGGTATCGTCGTTATTGAACATTTCCAATGCAGTCTGAAATCCCTCGAGGTATTGCTTTCCTAGATCAGCCAGCCCACTTAATGCTGGGAAAAATGGTGTGATGAAACCGATTTTCAACGTGATCTTGCCAGGTTCTCCTGTTAGAAAGGAAAGTGAACCGATAAATAACGCTACAAATAAAAGAACATTGATAATATACATATTTTTCAACATCAGATCACTCCTAACGAAGACACTAGATTGGAGTATAACAACGCAGGTTTCAACATTAGATCCCTTCTAATGAAGACACTACACTGGATTATATAAGAACTCAATTTCAACATCAGATCACTCCTGAAGAAGACACTAGACTGGAGTATATAGCAACTCAAGCTTTAACATCAGATTTCTCCAAAAAAAGATATTAGAACATAAAGAAAAAACATAAGAACGTAATATCCAACCTTCATCACTTGGAGGTTGCATCGTGTCGCCAGGCCATCTTATCTTGCCGGCTTGAAGCGACAACATTCTAGCACGTTCCCAATAACCAACAGTAGCCAATTTTTGTTCTAAAAATTGTTCGTAATGATCAAAAACATTCTTGTTAGCAATAATGCTTAAAACCACATTCATCAATTAATCAATACTATGATGAAAGATGGCAAAGTAGCAAATAACCAATCGCTTTGCTTTCGTGCCGAATCGTTTCTAGAGATCCGATCTATACTTCATGTAGCGATAAACATACATACCACAAAATTTTTGATGTCATAGTACGGTGGAGCATCTTGATTTTTGTCTAAATATGAAGGAAGACCTAAACATATATCGAAGGATCTTCGTAACCTTAAAAAACACTCAGTGATATTTAAGAACAATCAAGTCAAAGGAGACGACAAAGCTGAAAATGTGGTATAATACCTGTCGCACTTTCAAAACCATTTTTCGACGTAGGAACGTTGAAATTTTTTAACTCATCATAAACGATATCACGGAGCCTTGTGTTGCTCTCGCCCTGTCACCAGCAAAAATTTTCGAAGTGAATTATAAAATAAACACGATGAAACGTGTGTGCTGATTGGTCTAGAGCTGTGTTTGAATTAGCCTGTGAAAAACGATCTGAGGATCTGAGCTCAACCAAACAAATCATTTAATCAATCAGAGAGAATTTGCAATTCAATCATGAATATGCGTTAGAAGAATATTAAAATGTTTTGTTTGTTTCGCATTATTGTTATTTTATAAAAGAAATAAAAGATGTTTTACGCGTTTGCACAGGCTTATGCAAACGACGGAGACGTTTGTGAGAACTCTCGAGCATGTGCATCCCTCAACCTTCGGTCTGGGGCTTGCACTGATCTGCTCTCGAGCTTTTTCAAAGGTCTTCACGGTTTGCATAAGCCTGTGCAAACACAGTAAGCATCTTTCATTTCCTAAATGAATGAGTGAATTCCGCCCTCCTGACAAGCATAGAACATGTATTATTAATGAAGACAATCGACTCCATTATATGACTCAAATTATAAATCCTTGTAAATGACATTAATCCAGATCAGCGTTAAAAATGCATAAGCTCGTAGAGTTTTGTTTTGCATTTCTCACATCACTCGCATGCCTTTATGGCAACAGGTTGAAGCGATTCAACATACCGGTTGAATGATTCCTTTCCTCGACAGTTTGTCAAAAGCTCTAAAGTACGCAGATACGGCATTGAAAACTTGAGGAGAGAACAATGACATATCTCGTTCCTAACGTAAAAGAAAAAATTATACAGACCTTGAAACGTTGACTTACAAGGGAGGAGATGGATCAAAGAAAATCTGTACACCCTCTTAATTACTACAACATATAATGTTAAAATAGAGACTGTCGTGGTGACAATTCTGAAAATAGTTTTAAAGATAGCAAATGCCATAGTTAATGGTAAAAGTAATATAATAAGTTGATAGTTCTTAAAAGAACTGTTTTAAGTAAAGAGCACTAACCCAATAGTTCTAATTTAAACGACACGATGCATTTCGGCAAACTACTCCAAACATATAATGCAGACTCTCCCCAGTCAACCATAATGTACTAGCATCAAAGACAACTTAGTACCCGTGTATAAGTGTAGAACCATAACCACCAAAAGTGACAAGTAACCAGACAATGACAGGACTAAAGTTTGTCAAATACTTACATCACTGTACCAAATTGCTCCGGGATATTTTCCTTCTTCTTTGTTGGTCCATTGGACAAGAAGCTCCAAGTGTTTTGGACCACTGCGGATTTTACAGATAATCCAACCTTTCCATCCAAAGCCTGTTGCAGTGCCGGTTCATTGATCAACGATGCAGCCGTGACTTTGCTTGACGTTAGCCAAACCCACCCCTCTCCTGTCATTCGCAGTTGTCGTATTTGATGAAATGCCATGAATGCGTCATTGGGAAGGGTGCTGATAACATTGATTCTCGTTTCACCTTTCTTAATCAACAAAAATTTCATTCATTGAAAATTAGACCATCGACCTGAATGAGTTTCTTCCACGATGAAGAAGGCAAAAGATAAAGGAACAAGCCTGTATAACTTTCTGTTGAACATTATGAGAGGTATCCCCTCGACTGAATCGTGCAGACTCCACAACGTTGACGCTCCTCTTTTCACTTCTTTCTGAAACGCATTTGCGAAGTCTTGACCATCCAAATCACCAGTCACCATAGTGCTCACCTTCAAAACAAAACATAGTCACTGGATGAACGAGTGAGCATATTCAAGGGAAAAGGCGATTTATCTCAAAATTACAAATACTAATTTACAATTAAAATTAAAAGCAAACACATCATCTGGGTCCTAAATATCTCAACCACCTGGATCACGTGAGTAAATAAAATTTTCTGTTTAAGAATCTAATCACGTGGCATAACTAGCCAATAGCTACTGTTCTGAGATCGATCTTGGGCATCCCAGAGTGGAAAGGATATATCTGATAGCTTATATATTATGCAACATACAATTTCCGAAATTAGTACAGTGAATGCCACAGGTACGATTGCACAATTCTTGATATAGGTATAGCGAGGCCACTGGCTTTTCAGTCTATGCCTGTAATGCGTTTCCCCCCTCTTTAAATAAAATTTCTACTACATGTAAATACCTTCTTGCATTTGTACATTTTGATGATATTGGCAAGAGCTTCCGCTTGATGGATGTCGCTCGGAACTGTACGCAAAAATCTCGGATAGCTGAGCTTATCCGAGAGCTCGGCAGCCGTAGAACCATAGGATATTTGAGTCAAGGTTCGAGCTAAAAGAAGAAAAAAGATGACTTAATGGTTGATGACGTAACGTTAAAACGAGCAGCAAGGAACTTGTTCCAGTCATCGCATCATGGAGAGAAACACGTTATAATTTTGTAGGTGATTTATTTGAAATGGAGCTTACACTTTGTTTTGAAGAGTTGATTTAACACGACGGAGCAAGTTGATCTGAAAGCACCAACAACACCGACTATATCAGTATCGGCAACGAACTGTTTGGCCACTCGCAGACATTGGTCCTTATCATTGTAACCACTGTCTTTGACTTGACCTATGAGATGCAAAAAACAATAAAGTTGAAATGTTCTTATCAACACATATGGTTAAACATTCAAACTTACTTGTGAAGTCAACGACTAACTCAATTTTACTCTTCTCTTTTCTAGCTTTCTTGTTCAATTCTTCTACCGATAAACGGAAAATAGAATCAAACTCTCGACCGAGGGTTGCTGTGGCCGCCAATCTGTTATCCAAAGGTGCGACAAAGCCGAGTTTTATCCTGATTTTGTCAGGCTTTGTTGTATTGGTATTAGCACATATACCAGAAGAAGAAAGATTGGTAAAACATTAAAGAATGATTGGTAAAAATCAACAAGCTTGAAGTTGAAGAATAATATGGAGGATTGCAGCCAAAGACGATAACGGCAAAATAAAGAACTTTGGCTCAAAATAGAAGAGCATGGCTTCTTACTCATGTCATAAGCACATTCATTGTACAATCATAAGCATTGAAATTGAAGAAATGGCACTTTATGCTTTGCTTGATGTTTGATAAATCATATATGATTAGAAACATAATAATTCATGAATGCGATATCTGACGTCATTTTCTAAAATCGTCATCCATTTTGAGTGAGACAAAATGATTCTTAATTTTTATTTCGATATCATACTCCAGACATTCTGATTCCTACAATGCATCAATTTATTGGTAAATTAACCAAAGGATTAACAGGTCCCTACGGAAAAACTGAATATCAAGATTTACAATAGATTGATTTTTTCAAGATTTCTTTTAATTACAAAGTTTGTCGAGGTTTGCCTCTCCTTTGGAAACACATCATAAAAAGATTTTATTAATTTTATTTTAATGCAATCGCAGTCATCTCTGGTTGGTGGGCAGTACAAGCGGCATGGTAGGGAGCAATCACCAGCATTGTCTTGCGGAATCCACGCAATAACTTTATGTAACTTCAAAAAAAAATCTTACGGCTTGATTTTTCAATTGTCAAAGATAATGTAATTCAGTAAATCATTTGATTTGTCAATAATATTTTATTCTTAGCAGAAATGAAACTTCATTTATAGATTATGATAATATGTACATTTACTTTATATGATAATATGGTTGATTCCAACTTGTTTACACGTAGTTTTGTATTACAGATACATTTCAACAATGGATAAAAATGTCAAACACACAGCATTTTCTACATAAGCTTTTAAATTTTCCACGACACATTTTACGAGAAGCATCCTCGATTAGAGTTAGGTTTTTAGTGTATTTCTTCGACATGATTCCCCATCACTAATATCTTTCCTCATGACCAGGCTATAAAATTTTATAAATTTTCACTCTCAGAAATGCGATTTCCTGCTTTCAGTATACATGAAGGAATATAGGATAACCCTATCCATGATCTGAACAGGAAAAAAATCCGCAAATTTTGGCCAGTTTTAAATTTTGTCTGTGATTACTACTTGTGTTTGTCAAGTCTTATACCATAATCAAATCAAAACAATTTCATCCATTGTCATAATCATAGTATTGTTCCTTGGTAGCAATAGAAAGGTGAAGCACGTCATTTTTTGCAATGAAAAGTAAAACGAACAATACAATACACTACAAAAAATTAATGCATCATCTTTCTTCCTGTGTGCAAGAAGTAGTATGCATGGAACATGATAATACAAGCAATGTTCAAAGAGAATACCAATCTGGTAAACAATCATTTGCAATAGGGTAGTATGATTTAATAATGCAGGATGTAACAGATACCAATGAAAACATACACATCATTCATGAATACATAAAACTGTGTGCATTATTCTTAAATTCTCCCAAAGCTGCTGCAATATAGCTATGCTATTCCCATACTGAAAGGGAAATATTGTAGTGACGTACATAACGTGTGTATATTATTCATCTAGATTTATGTATTAGCAATAGAGGAAAGAGCCAATCTTACACTTACTCAACCGCGCTACTTAAACTTACGCACTTAACTTTATAATGACGCACACTACTCAAATTTCAAGTACATTATCCGCCTTGTAATAACTGCACCTTGTTTAGCCAAATATATAAAAAGCCTGTAAATAAATTGTAAAAGATAGAATACTCACGACTGTTGTAAATAACTTCTTCGCTAGTGAATAAAATTATCACAAAATTTAATAGCATTCTTGTACATTCAATTCCCGTTTGGAGCTCATACGAAAGACTTATATAACGCTAAAGTATCAGACAAACACAAAGCAAATGCATTTTAAAAACTTGTAAATGCCCCATCCTTATGTTTTTGGGGAGCATAATATTCAGCATTCTAAAAAAAGTCAATGCTGGTAAGTTAACACAGATGGAGTGATAAACTTTTATCCCCTACCAGTGAAATGGAGCATGCATTGTAGACACAGTTCCCATCAGCCAGTGTATTAAACATAAAGAAGTAAATATTCAAAGAAAGAAAGATACCAAACTTACATTTACTTTCAAGCTTCATAAAAATGATAAGAGTACTTGGTGTATATTATAAACACATATTTTGATAAATCAGAGAAAAGGTCATGAATAAGATGTTTTCAGTGGAGCTGGTTGATGATGTTAGTATAAAAATCCAAATGTTGTAAAATAGTAAGTAGATTTCCTGCACAGTCGAGTGTCAAAACTATATAGGTAGTATATCATAGCACTTTGATGTCACATGAAAACATAGTGAAACCATATGTATAAAATAATACAAACACCTATTACTAACACATATTTCATAACATCTATAATCATAAATAATTTTACTTTATTGGTAGACGATTTCCTTTGTAAGTTTATGGTCAGGTTTCTTATATATATCATAGTTTGAAAACATTGTAAAACACACAATTAATCAATTCATCGTGCATTCTTTAATATTTTGCCAGAACAAGAAATGCATAATATAGTTAGCTTGAATCATGAATATACTATCATCATGTATACTAGCCTAAAAGGGTAGAAGACTCCTAAATATTTTAACATCAAATAATTAAGAAAAGGAACCTTTGATTTTGATCGTTTTCTCTGACTCTTAGGAAACTGTACTTTTCAAAATTCGCACAGCTGCACTGTAATTTGTTTGCAATCACCTACACGATTTTGTCTCTCAGGAAAAGCTTTTTCGCATTGTTTCCAAAGCAATATTAATTCACTAGTGAAGTGATATCCTTCGAGTTATAATGCTAAAAAAGTTCGATGACTTTCAATAAAGCAATGGAATAAGTAATTTTTAATTCAGTCGAATTATTCCAAAATTGCGCAATAAATATTGCGCAGCCGTGGCCAACTGTGATCTGCCACAATCAGGTGATCAAAATTGTGAGCTTTAATTGGTTGGAGACTATTTGGAATTATGTCACTGTGGTGAGAAATGCCGGATTTGCGCAAGAAAACGCTCACTGACCGTGTCAAAAGGTAAGATTTGCGGTCGCCTTTTTAATCGTAACAGCAAAACTGAAATTTGAACAGCAATCGAGTTATCGTTTTGTAGGATAATCGGATTACATTAGACAAATCTAAACGGCGGAATAATACGAGGATTTATAAAATCTGTCGTTTAAATGCAAATTTTGAGTACGTCAACAAGTGCATTTCCTGTGTTTTTTTAGTATTTTTGGTTAAAAAAAGACTCAATAAACTTAATAAGCTAAGAAAATTTATGTCTTTTGTCTGAATTTCAAAATTTTTTGTCGAATTCTGACTGTGTCCAGTGCCACATTGGATACCCCATGGATCCACCCCTGTATAACATGTATTTACAGGCTGGGAGGTCCGTCTAAGGAAAACTTATTTTGACAAGTCTACAGCTTAATGTTGAGACTAAATTTGGATGCCTTCAATGTGACTCTGAAGATGACTACCTCTAAGGTTGTCGATACGTCAGTCAACAACAACAAAAACAGTCCTTCTCAGAAATATACCAACCTGGACGATCGAAATTTACAAACATGTAACATTCTGCCTACTCGTTTAACAATTTACAACGCTTTCGATTCAATCTTATAAATGAATGATGAACTTGACTGAATGAATGACTGAGATGAAAAATCTTACGATAAACTTTGGAACTTCAACCTGCTTCATTCGCGAAAAAAAATTTAGCCATGTATCTTCTCAGATAGACTAGTTAAATTCTTCGCTTCGGTCTTTTGTCTATATTTTGCAGGAATCTCTCTTATGGGTTTTGATAGTAAAACATTTGTTATAGAGCATTTATAAAAACATATTAAAAAACATTCTAATCGTTTGCAACAATAAGGATCCCTTACACGGGTTCTACTGCAATTGGAGGATACTACCACTTGTGTCCAAGAATTCCTCAACACAAAATGTTTGCATTTATTGACAGTACTTTATGGAAATATTTATGCTGTTCGAAGTGGCTCTTAGAAGTAGCTATAACTCGTGCAGAATATTTAAAACTTTTGGTAATTCTAAGTACTTCATACGACTGCAATTTGATTTCTACAATTAAAATATGGACTGTGTCGCGTTTCCTATCAAAATCTTAGACATTTTAGTTCACGCCCTTGACAACTAGAAATCTTTGAATCTTTGATTTTCTCGCACTTTTGCATTTAAAACAAATTTTTATGTCATTTCAAATGAAATTTGGGCATTGTCAGAAATTTTCAAAGAAATTGCAAAATAATATTAGCAAACCAATTTCTGTAGAATGTTATCCTGTGTGCGTTTTACTTTGGACAGTTTTTTAAACTATGCTCTATTAATTAGCTATATACTTCATTTTCTTGTGCATTTCTGAAAAGTGTCACTAAAGCTCACCCCCCTTTTTTTGATAACCTGTAACCCTCTCCAAATACGCCGCTTCTACTTGCTTAGGTATGCTGGGTTGCCATGAGAATTTGTGATGCATATGGAGAATATTTTAGAATTTAATAAATTGAGTGTTCAAAAGTGGTGGTTTGTGGAAAATTTTAGAATTTAAGACTTTAGAACTAACAAATAAACAAACTTTGCAACATTACAAAAAAAATGACAGTGCTAAATTTTGTGATCAAAATGGGCATCCATGAATTAACTAATTACAAAGTAACTCAAAATGAAACTAATTCACGGAAACATATCATTCACTATTTATGTTAAACTTTAATAGCTAGGTACTTAAAAAATGGCAATTGCACTTTTGCACTACACATAATCTTTTGACCATATGTGTTAACTCAAATGACAGAGGACATATTTTAAACCAACAACCTAAGAATATTATAAACTATGACGTGGCGTTTACTTAAGTAATAAAAGTTTTTTTAATGTGATTGCACAGGCTTATGCCAGCCCGATGAGACCTTTGGCAACTAGAACTTGATAGCTGATCGAGAACTTGAAAGCTCTCACAAACGTCTTTAAGGTTCGCATAAGCCTGTGCAAACACAAAAAATCATTTATTTCTCTTATAAAGCAACAATGTGAAAAACATTTTACGGACAACGTTGACTTAAATGCGAAAGATGCAAAGATGTGAAAAATGTCATTAAAGATTTAATGATACGCTAAAGTGCGTTCTGCCACAAGAATACAACATGTATTACAAAAATATAGAGCAAAAATCTGTTCAATCAATCAAATAATTTATTATTGAAAAAGTACTGTTCCATATGATCTGCAGGGCATCTTGGGTCCTTGCAGCGCAATTTATTCCCCAGCCTCCCCTCACACACACATTAAAAAGGTGCTAATTTCGCCCCTGTGCATAGGCCAGTGCAAACACGAAAAATCAATTTATTTCTTTTATAAAGCAACAATAAAGCGAGACAGACAAATTGAAAACTGACGTTTAAACTTGACCCCTAAAATGCATTTATGATCGATTTGCCTTTTGATTAATTTGATTGGTTAAACTCAGTTCTGTTTCGCACAGACTCATGAAAACACAGCTATTGACCAATCAGAACAACATTACACTGTCTTTTTTTTGAAAATTGAATTCAAGTTACGTGAATGCCATTTTTATGTTGGTGTCACATAAAATATTCATTTTAAACAAATTTAAGTCAATTCTAATGCAAAAGAATGCTATTTTTTGCTAATGCTATTTTGAATTATTTTCATCACTATAAACCTACCAAAAACAACTTAGACATTGAAAGCAATGAGATTACCTTTAGAAAAATTCACACAACCAGGGCATATTATTTATCATATACTGTCGTTGTAGGAGTCGGAAATTTTGAGTTTGTTAATTATAGATGCTGGATTAACTTAGCAAACGAAAATGCATCGACTAATAAAATTATGTGAAATTAAAGCGTATTATCCATACCAAACAAGCTCAAAGGCTTACCCGCAATAAATCCTTTGAAAAAAATTTTTACAAGAAGTAAAATAAATCATATTTGATCCAAGCATGTCGTCATTATTATGAATATCTTAATAATTATGTATTATGTAGCCAAGGAAGTCTACAGCCAGGGTATCGTCGTTATTGAACATTTCCAATGCAGTCTGAAATCCCTCGAGGTATTGCTTTCCTAGATCAGCCAGCCCACTTAATGCTGGGAAAAATGGTGTGATGAAACCGATTTTCAACGTGATCTTGCCAGGTTCTCCTGTTAGAAAGGAGAGTGAACCGATAAATAACGCTACAAATAAAAAAACATTGATAATATACATATTTTTCAACATCAGATAACTCTTAATGAAGACACTAGAAGATTGGAGTATAGCAACGCAGATTTCAACATCAGATCACTCCTGAAGAAGACACTAGACTGGAGTATATAGCAACTCAAACTTTAACTTTAGATTTCTCCAAAAAAAGACATTAGAACATAAAGAAAAAACATAAGAACGTAATATCCAACCTTCATCACTTGGAGGCTGCATCGTGTCGCCAGGCCATCTTATCTTGCCGGGTTGAAGCGACAACAATGCAGCACGTTCCCAACAACCAACAGTAGCCATTTTTTGTTCTAAAAATTGTTCGTAATGATCAAAAACATTCTTGTTAGCAATGATGCTTAAAACCACATTCATCAATTAATCAATACTATGATGAAAGATGGCAATGTAGCAAAGAGCCAATCGCTTTGCTTTTGTGCCGAATCGTTTCTAGAGATCCGATCTATACTTCATGTAGCGATAAACATACATACCACGAAATTTTTGATGTCATAGTACGGTGGAGCATTTTGATTTTCGTCAAAATATGAAGGCAGACATAAACATATATCGAAGGATCTTCGTAACCTTAAAAAACACTCAGTGATATTCAAGAACAATCAAGTCAAAAGAGACGACAAAGCTGAGACTGTGGTATAATACCTGTCGCACTTTCAAAACCATTTTTCGACGTAGGAGCGTTGAAATTTTTCAACTCATCATTAACGATATCACGGAGCCTTGTGTTGCTCTCGCCCTGTCACCAGCAAAAATTTTCGAAGTGAATTATAAAATAAACACGATGAAACGCGTGTGCTGATTGGTCTAGAGCTATGTTTGAATTAGCCTGTGAAAAACGATCTGAGGATCTGAGCTCAACCAATCAAATCATTTAATCAATCAGAGAGAATTTGCAATTCAATCATGAATATGCGTTAGAAGAATATTAAAATGTTTTGTTTGTTTCGCATTATTGTTATTTTATAAAAAAAATAGAAGATGTTTTACGCGTTTGCACAGGATTATGCAAAGGACGGAGACGTTTGTGTGAACTCTCGAGCATGTGCAACCTTTGAACTTCGTTCTGGAGCTTGCACTGATCTGCTCTCGAGTTTTTTCAAATGTCTTCACGGTTTTCATAAGCTTGTGCAAACACAGTAAACATCTTTCATTTCTTAAATGAATGAGTGAATTCCGCCCTCCTGACACAATTAGAACATGTATTATTAATGAAGACAATCGACTCCATTATATGACTCAAATTATAAATCCTTGTAAATGACATTAATCCAGATCAGCGTTAAAAATGCATGAGCTTGTAGAGTTTTTTTTTGCATTTCTCACATCACTCGCATGCCTTTATGGCAACAGGTTGAAGCGATTCAACATACCGGTTGAATGATTCCTTTCCTCGACAGTTTGTCAAAAGCTCTAAAGTACGCAGATACGGCATTGAAAACTTGAAGGGAGAACAATGACATATCTGGTTCCTAACGTAAAAGAAAAAAATATACAGACCTTGAAACGTTGACTTACAAGGGAGGAGATGGATCAAAGAAAATCTGTACACCTTCTTAATTACTACAACATATAATGTTAAAATAGAGACTGTCGTTGTGACAAATCTGAAAATAGTTCTAAAGATAGCAAATACCATAGTGGATGGTAAAAGTAATATAATAAGTTGATAGTTCTTAAAAGAACTGTTTTAAGTAAAGAGCACTAACCCAATAGTTCTAATTTAAATGACACGATGCATTTCGCAAACTACTCTAAACATATAATGCAGACTCTCCCCAGTCAACCATAATGTACTAGCATCAAAGACAACTTATTACTATAACCACCAAAAGTGACAATTAACCAGACAATGACAGCACTAAAGTTTGTCAAATACTTACATCACTGTACCAAATTGCTCCAGGATATTTTCCTTCTTCTTTGGTGGTCCATTGGACAAGAAGTTCCAGGTGTTTTGAACCACTGCCAGATTTTACAGATAATCCAACCATTCCATCCAAAGCCTGTTGCAGTGCCGGTTCATTGATCAAAGATGCAGCCGTGACTTTGCTTGACGTTAGCCAAACCCACCCCTCTCCTGTCATTCCCAGTTGTCGTATTTGATGAAATGCCGTGAATGCGTCATTGGGAAGGGCGCTGATAACATTGATTCTCGTTTCACCTTTCTTATTCTACAAAAATTGTTTATTATCAACAATTTCATTCATTGAAAATTAGACCATCGACCTGAATGAGTTTCTTTTACGATGAAGAAGGCAAAAGATAAAGGAAGAAGCCTGTATAACTTTCTGTTGAACATTATGAGAGGTATCCCCTCGACTGAATCGTGCAGACTTCACAACGTTGACGCTCCTCTTTTTCACTTCTTTCTGAAACGCATTTGCGAAGTCTTGACCATCCAAATCACCAGTCGCCATCGTGCTTACCTTCAAAACAAAACATAGTCACTGGATGAACGAGTGAGCACATTCAAGGGAAAAGGCCATTTATCTCAAAATTACAAATAGTAATTTACAATAAAAATTAAAAGCAAACACATCATCTGGGTCCTAAATATTTCAAACACCTGGATCACGTGAGTAAATAAAATTTTCTGTTTAAGAATCTAATCACGTGGCATAACTAGCCAATAGCTACGGTTCTAAGATCGATCTCGGGCATCCCAGAGTTGAAAGGATATATCTGATAGCTTATATATTATGCAACATACAATTTCCGAAATTAGTACAGTGAAGGCCACAGGTACGATTGCACAATTCTTGATATAAGTATAGCGAGGCCACTGGCTTTTCAGTTTATGCCTGTAATGTGTTTCCCCCCTCTTTAAATAAAATTTCTACTACATGTAAATACCTTCTTCCATTTGTACATTTTGATGATATCGGCAAGAGCTTTCGCTTGATGGATGTCGCTCGGAACTGTACGGAAAAATCTCGGATAGTTGAGCTTATCCGAGAGCTCGGCAGCCGTAGAACCATAGGATATTTGAGTCAAGGTTCTAGCTAAAAGAAGAAAAAAGATGAGTTAATGGTTGATGACGTAACGTTAAAACGAGCAGCAAGGAGCTTGTTCAAGTCATCGCATCATGGAGAGAAACACGTGATAATTTCGTAGGTGATTTATTTGAAATGGAGCTTGCACTTTGTTTTGAAGAGTTGATTTAACACGACGGAGCAAGTTGATCCGAAAGCACCAACAACACCGACTATATCAGGATCGGCAATGAACTGCTTGGCCACTCGCAGACATTGGTCCTTGTCATTGTAACCGCTGTCTTTGACTTGACCTATGAGATGCAAAAAACAATAAAGTTGAAATGTTCTTATCAACACATATGGTTAAACATTCAAACTTACTTGTGAAGTCAGCGACTAACTCAATTTTACTGTTCTCTTTTCTAGCTCTCTTGTTCAATTCTTCCACCGATAAACGGAAAATAGAATCAAACTCTCGACCGAGGGTTGCTGTGGCCGCCAATCTGTTATCCAAAGGTGCAACAAAGCCGAGTTTTATCCTGATTTTGTCAGGATTTGTTGTATTGGTGTTAGCTCATATACCTGAAGAAGAAAGATTTGTAAAAATCAACAAGCTTGAAGTTGAAGAATAATATGGAGGATTGCAGCCAAAGACAATAACGGCAAAATAAAGAACTCTGGCTCAAAATAGAAGAGCATGGCTTCTTACTCATGTCATAAGCACTTTACACAAAATAGCAGAACACATTTATGATGACGCCAACCAAAACATGTATGACGTCACAACGAACTAAAGTCATGTTGGAAAGTGGTTTCTCAATGTTATAGCTAACACAGATTTTTCCATAGCTAATGTCACTTCAAACAAAGACCTGTTATTGGTAAAAAACATCACGAATCGTAATGGATAAACATATGTAGGTATATATGACGATATGAAAAGGTCAAAGTATGGATTTCATAGCATTATCATAGATGGATATCTTTTTAGGAAAAAAGGATTTTAACAAAACTGTACAGTTTCAGTAGCAGTCTACATGGGAATCAAATAAATACTAACTAGGTGTGGATGTTAGGAATGAAAGAAATATTCGCCTACTCCATCACTAAAGATAACCATACGTCCACAGCTACGTTGTTTCAACAAATCATTTTCACATAAAGATTTTTTCAGCATTTCTTAATGAAGTGATCAGGATAGGATTACCGCAAATATGCAAAAAGCACGAATCTCGTTAGCAAATGTCAAATAACAAAAAAATGCATTTATGATCGATTTGCAATTTGAATGATTTGATTAGTTGAATTCATATCTGTTTTGCACAGACTAATGAAAACACAGCCATTGACCAATCAGAACCACATTTCAATGTCTTTACTTATAAATTAGACTCTAATTAAGTGAATGCAAACTTTATGTTGGTTTCACATAAAATACTCACTTTAAACAAGCTTAAGTCAGTTCTAATGTAACATAAACCACTAATTGTTATCTATTTAGCTTTTAATTCACTTAATCAGCAGAGACTTTCAATAAACGCCCTTCTTGACTTAGTTAGTAGTTTGTGCATTTGAACACAAGACTATATTTGTCAAGAATATAATCATTTTTAAAAACACAGTCAAAGCAATCATATTTAAATATTTTTTAAGATTTTGTAATAATCCACCAGCATCTCATAGGCGGACACCTCCAACAAAAACACACCAAGTCATGATAACAAGGGTGTCGTTATACGGTAAGTTTGATTGCATTCATTGCAATCGAATATAAAAATGCTTTTAAAAACGTCTATGCCTGTATGGAGTAAAGAATGTTCTGAATTTTCTTCCTTGATGTTTTCCATCGTTACAAATATTTGCTGGCACGGATGAAACTATTAAACACAACAGTGGTCATTTTACGAACGTGATAAACACTATTGTACCTACGTCATTGCATTGAATATTCAATTTCATTACATGTTATTTTGCTATGACATGATTTCTTTTGCACGAAATTTTTAAACATCCATGGAAAATTTTTGTTAGGTGCTGTTGTTACAACACACATTACACAGTTGAAAGCTCGTTTTAAAGAGTACCTTCCCTGATTACGCATGTCTCCCGAATATGCGCCGCATCTAAAGTTACAAATATTTGAAGAGCGCCGCACTTTCTTATACCCGTAAATACGGTAATTGAGTTGGTTGATTGAGCTGAGATCAGTTTTTAAAGAGAAAGACAAACTTAACTGCAAACGAATCATTGTACGTATTGTTGGTATTATTTAACTGTGGGTGAAAAGTGATGACGGTAAATGTTCCTTGATTTGTGCTATAAATATTTTTAATAAAAATTATAAATATTTAAAGTAAAATAATATTGATTATAGGTCAAATGTAAACACCTAACTAAAGATAACCTTAATGACAGCAAAATTATAAATAGCTCACCTGTGTATTATGTATATAAATTTTAGTAAAAGCTGGATTCATTATCCATCAATTTGCACTTTAGCCAGGCAAACCATTTGTCTTTATAAGCACGTGAGCAGGTGTGAACACGCTGCAAGAATGTGAGTGTTTAGTGCACAAACAAATGAAACGTAATTTAAGGGAGAGCGTACGGATAATAAAGAAAGCTCATGACAATTATTGAGTCTTGACTAAACAGTGCGCACAAGAAGAAAGTTTCACTAAAGAAAAGTGGTAAAGAAATGGATAATTTTATTATCTTATTTACTTTTTTTATAGTTACTAAAAGAAAATGTCCGTGGGACTTCACTAAAGATATTTTTATAAAGGTTTTATAAATGTTCCAAATATTTTTATATATGGTGAGTATTATTTGAATTCCACTCACATGTACGCATTACGTAATTAAAGCTTAATAAACATATGCTTGATGGTAAACGTTTTCACACGTCTAATTCTCGGAAACGTGACAAAGGTTGTTAGACATTTAACTCAACATTTTCTTTAGGCAAATTTCTGCCTCTTTCATATCCAGTTTCCTGGATCGGTAAAAATACCAACTAAAAAAAAGTAAGTAACAAAATTTAGTTGTGCTTTATAACTGTTTCCGATATGTTAAAATCTACTAGGATAACTATACCATACTATCAAGAAGCTAAAATTTACATATCCTATTTTCCTGCTGTGAAAACGTGCGATACCTTGAAGTATGTGAGGTAACTTTATCAAGTAAAACTACGAATTTTTTGCAGGTAAACAAAAACCATTAGTATACGTTATGTTTGATTAAAAATTCATTGCGATTATTAGGATATACGCCTTTTCTGAAAAAATTCTTGCACATATTTTTTCGTTACAAAAAGTAATTACAGACTTTGGGATAGCCAAACTGCTCGCACCCTGAATTCCATTACTTAGTAACGGTTTAATCAGTCTTCTGAAATTTGAACTTAATTGTGTACGGTGAAAGAGGCGATTTTATTTTACTTGAGTTAATGACATGACTGAAAGTTATTTATAGTAACTATTCAATTAATTTTGCTAATAACGACAGTTACAATTTCGACTATTTCTTTTGCAATAGTTTTTATATTTCATGCTTTCGTGCCATCGGAATCAGTAGGGACAGTAACTTGTTGACAGAACGCTCAGGAGATGCTTAACGACTCGCTCTGGCCTTACAGTTCTATAACGTTTTATTTTGATTTATCCATAAGATAATCGCAAACAAAAGATAATTGCTAATCTTTTCAGCCAGGAAGGAATCCTGTTATTCCATGACCAAAGTAATTGTGATTTTAGTTCGTTGTTTAGCTATGTCATTAATAAACGGTATTGCTTGAAAAATAAGAGACTTTCCAAACGAAGTCAGCACTTTTAAAGAAACGTTTTGGCAAGAAAAAATGCCATAGCGCCTCAATTTATTCGTAATAAAAATTCCTTATTGCGCTAAGCCGAATCTTAGCAACAATCTGGTACAAAATCACAGTAAAGAATCCATATTCAGTTGTTTACCACAAAAACCAAAAATAGCTAGGAAATGACAAAAAGCAATTTTAAAAAAATGTTTGAGCCAATCGGATAAAAATGTCAAACACACAGCATTTTCTACAAAAGCTTTCAAAATTTCCACGACATATTTTACGAAAGGCATCTTCGATTAGAAGTAGGTTTTTAGTGTATTTTTTGAGATGATTCTACATCACCAGAATTTTTTGTCAGAGCCTATAAAATTTTATTAAATTTAACTCGCAGAAAAGCGAATTCCTGCTTTCAGTATATATGAAGGAATATAGGAAAATCTATACATGATATGAACGGGAAAAAAATTTGCAAATTTTGGCCAGTTTTAAAGTTTGTCCGTAAACACTACTTGTGTTTGCCAAGTCTTACCAAAATCAAACAAAAACAGTTTCATTCATTGTCATAATCATAGCATTGTTCCTTTGTAGAAACTGAAAGATGAAGCACGTCATTTTTTGCAATGAAAAGTAAAAGAACAATACAATACACTACAAAAATTAATGCACCATCTTACTTCCAATGAGTACGAGTTAGTATGCATGGAACATGATAATACAAGCAATGTTCAAAGAGATAACCATCTCTGCTAAAGAATCATTTCCAATTATGTAGTATGATTCAATAATGCAGGATGTAACAGATGCCAATGAGAACATACACATCATTCATGAATACATAAAACTGTGTGCATTATACTCAGATTCTCCCAATATGGCTGTGCTATTCACATACTGAAAGGGAAGTATCAGACAAACACAAAACGAATGCATTTTGAAAACATGTAAATGTGCCATCCTTATGTTTTTTTATGAAGTAATGGATGGTTAGCATAATATTCAGCATTCTAACGATATTCAATGCTGGTAAGGCAACATAGAGTGATAAACTTTCATCCCCTTCCATTGAAATGGAGCATGCATTGTACACACAGTTACCATCAGCCAGTATACTAAACATAAAGAATTATTTGCAATATTCAAAGAAAGAAAGTGATAAATACCAAACTTACATTTACGTTCAAGCTAAACAAAAATGATAAGAGTACTCGGTGTATATTATAAGCACATATATTGATAAATCAGACAAAAGATTATGAATAAGGTGTTTTCAGTGGAGCTTGTTGATGATGTTTGTTTAAAAACCAAATAGTGAAAAATATTTGGTAGATCTCCTTCACAGTTGAGTGTCGAAACTATATAGATAGTCTATCATAGCACTTTGACGTACATGAAAACATAGTGAAACCATATGTATAAAATAACACAAACACCAATTACTAACACATACTTCATGACTTCTATTATCATAAATAATTTTACTTAATTGAAGGACGATTTCCTTTGTAAGGTTAATGGTTAGGTTTCTTAGGTATATCATAGTTTGAAAACACTGTAAAACACACAATTAATCAATTCATCGCGATAAAAAAAATGAGATCGTTTAGAACGTTTTTAGCATTATTTCTCTATACGAAGAACAAACTGATGCTTTGAAAAATATCTTTTCTGCTTAAGTTGTCGTTGAAAATCTTCCTACTTAGTTTAGCAAATCTTTTATCTTTTAGTCCTTTCCATAAATAACTGATGTTTTATTCTGGAGCATAAGAGGGACCAGCAGTGTTGTGGTATAAAGGTAAATTTTGCTGATGGACATCGCACATTAGTTTTGGCATTTTCTTCCACATCTAAGTGGTTGCTTGCTTCTGCAATTATTACAACAGAATATGCAGATTATGTTGTAGTCCACCATAATTTCAATAAGTGTTACTCAATTACGCGTACTTTAAATTATTGCAGGAATTATTCCGTCCTAGCTATGTATAAATATTCACAGATTTGTATTACCAGGCTTGGAGTTTTAAGCTTTGCCAACATGGCATCTTTGTCAAATGCCAAAAGGCTTGGCACAATCAACAAGATTGTTGCCTGTACGAAAGCAAGAGAGTTAACAAGATAATTATCAGCCTGTAACAGGAAGTTTTTCCTTTCGTCTTTCACATTGACGTAATATGAAAATATTCATACGTTTGGATAACTATATGTTAGCACATATAAATTCGACATTGCTGAGACACGAAGATTCGAGGTGTGGCTGAAGGAAAGTCAAACAGAGCATATCTTGTGAAAATTATAGCATAAAGTTTCGTTGAGGTTAAACTAAGTTGCCTTACTGAAGAAAAGAGTGCATAGATGTACGTAAGTTTCTCTTGATATTCTGCATTATAAAGTTAAAATTAATAGGGTTACAATGTCAGTTAAAATGTGTAAAAACTTTAGTTTTTGTTAGCTATCCAAAATGAGAAAGACGATGGAGGCCTAAATGGCTGAAATTGCTGTCGGAGGATCGAGTGAACATCGTCTTCGTAAATAGAACAAAATAAAGATCAACTTTCTGTGAGCCATAAAATAAGTTCATAACGTAAACTCACATTGTAACAAAAAATGATGTGGCGTCTATTAATAACAACGTTTTATAACAACGAAATGATTAATTTTTTCATCAAAGAAAGCCGTAACTGCAAACACTGACTTTAACACCAAACATACTGATGCTTTCCTGTTTCGTTTATGAAACGCAACATACTTGTCTATGTAATTGTCAATTTATGAAATTATTTACCAAATTTTACCAATATTTTCAAAAAATAGTAACCCTGACGCTAAAAAGACCTTATCCACCGTGGATAGTGAGTATAAAGAAACAGTCAGGAGTCGGTCACTACAACAACAACCCATGAAATGGAGCAAAGTTTGTTTTGATCCTTTTTATTAGCAATATGAAGAAACGAACCTGGTAGCAAAATTTCTCTAGAATGTGGTGCAGTACTAATACCAACACTATTTCATAGAGGACTATGAAGACAACTGGTAGATGTTATTGTCTTAATTACCATAACGACATTATGAATTTATCTATTCTAGAGAATTTTTATGTAGCCGGGGAGGCTTGCAACATATAATATAAGATCTAGAAAGACCAACTTACCGAAACATTTCTTTTTGGATTTGAAAAAAATGTGTCCATTTGAGCATAGGCTTTCGTATGATCCTGGGATATTTACGCACGAGTGTTCTTTGCTACAAGGAGAAGACTGACATTCGTCGGTATCTAATGTTTTACGATAAATTGTTTTAAAATTTGTACAATACAATAAAAAACTTTATGTCTAATATAAAAATGTGTATCAGGTGAACATTTTTCATTTTATTTGTTGCTTTTGAACATTTCCTAATAGATTTTATGATAAATTAAAGAACATACATGATTGTCTTAAATTTTGCATATTACATAATTGTCTTAAATTACACAATTCTCGATTATTTATATACATAAAGAAATTATAAATAATTGTCTTGAATTTTGATATTTGATTTGAAATAATCAATATTTAGAACTTCAAACAAACTCTGTAATAAATGGAAGTACAAATCTTTTGTATACAAACCTTTTCCTAAATCATACAGACTACGGTTGTTTTTGAGCTGTAAACAAGTGGAGGCAAAAAAGTGGCCAAATTTTTTTACATTATACGTGAGTCAGTGAAAAAATCACGACTTCTTTAAGTGGAGACAAATCTACGCTGACCACTCAAACTAATTGCTGGTTACCACTCGAGCTGGTTATTTGTTACATTAAGAAAGTGACATGTTGAGTACGATGTAAATGAGACATTTATTAGTAATTCCAATGTTTCACATGTTGCATAAAAACACAAATAATACTCTCAAAATCAGTTGAAATTTTTTCTCAACATTAACAGAAGAAATTAAATAAGATCATATACTGTACATGAAGGAATAGTGCTTTACTAGCACTACAAGTACTAGTGCAAATAAAAATAGTTAAATCTGGTAATAGAATTGTTAAGGTAGCAGCTAAGGTGTAAATCATATCTGGTACCTATTTAGGTAATAGGACTATGAAGTGTCACGTGTACGAACGATATTTGCTATTTCGAATTATTCTCGTCAATAAAAAAACATATGAAAAACAACTTAGAACGTTAAAAACAATTACATTGTTAATGGGAAAAATTCTTATATCAGATGCATATCAATTATTATATTCTTTCTTTACATGGAATCAATAATTTTGAGTCTGCTAATTCAAGATGCTGAATTAACATTCAAAACGAAAGGCATTGACTAACATAATTATGTCAAATTATAGCGTATCATCCAGATTAAATACTCTCGACAATTTATTTTTAAAAAAATCCTTCGAGAAAAATTTTTTACAAGAAGTTGCATGAATCATATTTGATCAAGGAAAACAGCTGGAAAAGGTGCTAGCTTTACCAGACATGAACGTTTGCAAAAACTGCGATGCCTAAATGGGCAGAATTCAAATTGTGAGGAAAGTAAGGCCTCAATCATTACAAGCCTTTAAAACAAAGAGCACCACAACAAAGAACTGATGCCATTTCATGGCTATTGCATAAAGAAGTGTTATAAAATGACCAAACGAAAAAATATACAAAAAAACTGAAAAGGTGATTCAAAGTCAAATAAAAGTAACTTTTGGATATGTTGCATTGTACCGTAGATTATGACAAATATGTTCAATCAAGCCTTATTCTTTTCATTATCAAATTTATTATTTTCTAAGTAAGTCAACGAAGACAAACCAGTAAACAGGACTATAAACAAGCAGGTTGGCTACGCACAGGAAACTAGAACGTTGACTGCATAGGAGGGGGGGATGTTCATCTGTTTAGTTCTGCCAGACTGATTTTTTGTTTGTTAGTGATTTTAATTTCAAAAGAAATAACTCAGAAAGAGCTAAATACATGAATTTTCACAAGCGTTCTAGTTTCGGTCCTATCCATACCGGTGAATTTCCCGTCTCTTTTTAACTGCATGTTTTTTCTCTTGACAATTGGTAACGCTGTTTTTTTATGATTTTTCTCTCTTGAGCATTTTTCTAAAAATTCTGATTAATAAAATCGCCCTCTTTGTCTTTAAACGATTTTTGATAGTTTCGGCTGTTATGTTATAATTAAGGTTTGTAAGATGTCCAATCCTGAACAATTTGCACTGACGTCTGCTGCAACTTTGAAACTTATATTTCTGTGAATCTTATTCCCGATTTGACACTTTTTTAAAAATTGCGTTTGAACTTTATTTTAATTTTCAAAGTTCATGAGTAGTGAAACGTACTGGTCGTTATGTTTAGAATTTTTATTCTTACCATACAATTCTGCTTATTTGGTGAGTCAAATATTGAGTAGAGTTATCATTAACAAGTGAAATAAGTAATTATGTATCATCACTATGATAATTATTCAATCGTATTTTGTATTCATGTACATAACTTGAATCTAAGAATCTCGGTGTGTTTCACCTAATGTGCTCTGCATTAGTACGTGACCATCTAAGAATTCTTCTAAATCGGAATGGCCAAAAAAATTTGGAATTTTATTATTGGGTGCAAGCAGGCTTATTAAAAATTTATATAAGTTTAAGTGAGCTTCCTCTATAACGTTACGTATAACTATAATAACCATACTAAACGTATAACTATAGTAAACATATAACTCTCAATTATTTTGGGGATTAAAGTGAACCCCACTTCACGCATTTCACATCTTTATTGACTAAACGTCTCTAAGTATAAGCCAAGAAACTCTTTTGGCTGTTATTTTTTATTTTGGTTGAATATTAGGTTTGCATTTTTTCAGATTGGCCAAATTCTTGGTACAACATTAATATTGATTCAGGTGATAATACGTAATGATACGTCCTTGGGTAAAACTATTCTTAACGTCTTCATTAATGAATGTCGAGATCGGGGAAACACAGTGTGTTGCTTCTAAGCGTGCCAAACCCACCCGTATTTGGTATAGAAGTCAATAATTCCAAGCCTGTCAGTTATTTAACCAGGGTAAAAAGTGCAGAAAATGCCGAAGAATTTCTTATGAGAATGAAGTTATTGTAAATGTATGCTAATTACGGAAATATGTGGCTGATCATGTCATCAAGTTCAGTAGAGAAGTACTTGACAGAGTCGTGGTGATGATTTTGTCGATTCTTAATGGAGGGAGGATTAGTAAAAAAAGAATTGTAGCTATCTGGTGGATGCTTGGTGAAATTTTGTAGAATACTAAGGGTTTTTAAAAGAGTGAAAATGTTCTATTGTAGGACTAAATGGCAACATCTCAAAAATGGCACCCTAAGTTGAACAAAAAGAGCTTACAAAATCTGGACAATCATGAATACGGAACTTTTGCTCATTTATATACTTCATATATATATATATATTGCTGAACTCTTGCAAAGCTTTTGTATCTCTGTTTTACATAGCTTTATTAAAACCTATGGTAAATATCCGTGCTTTCACACTTTGCTAGTGGATTTATTTGGTGGCAGTTATTGTTTGAGGCTAAACTCGCGTTGCTTAAGATAAGTTTATTTATAACATTCAATGAAAACTTCTACATTGCAAGAAACTACAAAAACGACAGGTAAGCACATGCTGATACAGGTATTTTACATAAAAGACACTACATGGTTGGTTGATAATAATCTATCATGAGTTTAAGTTCACAATGATAGGGTGACATTATTACACAATTTACTTCACTTTCCTTATTTCATTATAAAGACGTGGCTTGGCAAACACTTTACATTACACTTATACTTATGGCAGTGTCATTTTGGCTACATAGAAAATGTTGAAAATGTTCTAATTTAACTTTACTTGTTGTCTTTGTAAATATATTTACTATGTTGTCTTCGTTGGCAATTAATTAAGCTCATTGTTCCACGCTACCCGCACTTTGCTTCAAATGAATGGTTTTTAATTTCTATGTGTTTAGACGTTCTTTTATTTTGAAAAGCTAGGTTCTTTGCTGATATTATTCCTCCCTGGTTGTGTGCTTTGATTTTTGCGCCGCTGTTCTTTTCCACTATGCTTAAATCACTGCACCCAAGCTAAAGTTGTACCCTCTGTTGTACATGCAGAAAGTAAAACAATTTCCTATTCTTTGAGGATATCAGTGATCCTTCTTCTGATATTTGAAAACCATTTCTATCACTACTCAATTTAAATGTTTACTTGTTATCTTCTTGTAAAATATTTCGCAAGTTGTCTTTGCCTGCAGAATAAGCTTATAAATACAGCGCGGCTCAATAAGCGAATTAAGCTTATTAAGCCGCGCTGTATTTCGCTTCTATTGAAATGGTATTTGATCTCCATGTGTGTTTAGACCTTTTTGTGAAAAGTTGCGTCCTTTAAATTGTTAATTTTATCGGTCCCTGGTTATTTTCAATGATTTTTGCGCTTCTGTTTCTTCCATTATGCCTGAATTGCAACATAATTGTTATAAAAATTTACGCTCTGCTTCACAAAAAGAAGTAAAACCATCAAAATCTTTCAAGAAGGCTCCATCTACAAACATAAAGTATACGTAAGGGTCTGCGAGTGATTGCTTAAGCCTTTTCCCGGTCAAGTAAATTATTTAATGTTTCATTCCAGTTTCTGCCGCTTCGTTTGAGACCATACATTGGCTTACACTGTATTTCATTTGTAAACAAACTTTTCTCCATTCTTGGTCTTATAATTTAAATAACCCATGACTTGCTCAAAATAAACATCCCTGTGAACTGAATATGCCGACCACAGTATAGATATCTTGACAGAAGGTCAACTTGTGTCGAAACCTTTGATGTTCTTTTCCCCTCACTTTTCTGAAGCAAATTCTAAGAAGACACTCTTCCAGAAAGATACTTCAGCTAGATCGCAATAGAAAAAAAAAAGATGTTTTTACAAATATATTGCTTTACACTACAAAAGCTTGGAACCTTATCTTATTGAAAAGATTATAACTCTTTGTAAAAATTGATAACTCATGGTAATCACCAAGACTAATTCGGTTGATCCGCCTCTAAATACGAATTTGCTACGTTATTTAATCTATAACATTAATTAACAGAACGCATACTGGTGTTAGCAGTTATGCTATGCTGGCTGGTTTATTTGCGACTTGAGATGGGTACCTTCCTGCATTCTCAACTTGATCGTAAAAATTTCCCTCCAATTTTTTATTTTCTTGCTCTGAATTGCAGCAGGTTTATAGTACAAAGTGATGGGCATATTTCATTATTCGTTTTACTTTTGTCAATCACAAATTTATCGAGTCCATCAAAAATTTTACCTTACTCGCTCTATTTTCGAGGTTTTTCAGTGATATACTAGGTAAGCTGGACTCCTCTTATCACATGTCACAAAAGTGCCTCTTTTACTTCCTGTCTCGAGCTTTCTGGGATTAAGTACGTATAAGCAAAAACACACAGAACCGAACCATGCATTTTACTAAGATTAGACTTAAATCTCGTTAGATCCTCACCTGCAATTAATTCATCTCTATTATTCCTACATCTGTTTGCAATATATGCAGATGCCATTACTGCATAAATTTACAAGAACTAAACTTTGTTAAATTTGATTCTTCTGGTAACCATCTGGCCATATTGAATAAATTCAACAAGTCTCTCTCTTCTGTCCCATTTTGGTAAGGCGAATAACTCTCAATGAACAATGCCTCCTGCTTTATTAGACTATTACTTAAAGGAAATTTGAACTCATATCCTGCAAAATCTCCTAAATTATCACTTTTGATAAATTTTAGTTTTCCTTTGGTTGCAATTTTAGCAAAAATTCAATAAGCATCTCTTGACATTATATATTCAAACAAAAGAATATTTAGCTACATAAAACCACGGTTGTTAATTATCTCATTTCACAACAAAATCTGGGCTAGAACTCGAAATGTCAAAACAAAACCGCAATGAAATGAAAACATTGACACAATACAAAAATTACAAAATAATTCGACAGGACCTTCACAAATCAGCTCAAAATATTAAACAAAACTCATTTTAATACATCACATTCACTTGATTTTTTCCTATTTAATCTTGATGATCAGTAATCAATAGAGGTTTAGAAAGGCATTAAACTTGAAGAAATCTTTTCTTAATGTTAAGACATATAAAAATGCAGATCCAGGTGCCAAATGATGCGTAAATACTTTCAAATAATACCTGTCTCAGCAACTTGTTGCAAAAAAATCAAAGTGATTTGATTTCATGGAGCATTCCACAAAAACAAAAAAAAAATTCTGTGATGTTTTTCAGGGTAAATTACACACAATAAAAGATCTCTTTATTGCATATCCTTCGTATCACGTTGAAACAGGGTTGAAGCATTTGAAATTTTAGTGCTTTTATCTCAGGTAACTTAAATATTAGGGTATAAAAAGTAAGGTAGAGAATACTTGATTACAAAAACATTTATTTATTGTTTTTCTAGAAAATTTTTAAGATCCCATTTCTAAGATAGGAAAAGAGTTATTACAAATCGACGCAACTTATCTTGTAACTTGATGTAGTTTTAGTACCTTCATCAAAAACATTATGGCGAAACAAACTTTGCACTTCAATTTATTTGACTATTGTTTTAGCCTGTGTTCAGGCATACACCATCTATTTTAGTATAAGCAAGATAACACTTCCAGGAAGTTATGTAATTATGTGTGTAACACACCATCGTTGACGTTAGGTCGTTAATACTCAGCGGCATGTTTGCCAGGTTACCAAGCGTAGTCGTTCTAACACATTGAACTAAAATACATGGAACGCTACCTATAGCTAATAATTAAAGCCAATAGCCCAAATCTTACACCAGATACGCGAGATTTTATCCCAGACACGCGTGCTTAGTGTTTTGAGACTCTCGCGTATAGTAATAATTGATTGATTTCAAAAGCGTGTCTGGGGTAAAATCTCGCGTTTCTGGGGTAAAATCACGGCTTCAAAAAATTAATAAGGTTTTGCATTACAAGTAGCATTCCATGTATTTTAGTTAAATGTTATAACACCATCTGCAATTATGTCGCTATGTCATTATGTTGTTGTGGTGTAAGGACCTAACGACGAAGATTACAAAGGTTTGATCGAATTTTAAATGTTCTTTCTAAAAAAAAGGGTAAAGAAAATCGTTAAACCTTTTTCTTAAGCATTATGAAATGAAAATGTCTCATGTTCTTATCTAGGATAGTAAATGTATTCTATTGTAAACAGATTCTGTTAAAACCATTGACGTTTTAGCATTTCGTAAATATTTTGTCTAATAAAGCAAGGATGTTATTTACAAATGAAGTAATTCGTACACAAATTAATAAATAAAAGATGTTTACTGCATGTGTTTGCACAGGCTTATGCAAATCGAGGAGACCTTTGGGAGAACTCGAGAGCAGATCAGTGCAAGCCCGAGACCGAAGGTCGAGGGTTACACATGCTCAAGAGTTCTCACAAGCGTCTCAAAGATTTGCATAAGCCAGTGCAAACACGAAAAACATGTTTTATTTTTTTTAAAAAAATAACGATAATGCGAAAGAAGCAATCACCAGCATTGTCTCGTGGAATTCACGCAATAACTTTATGTAACTTAAAAAAAAAATCTTACGGCTTGATATGTAAATTATCAAAGATAATGTAATTCAGTAATTCGTTTGATTTGTCAATAATATTTTATTCTTAGCAGCAATAAAACTTCATCATTTTACTTTTCTTTATACATTATGATACTATGTACATTTACTTTTTATGATATGGTTGATTACAACTTGTTACACGTAGTTTTGCATTACAGATACATTTCAACAATGGACAAAAATGTAAAACACACAGCATTATCTACATAAACTTTTAAATTTTCCACGACACATTTTACGGAAAGCATCTTCGATTAGAATTAGGTTTTTGTGTATTTCTTTGACATGATTCCCCATCACTAGGACCATTAGTCATACCATCCTATAAAATGTTATAAAATTTAACTCTCAGAAAAGTGATTTTCTGCTTTCACTATATATGAAGGAACATAGGAAAACCCTATCCATGATCTGAACAGGAAAAAAATCCGCAAATTTTGGCCAGTTTTAAATTTTGTCTGTGATTACTACTTGTGTTTGCCAAGTCTTATACTATAATCAAATCAAAACAGTTTCATCCATTGTCATAATCATATTATTGTTCCTTGGTAGCAATAGAAAGATGAAGCACGTCATTTTTTGCAATGAAAAGTAAAAAGAACAATACAATACACTACAAAAAATTAATGCATCATCTTTCTTCCTGTGTGCAAGAAGTAGTATGTATGGAGCATGATAATACAAGCAATGTTCAAAGAGAATACCAATCTGGTAAAAAATCATTTGCAATAGGGTAGTATGATTTAATAATGCAGGATGTAACAGATACCAATGAGAGGATACACATCATTCATGAATACATAAAACTGTGTGCATTATTCTTAGCTTCTCCCAAAGCTGCTGCAATATGGCTGTGCTATTCACATACTGAAAGGAAAGTATCAGACAAACACAAAACAAATGCATTTTGAAAACATGTAAATGCCCCATCCTTATGTTATTGGTGAGCATAATATTCAGCATTCTAAAAATTATTACTAAAGTGAGAATGGAAAGTGAGGATAGAGGATGGCTTATTACTAAAGTGAGAATGGAATTTACGGATCAGTGAGGAAATAAGATTGATTTAAATGGTGAGCAAGTACCTTGCACTTTAAACATCCGTCCAAAAATGTGATCATACACGCTCATAAGCGAATTCCGATTCAGAAGCTGTTGCCATAATGCCTTATTTTCCATATATAATATACTAGGCAAAATGATTGTTCCTATGATTAGACGTGGTATAGTTCGTCGAAAACTTGTCGGGGAGTCATTGACTGGAAACCTCGTGGCCTTGCTGATAGGGCAAAGGGTGCGCTATTTAGTTTGGGGAAGTCCGCAGCTGCAGGCTTAGGATCTCGCGTAGGTAAGTTTACTCCAAAAATCAAGAATGTGGCCGTGGCAGCTGGTAAGAAGCAATTCGTGACACGGCTACAGAAGCCAAAGAGGCTGTTATATCGACTGCAAAAGAGCAGTTCTTGTTGCTGATCTCGCCCGTGGATACGTTAAAGGAGTGGCAAGAAAAGCTAAATCGCGTGCATCTGCAGTGGCTCGTGCTGGGGCTGAAGCTGGTATTAATACTGCAAAAACGCGCGCAAAAAGTGCTTGCACTGCTTTTTAATGAAAGATGCTAGATCTAAACTTAATGAGATGGTTGGGATATCTGAAACTAGAAAAGCTCTAGTATCGCGCGCTGAAAGACTTGCTAAGCACCAGCTGACTTCTCGAGATTTAGGTAACCTAAGCAACCTCGTGTTAGGTAACGGCATGATGTATGCCTAAATATCACATCAGACTAAATATCACATCAGACTAAATGTCAGAAATAATAATTAAACTACATCGGTCTGATGATCGGCAGACGCAAATTTTTTATGATATATATACTGTACGAACTACAAACTATCATAACAATGGCTACGGACATGATATTCCCAGCACTTCGACTCTTTGACGACCCCATCGTTGACCGCTCTGTTCAGCGTCTGCAGTACGAAAGAGTTCTTCCCCGCGATCCAAATTTCGATAGTAAGAATATCTATATCGACACTGAGAACTTTGACCAGCTTATATGGCTTCACAGAGCCGTTCTTGAAGTTTGAGGTCGCGTGGTAAAGAACGATGGCACCAATTTTGATGCCCCCGACAATGTCGCTCTGGCAAATGGTGGCTGGAGCCTGTTTGAGACCGTCCAGATCCAGGTTAACAACAAGACAATTGAAGAAATAAGTCAATTTGCTTCAACTGTCAACACAATCATGCAGCTTCTAACTGATTCGGATGATGCGTCCAGGAGCACTGCCACGAGTGGTTTCTGGTACCGTACACTGGAGCTACCGGTGGGGCTGTTTTTTATAAGCATGTAAACAGAGCTAAAGCTCAGTTGCTTCCTGCTGCTAATGTAGGTAACGGTGTTGCTTTAAATGGCGTCAATTTCCGGTCTATTTTTAAGTTAAACCTCAGCGCAACAGAGAACCCTAACTGCATCATTGGTTTCGCCAGTCGCCGCCATCTCTGCGCGGGCGCCAAAGACGTTACCATGATGCTTCCCCTCGCTGACATCCTAGGCTTCGCCAAAGACATTGATTCAGCTCTCATAGATATAAAGTTCAATCTGAATCTCACTCGCACTTCTTCTGAAAACTCGCTTCATAGAGCATATGGGGTAGATGCTGGAAAATTTCAGATAAAACATCTTTCGCTCTGGCTTCCTTTCATCAGACCTTCGATCGAAGTTTAAACCATGATAGAAAGCAAGTTGGTTGCTGGTTACAAACGCATGCTATATTTTTGAGGAAGGTCGTATTTACCGAGAGAGATTCATCAGAGGTCAAACCACCGTCTCATGACGACAGACGGAAGTGAAGAGCTACCAACACACATATTCGTAGCGTTCCAAGATGCAGAGCGCTCAGAAAATCAAGAACAAACCATACATGTGTTTGATAATGCTAATTTGCGTCAGATTCATGTGCGGATTAATAAGAATCACAAGTGTCCTGAAGAAGAGCTTGAAGTCAATTAGACAGCTGCTGAAAGAATTTACAGTAGAGCTTACATGACGTTCAAAGACGCTCCGATGAAATACAGCGACCCGGATACAGGCTCTCAGGTAAACTTAGGAGACTTTGCAAACCTCTTTCCTATTTACCACTTTGACGTTAGTCTTTATCCTTAAGTTTGAAAAAAGCTCCGGCCTACATTGATGTTTGTTGGATCTTAGGTGGCCCTTTTAATAGTGCTATTGATGCTGGTGATGAACAGGCGCACCACGTGTACTGCTTCGTGCTTTGGGAGCGTTTCCTTCGGTAAAGTGGACATAATGGTTTAGTCTGTTAGTCTGATGTGATGATTAGTCTGATGTTGTATGTTACGTTTAGTCCGATTACTTCGCACCAGATTTAATTAGAATTAAAAAAAATAAAAATTTTTCGACTGTTTATATACGCAAATTGTTTTGCATGTGCACAAAAATGTCGGACATTGATAACGCAATATTCGTTAAAGCTGTCAGACCCGCCATGGAGCGAGTAATCACTCAGGAGTTTAAATGTGCTGGTATTTATCTTCCTGGGTCAAGAAGTATAGAAGGTGGTAGCTTTATTGGAAATCTTGTTGGAAAACTCATACCTACGGTCATTAAAGTCAAACCAAAAGTGTTACCGTCTCTAGGCCTAGCAGCTATATCTGGTGCTATCACTGGCAGCACGCAAAAAGCAGTTGCTGGTAGTGGTATAGTTAGAAGAAGAAGTATCACACCATTTAATGGACATGAGTCTAATAACAGTCTTCTTGGTTTCGGTAGTAGCTCTGGTAAGAAAGGTCGTTCTGGATACACAGTTCACGGTGTTAAACTTTCAAAAGATCAGAAAACTACCTTGGCAAAAGCAGTTAGAGACAAAAGTGGAGTAACTTTGCGAATTACGAACAGCGCTCTTGAAGATCCCCATATGCTTATGCTTACTAATACACAGATCAAGCGAATAATGGGTGCAAGATCCAAAGGATCTGGAATCGATCTAAAATTGTCTAAGAGTCAGATTACAGCCCACAAAAAAGTGGATTCCTTGGTTCTATGCTTGCAGGTATAGCTGCTCCCATCGTAGCGCCTGTCTTTGGAAAAATCCTTGTATTAGGAACGTCGGAAGAAGGAGTATTCCTTCGGGGACGAAGTGACATGGGTGAGGAAGTGGAAGCCGCTATCAAACAAAGATGTCAAGCGTATAGTAAATGGTACTGTATAAGCAGTATCTAAAGGTTTTAAGTGGGTGTTCTCAGAAGACATGCCTCCTAAAGAGCCTCTTAAAGCTGAAGAAAGTGTTATAATCAACTTACAAGACTTTCTCGATGGTGGTGGCACTCACTGGATTTGCGCCTTTGCTGATGAGTTCTGTGTACATTACTTTGACAGCTTCAGCCTTCCACCATCTGACGTAGTTAAAAGTGGATGGAACGGTCAAAACTTGTTGTTCGCTATTCTTGCAACGAGATACAGGATCGGCGCTCCATTATGTGTATGTGGTACTGCCTTCTCTTCATACACGATCGGGTTCACTATCGGTTTGCGACAGATATTCTGTTAGATTTCGATTTGCGCCTTTCTGCGCATAACGAGCGTGTTGTAAAAGGGTTTGCTAAAGAAACTCTAAGAGCGCGCTAATAATTAACATCGCGATGAATTTTTCACATCAGATTAAATTTTTGTGCATTATATAGAGATGGCCATCGCTTACTGTTTGTACTGTAAGAAACGACAACTTGTTGTCGAAGGAAAAATCGAATATACAAAAAGCCAACCTAGGCTCACGGGTGCTGCCGAGTCTGTGAGAGAGGCGTCTCCTAGTTTCTTTCTAAAAATGAACTTCTGGATAAAAAGGGAGGAAGAATAAGAGGTTTGAATAGTGCGCTTCCATTCTGTATTAATCCTATTGATTTGGCAATCAAAGGCGCGGATAAAATTGATAAAATCAGAAAAGCTTGGTGAACATAACACATCAAACTAAAACATATACAAGTGAAACTGACGGTCGCGTTTTGTATGCGTTGCAAAAGACTGCACCCAGTTATAAGTGGTATAGTTGTAAATCATAACGGCAACACCAGACTTGCAGGGTGCTGTGATGTATGTGGTAGTGCTGTTTCTAGGTTTCTTTCCCAAAGCGAATCTCGTCGTAATGGAGGAAAAATAATCGTTTCTACGGACGGAAGCGTTGAGGAATGCCTCGCAGAGGCGTGCTACAGTCCTGCGGGGTACTGGCGCGGTATTGCTGCTATCCCAAAGCTGGCTAAAGAGGCTGGCATCGGCAAGGATGAGGATCATGAATGGCTAACAGGCCATCTGGCAGATCTACACAACCCCAAATGAGGTCCACCAGGCCGATAGCTTGTATTTGCCTCACGATCGAGTCGGAAGACGCACATTCAAAAACGCATTGACGGTCGTCTAAGTAGCAAGTCGGTATAAGGAGGCCCAGGCAATCACAGACAAGACAGCGACTCGGGTTGGGAAGGCGTTAGAGTCTATTTATGCCCATGGGCCTCTTTGAAGGCCTAAAGTTTTACAAGTCAAACCTGGTTAGGAGTTTAGCGGGGCTGTGCAAAAAGCGTGTGAAAAAAATGGTGTCAAGATTCGACGGGGTAAGGTTGGGGCTCATAGAGATCAGGGGATCGTAGAAAGATTTAACCGAACTTTGACGGAGTGATTGTTCGGTTACCAGTATCATCGCGTGCTGGCTGAGCCCGGAACTCGAAACAAATAATGGGTATCAAGATTAACTGAGGTGATTAAAGCGCTCAATAATGAAACTACCCGTTTGACGGGCGAAAAGCCCTCCATTGCAATTCGGAAGAAGAGTGTTAAGGCTAAACCCGCGGCGCTGGCGCTTCGTCCAGTTGGTTTCAAAGAGCGACGCTTCCCATCGGATATTATGGTGCGGTATTTGTATGCGCCTGGCGAACTTGAGGGTGGCGAACGGCGTAGGGCGACTGATCCTTTATGGAGTGTGAACTCCCATCAGGTCGTGCGGGCTGTGTTTGAGGGTGAGAAGCCTGTGTTGTATTATTTAAGCGATGGGACCAAGCGCGCGATTGTACGCGAGGAACTCCAAGTGGTGCCCTTTGCGACCAAAATACCGCCGGCTTAGTCGATGGGGTACTGTCACGCTTTTTATGAAAGCTTTCACTACCATCTACTACCTTACGCTTAGCCGTGGAGAAGCTCTTCTACTGTAATTATCACATCAGAACTAATTATCAGCATAACTACGCATTTTTTATTTATTCGCCTGCGGCACCGGCTTCCCTATGCCCGTATGCTAGGGTAGAGATCCCATCGGCCGCGATCCAGCGCTTCGTGTCCAGCGGGCTCAACGATGTCTTGTTGATATGCTCGCCGAATATCTGATGCCCGCGACTGCGCAGCATATCCATACCGTGGCGGAAGGACTTTGCTTTAAATAGCGCCTTTTTGTACTGGGCATGACTGATATGCTTTTTAACGACGGCCTTTTTAACACCTTCGGCTTTGCGCTCCTCCAGACCATCGGCTTTTAGGATAGAGTACATCTTGGGCCTGAGCCCCACAAACTCAGCGATAGGCACCCCACCGCACTCGTCCTTCAATTTCCCCAGCACCTTCTTGTTGGTTGTGCTGAACAGCGGATGGTATTTGGGGTAGTTGCTGGTGTCGTTCTAACCGGCGTTGTGTCTCAAGTCGGCGTACACGTGCTCAGTCTAGATCTCCAGCACAAGGCTGTCGGTGTTGGTGTAGAGGAGCTCTGCTGACGACAATTACTGCACCTTGAGATGGTTGTAGTAATAGTCGTACATCAGATGCTTTGAGAGAGCGAGAATGCTCATGCCCACGAAGACAGGCCGGTTGAGCAGCAGACTGCTTTTATTCATGTGAATGGCTGCGAGGTTTCCCGCATCGCTAAAGATGAGATGCCGATTGTATGTCGGCTTAGCGATAAGTTTGCGGAGTCTCTCGGTCTCGCTTGGCCGAAGAAGCTTCACATCGACACGCTTTCGGAGGTTCTCCATCGTCTTGCCAAAGACGCTGTTGTTCAGCAGCTTGTAGAGGTTGACTTCAAAGTCACTCTTTGCCTTCTTCCGGAGCTCGGTGTTTTTCCGGATGTAGGGCTCCATCCATGGGCTTTGATCGAAGCGGAGCGCTCTAAGGATTTTATTCAGGCTCATGCCAAGCTGCAGATAGAGCTGCAAATTTCGATAGTACAAGACGTATCGGGCCTTGTCGCGCAGATTGGGCACCAACTTTTCGACCTCGTGAGACGCACCCCAATACATCTGTTTGAGGAGATTTTGCCGGTAATCCAACATCCACGCGTTGTCGACCTTCAGGCGTTCTGGCGCTAACGGATATGCATTGTGCTCGTCGTGCAGCTCTTCCTGATACTCCAGATTCACTTCGAGAATGTAGCCCTTCTCTGCATCTACAGGCTGGTCAAGGGCCGCCTTCATATCCTCTTGGGCGATTCACTCGAGCGCGCCTGTCGGCAGCGGCAGCGACATCACCCAGCCGTGCAGGTTGTTGGCGTCGTAGTACTGAATCCAGCTTTGGAGCTTCCCCAGGATCGTAGTCTGGCCCCTTGGGGTTGTTGGCCTTGGCGAAGCGCCTGCTGGCCATGCTGATCACACCGCGCAGGCCCTTCTAGATGAATAGATGCATGTCAATGTCGGTTAGCAGCTCGAGCTTCACCCCTGTGTGCTTGAGGAGAGCGTCCAAGCTTAGGCCGGGCTCGTGTAATAGTGGGCCGGGTTTAGCCGGTATCGCTCAAGGCACAGCTTTCGGAAGTTCTCGAAGACGTCAGCGAGGAGGAGGACATAGGTCCGAAGGTAGAGGTCGTGGTAGTCACCGAGGTTTGTGCAGCCCAGACCATTTTTCCATGGGCATAGTCACCGTCGGTGATACACACACTTGAGAGCTTGCTGTAGAAAGCATCCTACGGCGGGAGGGCCTCCTCGTCGAATCGGGGCCAGCTGTGCAAGTACTCGTAGGGGTGGATCCCCTTACGGAGCAAGAGGGTACGCCTCTGGAGGTTCGGCCTGTAGTCTGCTGTGATGCGCATGTCTTGCGGGTCACTGGCTTTCACCAGGCCATCCAGGCTTGAGAGCATGAACGGGGCGCTGTCGATGAATCGGCCCTGGCCAATGCTGAAGAAGGTATATTTCTCGGCGTTGTTGGGGAAGCAGGTGACCTTCCTTTTAGTCTTTGCAATAGTCTGCATGATGAGATGGCTGTCGTATCCCCGCAGTTTGTGAAAGACAACCTGTATGGTTTTCGTATTGGGGTTGAGCTGCAACTTCAGGTTGCACTCATTGTGGGCCGCACCTCGGTACTTGACAGTAATGTGGCAGTGGTTTCGCACGGAATTGTCTTCGAGGGGCTTGCTGCAGACGTGGCAATTTGTGGCTTTCTTGTGGCTCCCCCAGTCGTTTCCTGTGATGTGCATAGGCTCGGGGTTAGCTAACACCGTCTTTATCTTGCGCTCTTCTTCTTGGAGCGCTTCCAGGAAATGCTTGGCCTTGTCGGGCCCTCGGTAGAGCTGCGGCGTTTGAGCTTCGCTATCCGAACGAACGACTATGAATGAGTAGCCGCATGTGTCGTGTCTGGAAGTTTGCTGAGTGCCGCTCTTTTCGGGGTTAAGCGCGGGGCCCTCGGTCTTAAGAAACAGGCTCTTGAAGTCTGCGTAGATTATGAAGGGCGCTTTGAGCTGCTTGTGGTAGTTCTCAAAGCGGATTTTGTCATTTGCTTCTGGGGTTGGCATTCTGATGGTTTATTCATAGACATTCAGGCTTATGCTCTTCCAACAAATCTTGCTTGACGAAGCCGTGAAGGCAACGCTCACAGAAGTGCAGCTGATAAGGGCCAATCTGGTTGAGAAAGCGGTTGAAGTTCTTGATCAAAATGTAATGGTGTTTCTCAGGGTTTTTCGAATCCGAGACGAGAAAGAGATACACAGTCTTGCGAGCTCTCTCTACATTGCTTAGACTAAAGGAACGACGCCGCCTTCCCACCCGTACACGCTGATAGCAAGGTCATTCTCACGCTCTACTCGTTCGAGCTGGGAGAGTGTTGTGGGTGCACTCACTCCCGCGAAGTCAAGGCCGTCTCAGTGGGATACTTGCCCGGCCGTTGCGGGTCTTTAGCTTCAAGAAACAGCCCAGCCCTTAGAGACCAGCGGAGGCAGTCGTCGTCTTCGTTTTTCACGTTGACGATTGCCTTCTTATTCTTGACGCTGGTGGGGAGAGGAAGGTATGAGCCTCCGCGTAAAGGCTGATAGTGAGCGATGTCAAGCCAGAGTTTTTTGACACGACCCTCTATCCACCAAGACCCTTTCCAAGTGAACTTTCCCAATCTCTCCAGGATTGTTGGGAAGGCTTCATGTAGGGCTTGTGGATTCTCATGCTCCTGTAGAAGCGTGAACTGCTTTGTTTGGAACACTGGTGCTTGAAGCACTTCAGTACCATTTGCTTCGTCGTTCCGAAGCTCAACCTCTACAGCCAACTAGAACTTAACTCCTCGTAGAGCTAATAGCTCCTCGACGAGTTTGCGTTTGATGCAGGATAGGGAATTTCTGAGGATGGCCATCAAGTTGCGTTCGGAGGGATGCCCCTTCGGCACCTGCATTTTCCAGCAGGCTCTCAGATGATAGCTAAAAGCCTTTGTTTCATCCCACTTAAGTTCCGTAGGTGGGGAGTAGCCCTTGTGGGGCGTCGTGGTATAGATTCAGCCAGAAGCTCATTGATGTATGCGTTCATCTCATCATCAGTAAGCTCGGCGGGCCTGCGCTTGCGCAGTTTGGGAATAGGCCTGCGCTTTCGCGGTTTTGGGATACGCGGAGTGACATTTTTTGGCGTGGGCGTCGGGTCAGCGGGAGGTTGAAGAGCCTTAAGAAGGGGGTTCAGCGCGTGTCCGCTGATTACACCTTGGTCATATAGTTTCAGAAGTTTCTCGACAGTATTCATCTCGAGTGTCACAAATTTTAGTGCTATATCTTACGCGAGATAATTCTCTAAATCGAAATTAATTCGGCGAGTACTCTAGCAAATCTCTTTGTTGCTTGTTTCGTTTTATAAACGAGCTTATGATGCTTTCTATCCGCACCGCAAGCTTGACAAAGGATAATTTTGCCTGTGTTCTGACGCCACTCTTACTATACGGTTGTGGAATTTGCCCGCCTTCCCTTAATCGCTTCATATGAAGTCCACAGTATTCACCTATGGAGTTTCGCGCACATGTGGTGAGCTTTTCGGGTAGAAACCACGCACACTTGTTCTTGCCCTGTGTCATGGCTGTCGAACGTTTGGATTACGCTATTGAGAGTATATCTCTCCAAATAATTGACCCCCGACGGCCGGCCGCGCCGTCTTTGGCTCCTATCGTTGTCCTGGGTTTGACCTTCGCTGTAATTATGCTAGCATAATTACAAAAAGTACGTAAGCGAGCAAGGGCTGGGGCACTTAGATTTGTGTATACTCCTTCTCAAACTGTGAGGTGCGCTAGAAATGACGCTTTCTCAAGGTGAAGTGCGCCAGCGACAACGCTCTGTATACTACTGTAACAGAAAAACTGGACTGCAAACAGCAATCGAGTTACGTTTTGTAGGATAATCGGATTACATTAGGCAAATCTAAACGGCGTAATAATACGATGATTTATAAAATCTGTCGCTTAAATGCGAATTTCGAGTACGTCAACAAGTGGATTTCATGTGTTTAGTGTTTTTGGTTAAAAAATAGACTCAATAAACTGAATAAACTATGAAAATATATGTTTAATGTCTGAATTTCAAGTTTTTTTTGCCGAATTCTGACCGTTTCCAGTGTCACATTGGATACCCCATGGATCCGCCCCTGTATAATACGTATTTACCGGCTGGGAGGTCCGTATGCGGAAAAAATATTTTCACAAGGTCTGCAACTTAATGTTGTGACTAAAATTGGATGCTTTTCAGCAAACTTCGCTTTGTCTGGACAGTAAAATGCACTCTTGCAACGACAACTTTCATCTGAATACACCTTGCTTACTTGTTAAACAATTTACATCGCTTTCAAATCAATTTTATAAAATTTGCATTCCACTTCGTAAACAAATACAATGCGAAAAAATATGTTGAGACTAAAATTGGATTTTCTACAAACTTTGCTTCGTCTGGATAGTAAAACTCACTCTGGCTATGATAAATATCATCTTAAAACATTCTGCCTACTCGTTCAACAATTTACATCGTTTTTAAATCATATTTTAAAATTTACATTTCAATTCGCAAGCAAAAACATTGCAAAAAAATATCATTTGTGCACAATGGCAGATATGCGTAAAAAGCTGCCCTCTCACGCAGCCAATCAAATTGCTGGAAATCAAAAAAATATCGCTTTGGACAGCTAAATCAAAATATAGCTGTGTGGGCGTTGTAAAATAGCCGACACAGCTTGATATTGGAAAAAAATTGGATTTTTTTTAGAAATTTAACTTCTTAAGGACAGTAAAATTTAGTCTTGCTATGATGACTTTCATCTAAATACACTGTGCTTCATCGCTGAGCAATTTACATCGCTTTTAAATCAATTTTAGAAATTTAAATTTCACTTTGTAACAAACGTATTGCTAAAAATATCACTTTTGGATTATAATTTAGGTATCGTAAAAAGATTCCTGCTTTTGCAGCCAATCAGATTGCGGGAAATCAAAAAATATCGCTTCGTTTGCATAAATGAAAAAACGAATTGAAATATTTTCGTAAAATTTAGTAAAAATTCTATAAGGCTCTTAATTTCATACATAAGCGTCGTAAGAAAGAATTTAATTTTACTTTTGTATAATCTTTTCCTATTTTTTGTTTGTATTATAACGTTCGCAATATACCACACTACGACCTTGAAAAAAAATACAAAGAAAAATTTTTACGATGAACTTTAGAACTTCAACATGCTTCATTTGCCGATGAAATTTAGCCATGTACCTTAGATAGACTAGATAAATTCTTCGCTTCAGTCTTTCGTCTATCTTTTGCAGGAATCTCTCTTATAGGTTTTGATAGTAAAACATTTGTCATAGAGCATTTATAAAAACTTACAATAGGAAATAATCGTCGAACAAAAATCCCATGTACGTCTTCTGCAATCGTAATCGCCTGGGATATTATAGCATGGGTAACAAAGGCGACAAATAGAATACTTGTATTCGTTGGTATCAAATGCCTGTTTTTTAAAGGCTTACCCTCAACCACACACACAGAATGAAGTTTCAAAATCCCCTCGCAAGTTTTCATGGCGTAGCTATAATTTGAAATATTTTGGCCAAAAAACATGCCATTGTTGAATACATTAAATTGCCATTGCTTGGTAGAAGCGTGATTACTGTATTGCAATCATTGAGTAAGAGTTTGATTGAAGTTTTAGAATACGGGCAAAATTCAGTAAATTCACGCAAACATACTCATTCATCATATATCATTCACCATTTGTATCATATATGAAACTAATTACCTTGTATACATCAAAAATGTTGAGACTACTAGTACAAAAAAATTCTTAGAATCACTTGACCAACATTTTCTGATGTCAGGGTCAGGCAGACTTTATAAAGTTTTTGTAAATTCCACTGACGGGTAGATAATGTAATCAAAACTAATATTACTATGGACAATATTGTTTCCTTTATATTGATTTCAAACTGATTGCCTACTCGATGCTACTAGATAAACTAAAAGCTTTTTTTATATTAAACGGAAATCTCAGGGAGGTAGTAGATCAGAGTCGATCTCACCCACAGATGATTTTTGACAGAAATTTTAAAGTTATAAGGAAATGTAACAACAACTAATTGTTCTTAAATTCAAGGGAAAATGCTGCAATAAGAGTAATTCAATTGAAAATTCAATACTAAATCTACTATATCTCCTATCTACTTCTTTTTATGTGCTTGCTGTTGTCATTGTTGACTGAGTGATAAACTTTATTTGAAAAAAATAATTCGCCTTTTCAGCAATAGCTACATGAAAAATGGCAATTGCACTTTTGCACTACACATAATTTTTTTGACCATATGTAATAACTCAAATGACAGATGACATATTTTAAACCAACAATCTAAGAATATTATAAACAATGACGTAACCTTTAGTTAAGAAATAGAAGTTGTTTAATGTATTTGCACAGGCTTATGCCATCCCCGAAGAGACCTTTGGAAGATAGAGCTTGAAAGCTGATCAAGAATTTGAAAGTTCTCACAAAACGTCTCTAAGGTTTGCATAAGCCAGTGCAAACACGAAAACATCATTTATTTCTTTTATAAAGCAACAATAAAGTGAAACAGACAAATTGAAAACAGACGTTTTAACTTTACCCCTAAAATGCATTTATGATCGATTTGCAATTTGATTGATTTGATTGGTTGAATTCATATCTGTTTTGCACAGACTAATGAAAACACAGCTGTTGACCAATCAGAACCACATTTCACTGTCTTTACTTATAAATTGAATTCTAATTAAGTGAATGCAAACTTTATGTTGGTTTCACATAAAATGCTTACTTCAAACAAGCTTAAGTCAGTTCTAATGTAACATAAACCACTAATTGTTATCTATTTAGCTTTTAATTCACTTAATCAGCAGAGACTTTAGAGAAACGCCCTTCTTGAGTTAGCTAATAATTTGTGTATTTGAACACAAGACCTTGTCAAGCATTTCCCATATTTTAATAGTTCAAGCAGTTTTCAAAGAATTTTCATAAAATCACGTAAGCTTGCAACGTAAGTTAAAAGATCTAGAAAGACCAACTTACCGATACATTTCTTTTTGGATTTGTCAAGTTTGTATCCAGTGGAGCATAGGCATTCGTAGGAGCCTGGGATATTTATGCATGAGTGATCTTTGCCACAAGGAGAAGACTGACATTCGCCGATATCTAATAATTCACAATAAAGTTGTTTGAAAATGTGTACCATAAATTAAGCAATTTTAAGTCTAATTTAAAGATGTGTAATAAATAAATATGAAATTTTTTGTTTAATTTATTACGTTTGAATACTTCTTAATTGATTTTAGGAGAATGTAAAACATAATTGTCCTAAAACTTTAATACGTGTATTTGATATGAACAAATCAACATCTAAAACGTCTAATAAATTCTGTAAAAATGAGAGTATAGTGAGATCTGTGATTTTTGGTACTGTATGTATTAGTAATTTATTTGTAACACAATTTCTAGATTCGTTTAGACAAATATTTTGTAAATCATACAGACTACGTTTGATTTTTAAGAACAAGAATGAGTCTATTAACATGATACGTTAATTAACGATCATTTACTGTACACGATAGAAGATTGCTCACCAAGGGCTACAAGCAGAACCACACATAAAGAAAGTTAAATCTGGTAGTGAGTTGATAAGGCGGCATTTATGATATAAATCAAACCTAGTTCTTACATAGCTAATAGGATTATGAATTATGAAGTGTGACGTATACCCACGACGGTTGCTATTTTGAATTATTTTCATCGTTAAAAAAAAGCGAAAAACAACTTAGCTATTTAAAGTAATGAGATTAGCTTTGGAAAAATTCACACAACAAGAGCATATTAATTATCTTATCTTGTCGTTGCAAATGTCAGAATTTTGAGTTTGTTAATTCAAGATGTTGGATTATCTTTGCAACAGAAAATGCATCGACTAACAAAATTATATGAAATTGAAGCATATCATTTATACCAAACAAGCTTGACTGTTTACCCGCAATAAATCCTTTGAAAAATATTTTACCAGAAGTGGAAAAATCATATTTGATTCAAGCATGTCGTCATTGATATGCATATCTTAATACAAAAGCAGCGATATTTGGAGACGTTGCATCTTGCCGTAAAATTTAAAAAAGTTTTTCAATCAAGCCTTATTCATTGTTCCATCAAGCACTGTTCATTTTCAAATTTATTGTTTTCTAAGTAAATCAACACACAAAACTAACAAAACAAGACTAAATGCAAGCAGGTTGGCTACGAACAGGTCCAAAACTAGAACGTTCATTGAAGGTGGGTTGAATACTCATATATATGCGAATATTCATGTTTTGTGACCTAATGTGCTCAGCAGTAGGGCGTGACGGACAAAGAAGTTATGTAAATAGGAATGGCTAAGAAGGTATGGCATTTTCATTATTGCCTAAAAGCAGGTCTTTTGAATTTATATAAGTTTGAAGCTTCATCTAAGGTTCCGTTTTTGACACATTTACTCGAGCAAAACTATTACTAAGCATAACTCTAAATTATTTTTGATATTTAAGTGACCATTCCCTGCATACCTGTTCTTTATTGAATTGACATCTTTAAGTATGTACCAAGATATACTTGCAATTTTACAGATTGGCCAAATTTGGTACCACATTAATTTTAGTTGAATATGTTAAACTATTTTTGGCGATAAAAGAAATATTTGTCTTCAAGCCATTAACATTTTACCATGGGGCATTGATTGAATCACTCTTAGTTGCATAAAAAGTTCAGAATTAGCTTTTAGTGCCCAACAATCTGCTACATGGTCGAATGAGTTCTCTAGTTCTAACATTTTTAGGAAGAAAACAATAAGTAAAGAATGCACCAATTTTACCACAAAATAGTACATTTATATAAAGTACCTAATGTATTGATAATTATAGAAGCTACTCACAGTTTAAATTACGTCTCTCACGTTGACAGATGAAGTTAAAGTGACGCCCACATCCAGCGTCAGACCACCTGATATAATTAATAATAACGCAGTCCTCTATGCCAAATCTTTTGTGACTAGGTTTTCCCCCTATGCCATAATGTGAAACTGGGCTTGCCATTTTGAACTGTGTAGAACTGATTGTCGCTTTTATTGCGATACAAACCAATAAAATAATGTTTACTGCGTTTTCTCCAGATGGTTCTTAAAATGGCAAAATTCTCAAATTCATTTTTTGGAACAGCAAGATCTCCTCCCATCTCTTGACAAAGTTTTCTTGCTTTATTCCATGTTGTTTCTTTTGCACTTAAGAAATAACAAGATGATTCTATATGCCACCAATCAGAAGGACATCTTACTAGACGAATAAAAAAATAAATAAGACAACAAGAACAAGTAATTGTTTTCAGAATGATTTGTACGAATAAAATAGAATATTTAATAAGCACTTTTTAACTGTAAAAGCTGATTAAAAATGCTTAAAAAGGCAGGATTGTGTTTTGAAGACAGATGTTGTTTAGAAAAAGTCTTTCAATACCTAAAGGGTTTTTTAAGGAATAAGGAGGGACTTTGAGCTGGTTTTGTAGAGTAGCAACCCAGTTGCAGAGTAAAGTATAATAGAATACAATCCTTAAAAAAATTGTATAGAAATTGTAAAAGAAATAATAGAAATTGATTGTGAAGCTTATGTAGTCCGGCTAACACTTGACATTTTAATCATATGGGGAAACCTTCGTGTTTAAATGGATGGTTATAATAATCGGTAAGTGTTGTTAAGCATTTTTTTAGTATTTATACTGTGCATAATAAACTGTCTGTTTTAGACAAAAACTAATTCATTCCATAATATTTTAATCCAGATAGAAATACTAAAATAAGGAAATCATAACACCAAAAATGTGCATGAACTTAAGGTAAGCCGTCAAATATAGCTCTTTTTTACGCCAATCTACTTTCTTTTTAAGTGCTTGCTGTTGTCATTGTTGATTGATTGATAAACGTTATTTAAAATAATTAATTGGCCTTTTCAGCAATAGCTACATGAAAAATAGCAATTGCACATTTGCACTACACATAATTTTTTGACCATATGTGTTAACTAAAATGACAGATGTTATATTTTAAACCAACAACCTAAGAATATTATAAACAATGACGTGGCCTTTAGTTAAGATATAAAAGTTGTTTAATGTATTTGCACAGGCTTATGCCATCCCCGAGGAGGCCTTTGGAAGATAGAGCATGAGAGCTGATTGAGAATTCGAAAGTTCTCAGAAAACGTCTCTAAGGTTTGCATAAGCCAGTGCAAACACAAAAACATCATTTATTTCTTTTATAAAGCAACAATAAAGTGAAACAGACAAATTGAAAACAGACGTTTTAACTTTACCTCTAAAATACATTTATGATCGATTTTCAATTTGATTGATTTGATTGGTTGAATTCATATCTGTTTTGCGCAGACTAATGAAAACACAGCTATTGACCAATAAGAACCACATTTCACTGTCTTTACTTATAAATTGAATTCTAATTAAGTGAATGCCAACTTTATGTTGGTTTCACATAAAATGCTTACTTTAAACAAGCTCAAGTCAGTTCTAATGTAACATAAACCACTAATTGTTATCTATTTAATTTTTAATTCACTTAATCAGCAGAGACTTTAGAGAAACGCCCTTCTTCAGTTAGCTAATAATTTGTGCATTTGAATACAAGACCTTGTCAAGCATTTCCCATATTTTAATAGTTCAAGCAGTTTTCAAGAAATTTTCATGAAGTCACGTAAGCTTGCAACATAAGTTAAAAGATCTAGAAAGACGAACTTACCGATACATTTCTTTTTGGATTTGTCAAGTTTGTATCCAGTGGTGCATAGGCATTCGTAGGAGCCTGGGATATTTATGCATGAGTGATCTTTGCCACAAGGAGAAGACTGACATTCGCCGATATCTAATGTTTCACAATAAAGTTGTTTAAAAATGTGTACCATAAATTAAGCAATTTTATGTCTACTTTAAAGATGTGTAATAAATTAATATGAAATTTTTTGTTTACTTTATTACGTTTGAATATTTCTTAATTGAGTTTACGAGAATGTAAAAACATAATTGTACTAAATTTTTAATACATGTATTTTATATGAACAAATCAACATCTAAAACGTCAAATAAATTCTGTAACAAATGAGAGTATATTGAGATCTGTAATTTTTTGGAACTGTATGTATTAGTAATTTAATTGTAACACAACTTTTTAGATTCGTTTAGACAAATATTTTTGTAAATCGTTCAGACTACGTTTGATTTTTAACAATAAGAATGAGTCTATTAACATAATACATTAATTAACGATCATTTACTGTACACGATAGAAGATTGCTCACCAAGGGCTACAATTAGAACCACACATAAAGAAAGTTAAATCTGGCAGTGAGATTGAAAAGGCGGCATTTATGATATAAATCAAACCTAGTTCTTACATAGCTAATAGGATTATGATTTATGAAGTGTGACGTATACCCACGACGGTTGGTATTTTGAATTATTTTCATCGTTAAAAAAAAAGCGAAAAACAACTTAGCCATTTAAAGCAATGAGATTAGCTTTGGAAAATTCACACAACAGGGGCATATTAATTATCTTATCCTGTCATTGCAAGTGTCAGAAATTTTTAGTTTGTTAGTTCAAGATGCTGGATTATCTTTGCAAAAGAAAAGTCATCGATTAACAAAATTATATGAAATTAAAGCATATCATTCATACCAAACAAGCTTGACGGTTTACCCGCAATAAATTCTTTGAAAAAATATTTTTCCAGAAGTGGAAAAATCATATTTGATTCAAGCATGTCGTCATTGATATGCATATCTTAATACAAAAAGCAGCGGTATTTGGAGACGTTGCATCTTGCCGTAAGATTTTAAAAAAGTTCTTTCAATCAAGCTTTATTCATTGTTCCATCAAGCACTGTTCATTTTCAAATTTATTGTTTTCTAAGTAAATCAACACACAAAAACTAACAAAACAAGACTAAATACAAGCAGGTTGGCTACGACCAGGTCCAAAACTAGAACGTTCATTGGAGGGGGTGGGTTGAATATTCATATATATGCGAATATTCATGTTTTGTGACCTAATGTGCTCAGCAGTAGGGCGTGACGGACAAAGAAGTTATGTAAATAGGAATGGCTAAGAAGGTATGGCATTTTCATTATTGCCTAAAAGCAGGTCTTTTGAATTTATATAAGTTTGTGGAAGCTTCATCTAAGGTTCCGTTTTTGACACATTTACTCGAGCAAAACTATTACTAAGCATAACTCTAAATTATTTTTGATATTTAAGTGACCATTCCCTGCATACCTGCTCTTTATTGAATTGACATCTTTAATTATGTACCAAGATATACTTGCAATTTTTGAGATTGACCAATATTGGTACCACATTAATTTTAGTTGAATATGTTAAACTATTTTTGGCGATAAAAGAATTATTTGTCTTCAAGCCATTAACATTTCACTTTGGGGCATTGATTGAATCACTGTTAGTTGCATAAAAAGATCAGAATTAGCTTTTACTGCTCCACAATCGGCTACATGGTCGAATGAGTTCTTTAGTTCTAACATTTTTTTAGGAGGAAAACAATAAGTAAAGAATGCACCAAATTTCCCACAAAATAGTACATTTATGTAAAGTACCTAATCTATTGATAATTATAGAAGCTACTCACAGTTTAAATTACGTCTCTCACGTTGACAGATGAAGTTAAAGTGACGCCCACATCCAACGTCCAACCACGTGCGAAAAAAAATAATAACGCAGTCCTCTATGCCAAATCTTTCGTGACTAGGTTGTCCCCAACGCCATGATGTGAAATTGGGCTTGCCATTTTGAACTGTGTAGAACTGATTGTCGCTTTTATTGCGATACAAACCAATAAAATAATGTTTACGGCGTTTTCTCAAGCTGATTCTTAAAATGGCATTAGTCTCAGCATTGTTTTTTGGAACAGCAAGATCTCCTCCCTTCTGTTGACAAAGTTTTCTTGCTTTATTCCATGTTGCTGCTTTTGCACTGAAGAAATAACAAGATGATTCTATATGCAACCAATCAGAAGGACAGCTTGCTAGACGAATGAAAAAATAAATAAGACAACAATAACAAGTAATTGTTTTCAGAATGATTTGTACGAATAGAATAGAATATTTAATATGCACTTTTAAACTGTAAAAGCTGACTGAAAATGCTTAAACAGGCAGGATTGTGTTTTGCAGACATATGTTTTTTAAAACAAGTCTTTCAATACCTAAAGGGTTTTTAAGGAATGAGGAGGGTCTTTCAGCTGGTTATGTAGAGTAGCCACAAGTTGCAGATTAAAGAAAAATAGAATACAATTCTTAAAAAAATTGTATAGAAATTTTAAAAGAAATAAAAGAAATTGATGTGAAGCTTATGTAGTCCGGCTAACACTTGACATTTTAATTATAAGGGGAAACCTTCGTGTTTAAATGTATGGTTATAATAATCGTTAAGTGTTGATGTGGATTTGTTTTGTATTTATATTGTGCATAATCAACTGTCTGTTTTAGACTAAAATCAAATTCATTCCATAATATTTTAATTGAGAAAAATATACTAAAATAAGGAAATCATAACACCAAAAATGTTCATGAACTTGAGGTAAGCTGTCAAATATAGCTCATTTTTACGCCCATTTCAAATAACATTCCTAATTTTCCAGATTAAAGTCAATTTCATGGTAATGTGTGCTTACATGAAATTTTTTTATGTCTGAATAAAAAAATTCTAGTCTAACTCTAATAGCGTTAAATTGAATAGCAAGAAAGTCATTTGAAATTTTATTAAACTCAGTAGAAAGTTAATGCCATTTACTGAAAAACGTTATTACCCATTATTTACATACATTTTTTGACCTTATTTATTGTACCTCTTAAAATATTGCTTATTTAGGTTTTTAAAGGAAGTGAATGCTTAACAGTAAAACCTAATTTTCTTACATCGAAAGTAAACAAGATATGTATGAATGAACATTATCAGTGCATACCACCCATACTAAGCGGCGGATGACTAATTGCGCGGCCTGTAAGCTTAGAAAAATTTGTGGGACTTTAAGTGATATAACTTTTGAGGACGTTTTCATTCCTTATGCTCCATTGCCTTTGCTTCAGTTTTGTTACTCATAGTGTAAACACTATAGAATAAATTTAAATTTCGAACGAAATAAGCTCTTTACTTTATGAGTTCTATACATAGAGCATTATAATAGTATATCGTACAGTTTCCAACAGGATATATTTCTGGAATTTTAATTATTTATCTAATCTTGAATGGCAAACTGTCTTTACTTATAAATTGAATTCTAATTAAGTGAATGCCAACTTTATGTTGGTTTCACATAAAATGCTCACTTTAAACAAGCTTAAGTGAGTTCTAATGTAACATAAACCACTAATTGTTGTCTATTTAGCTTTTAATTCACTTAATCAGCAGAGACTTTAGAGAAACGCCCTCCTTGAGTTAGCTAATAGTTTGTGAATTTAAACACAAGACCTTGTCAATCATTTCCCAAATTTTAACAGTTCAAGCAGTTTTCAACAGTAAAGAATTTTCATGAAGTCACGTAAGCTTGCAACATAAATTAAAAAAATCTAGAAAGACCAACTTACCGATACATTTCTTTTTGGATTTGTCAAGTTTGTATCCAGTGGAGCATAGGCATTCGTAGGAGCCTGGGATATTTATGCATGAGTGATCTTTGCCACAAGGAGAAGACTGACATTCGCCGATATCTAATAATTCACAATAAAGTTGTTTGAAAATGTGTACCATAAATTAAGCAATTTTAAGTCTAATTTAAAGATGTGTAATAAATAAATATGAAATTTTTTGTTTAATTTATTACGTTTGAATACTTCTTAATTGATTTTAGGAGAATGTAAAAACATAATTGTCCTAAAACTTTCATACGTGTATTTGATATGAACAAATCAACATCTAAAACGTCTAATAAATTCTGTAAAAAATGAGAGTATAGTGAGATCTGTGATTTTTGGTACTGTATGTATTAGTAATTTATTTGTAACACAATTTCTAGATTCGTTTAGACAAATATTTTTGTAAATCATACAGACTACGTTTGATTTTTAACAACAAGAATGAGTCTATTAACATGATACGTTAATTAACGATCATTTACTGTACACGATAGAAGATTGCTTACCAAGGGCTACAAGCAGAACCACACATAAAGAAAGTTAAATCTGGTAGTGAGTTCGATAAGGCGGCATTTATGATATAAATCAAACCTAGTTCTTACATAGCTAATAGGATTATGAATTATGAAGTGTGACGTATACCCACGACGGTTGCTATTTTGAATTATTTTCATCGTTAAAAAAAAGCGAAAAACAACTTAGCTATTTAAAGTAATGAGATTAGCTTTGGAAAAATTCACACAACAAGAGCATATTAATTATCTTATCTTGTCGTTGCAAATGTCAGAATTTTTGAGTTTGTTAATTCAAGATGTTGGATTATCTTTGCAACAGAAAATGCATCGACTAACAAAATTATATGAAATTGAAGCATATCATTTATACCAAACAAGCTTGACTGTTTACCCGCAATAAATCCTTTGAAAAAATATTTTACCAGAAGTGGAAAAATCATATTTGATTCAAGCATGTCGTCATTGATATGCATATCTTAATACAAAAAGCAGCGATATTTGGAGACGTTGCATCTTGCCGTAAAATTTAAAAAAAAGTTTTTCAATCAAGCCTTATTCATTGTTCCATCAAGCACTGTTCATTTTCAAATTTATTGTTTTCTAAGTAAATCAACACACAAAAACTAACAAAACAAGACTAAATGCAAGCAGGTTGGCTACGAACAGGTCCAAAACTAGAACGTTCATTGGAAGGGGTGGGTTGAATACTCATATATATGCGAATATTCATGTTTTGTGACCTAATGTGCTCAGCAGTAGGGCGTGACGGACAAAGAAGTTATGTAAATAGGAATGGCTAAGAAGGTATGGCATTTTCATTATTGCCTAAAAGCAGGTCTTTTGAATTTATATAAGTTTGTGGAAGCTTCATCTAAGGTTCCGTTTTTGACACATTTACTCGAGCAAAACTATTACTAAGCATAACTCTAAATTATTTTTGATATTTAAGTGACCATTCCCTGCATACCTGTTCTTTATTGAATTGACATCTTTAAGTATGTACCAAGATATACTTGCAATTTTACAGATTGGCCAAATTTGGTACCACATTAATTTTAGTTGAATATGTTAAACTATTTTTGGCGATAAAAGAAATATTTGTCTTCAAGCCATTAACATTTTACCATGGGGCATTGATTGAATCACTCTTAGTTGCATAAAAAGTTCAGAATTAGCTTTTAGTGCCCAACAATCGGCTACATGGTCGAATGAGTTCTCTAGTTCTAACATTTTTTAGGAAGAAAACAATAAGTAAAGAATGCACCAATTTTACCACAAAATAGTACATTTATATAAAGTAGCTAATGTATTGATAATTATAGAAGCTACTCACAGTTTAAATTACGTCTCTCACGTTGACAGATGAAGTTAAAGTGACGCCCACATCCAGCGTCAGACCACCTGATATAATTAATAATAACGCAGTCCTCTATGCCAAATCTTTTGTGACTAGGTTTTCCCCTATGCCATAATGTGAAACTGGGCTTGCCATTTTGAACTGTGTAGAACTGATTGTCGCTTTTATTGCGATACAAACCAATAAAATAATGTTTACTGCGTTTTCTCCAGATGGTTCTTAAAATGGCAAAATTCTCAAATTCATTTTTTTGGAACAGCAAGATCTCCTCCCATCTCTTGACAAAGTTTTCTTGCTTTATTCCATGTTGTTTCTTTTGCACTTAAGAAATAACAAGATGATTCTATATGCCACCAATCAGAAGGACATCTTACTAGACGAATGAAAAAATAAATAAGACAACAAGAACAAGTAATTGTTTTCAGAATGATTTGTACGAATAAAATAGAATATTTAATAAGCACTTTTTAACTGTAAAAGCTGATTAAAAATGCTTAAAAAGGCAGGATTGTGTTTTGAAGACAGATGTTGTTTAGAAAAAGTCTTTCAATACCTAAAGGGTTTTTAAGGAATAAGGAGGGACTTTGAGCTGGTTTTGTAGAGTAGCAACCCAGTTGCAGAGTAAAGTATAATAGAATACAATCCTTAAAAAAAATTGTATAGAAATTGTAAAAGAAATAATAGAAATTGATTGTGAAGCTTATGTAGTCCGGCTAACACTTGACATTTTAATCATATGGGAAACCTTCGTGTTTAAATGGATGGTTATAATAATCGGTAAGTGTTGTTAAGCATTTTTTTAGTATTTATACTGTGCATAATAAACTGTCTGTTTTAGACAAAAACTAATTCATTCCATAATATTTTAATCCAGATAGAAATACTAAAATAAGGAAATCATAACACCAAAAATGTGCATGAACTTAAGGTAAGCCGTCAAATATAGCTCTTTTTTACGCCAATCTACTTTCTTTTTAAGTGCTTGCTGTTGTCATTGTTGATTGATTGATAAACGTTATTTAAAATAATTAATTGGCCTTTTCAGCAATAGCTACATGAAAAATAGCAATTGCACATTTGCACTACACATAATTTTTTGACCATATGTGTTAACTAAAATGACAGATGTTATATTTTAAACCAACAACCTAAGAATATTATAAACAATGACGTGGCCTTTAGTTAAGATATAAAAGTTGTTTAATGTATTTGCACAGGCTTATGCCATCCCCGAGGAGGCCTTTGGAAGATAGAGCATGAGAGCTGATTGAGAATTCGAAAGTTCTCAGAAAACGTCTCTAAGGTTTGCATAAGCCAGTGCAAACACAAAAACATCATTTATTTCTTTTATAAAGCAACAATAAAGTGAAACAGACAAATTGAAAACAGACGTTTTAACTTTACCTCTAAAATACATTTATGATCGATTTTCAATTTGATTGATTTGATTGGTTGAATTCATATCTGTTTTGCGCAGACTAATGAAAACACAGCTATTGACCAATAAGAACCACATTTCACTGTCTTTACTTATAAATTGAATTCTAATTAAGTGAATGCCAACTTTATGTTGGTTTCACATAAAATGCTTACTTTAAACAAGCTCAAGTCAGTTCTAATGTAACATAAACCACTAATTGTTATCTATTTAATTTTAATTCACTTAATCAGCAGAGACTTTAGAGAAACGCCCTTCTTCAGTTAGCTAATAATTTGTGCATTTGAATACAAGACCTTGTCAAGCATTTCCCATATTTTAATAGTTCAAGCAGTTTTCAAGAAATTTTCATGAAGTCACGTAAGCTTGCAACATAAGTTAAAAGATCTAGAAAGACCAACTTACCGATACATTTCTTTTTGGATTTGTCAAGTTTGTATCCAGTGGAGCATAGGCATTCGTAGGAGCCTGGGATATTTATGCATGAGTGATCTTTGCCACAAGGAGAAGACTGACATTCGCCGATATCTAATGTTTTACAATAAAGTTGTTTAAAAATGTGTACCATAAATTAAGCAATTTTATGTCTACTTTAAAGATGTGTAATAAATTAATATGAAATTTTTTGTTTACTTTATTACGTTTGAATATTTCTTAATTGAGTTTACGAGAATGTAAAAACATAATTGTACTAAATTTTTAATACATGTATTTTATATGAACAAATCAACATGTGAAACGTCAAATAAATTCTGTAACAAATGAGAGTATAGTGAGATATGTGATTTTTGGGGACTGTATGTATTAGTAATTTACTTGTAACACAACTTTTTAGATTGGTTTAGACAAATATTTTTGTAAATCGTTCAGACTACGTTTGATTTTTAACAAAAAGAATGAGTCTATTAACATAATACATTAATTAACGATCATTTACTGTACACGATAGAAGATTGCTCACCAAGGGCTAGAAGCAGAACCACACATAAAGAAAGTTAAATCTGGTAGTGAGACTGATAAGGCGGCATTTATGATATAAATCAAACCTAGTTCTTACATAGCTAATAGGATTATGAATTATGAAGTGTGACGTATACCCACGACGGTTGCTATTTTGAATTATTTTCATCGTTAAAAAAAACGAAAACAACTTAGCCATTTAAAGCAATGAGATTAGCTTTGGAAAATTCACACAACAAGGGCATATTAATTATCTTATCCTGTCGTTGCAAGTGTCAGAAATTTTGAGTTTGTTAATTCAAGATGTTGGATTATCTTTGCAAAGAAAATGCATCGACTAACAAAATTATATGAAATTAAAGCATATCATTTATACCAAACAAGCTTGACGGTTTACCCGCAATAAATTCTTTGAAAAAATATTTTTCCAGAAGTGGAAAAATCATATTTGATTCAAGCATGTCGTCATTGATATGCATATCTTAATACAAAAAGCAGCGGTATTTGGAGACGTTGCATCTTGCCGTAAAATTTAAAAAGTTTTTCAATCAAGCCTTATTCATTGTTCCATCAAGCACTGTTCATTTTCAAATTTATTGTTTTCTAAGTAAATCAACACACAAAAACTAACAAAACAAGACTAAATACAAGCAGGTTGGCTACGACCAGGTCCAAAACTAGAACGTTCATTGGAGGGGGTGGGTTGAATATTCATATATATGCGAATATTCATGTTTTGTGACCTAATGTGCTCAGCAGTAGGGCGTGACGGACAAAGAAGTTATGTAAATAGGAATGGCTAAGAAGGTATGGCATTTTCATTATTGCCTAAAAGCAGGTCTTTTGAATTTATATAAGTTTGTGGAAGCTTCATCTAAGGTTCCGTTTTTGACACATTTACTCGAGCAAAACTATTACTAAGCATAACTCTAAATTATTTTTGATATTTAAGTGACCATTCCCTGCATACCTGCTCTTTATTGAATTGACATCTTTAATTATGTACCAAGATATACTTGCAATTTTGAGATTGGCCAATTTGGTACCACATTAATTTTAGTTGAATATGTTAAACTATTTTGGCGATAAAAGAATTATTTGTCTTCAAGCCATTAACATTTCACTTTGGGGCATTGATTGAATCACTGTTAGTTGCATAAAAAGTTCAGAATTAGCTTTTACTGCTCCACAATCGGCTACATGGTCGAATGAGTTCTTTAGTTCTAACATTTTTTTAGGAGGAAAACAATAAGTAAAGAATGCACCAATTTTCCCACAAAATAGTACATTTATGTAAAGTACCTAATCTATTGATAATTATAGAAGCTACTCACAGTTTAAATTACGTCTCTCACGTTGACAGATGAAGTTAAAGTGACGCCCACATCCAACGTCCAACCACGTGCGAAAAAAAATAATAACGCAGTCCTCTATGCCAAATCTTTCGTGACTAGGTTGTCCCCAACGCCATGATGTAAATTGGGCTTGCCATTTTGAACTGTGTAGAACTGATTGTCGCTTTTATTGCGATACAAACCAATAAAATAATGTTTACGGCGTTTTCTCAAGCTGATTCTTAAAATGGCATTAGTCTCAGCATTGTTTTTTGGAACAGCAAGATCTCCTCCCTTCTGTTGACAAAGTTTTCTTGCTTTATTCCATGTTGCTGCTTTTGCACTGAAGAAATAACAAGATGATTCTATATGCAACCAATCAGAAGGACAGCTTGCTAGACGAATGAAAAATAAATAAGACAACAATAACAAGTAATTGTTTTCAGAATGATTTGTACGAATAGAATAGAATATTTAATATGCACTTTTAAACTGTAAAAGCTGACTGAAAATGCTTAAACAGGCAGGATTGTGTTTTGCAGACATATGTTTTTTAAAACAAGTCTTTCAATACCTAAAGGGTTTTTTAAGGAATGAGGAGGGTCTTTCAGCTGGTTATGTAGAGTAGCCACAAGTTGCAGATTAAAGAAAAATAGAATACAATTCTTAAAAAAATTGTATAGAAATTTTAAAAGAAATAAAAGAAATTGATGTGAAGCTTATGTAGTCCGGCTAACACTTGACATTTTAATTATAAGGGAAACCTTCGTGTTTAAATGTATGGTTATAATAATCGTTAAGTGTTGATGTGGATTTGTTTTGTATTTATATTGTGCATAATCAACTGTCTGTTTTAGACTAAAATCAAATTCATTCCATAATATTTTAATTGAGAAAATATACTAAAATAAGGAAATCATAACACCAAAATGTTCATGAACTTGAGGTAAGCTGTCAAATATAGCTCATTTTACGCCCATTTCAAATAACATTCCTAATTTTCCAGATTAAAGTCAATTTCATGGTAATGTGCTTACATGAAATTTTTTTATGTCTGAATAAAAAAATTCTAGTCTAACTCTAATAGCGTTAAATTGAATAGCAAGAAAGTCATTTGAAATTTTATTAAACTCAGTAGAAAGTTAATGCCATTTACTGAAAAACGTTATTACCCATTATTTACATACATTTTTTGACCTTATTTATTGTACCTCTTAAAATATTGCTTATTTAGGTTTTTAAAGGAAGTGAATGCTTAACAGTAAAACCTAATTTTCTTACATCGAAAGTAAACAAGATATGTATGAATGAACATTATCAGTGCATACCACCCATACTAAGCGGCGGATGACTAATTGCGCGGCCTGTAAGCTTAGAAAAATTTGTGGGACTTTAAGTGATATAACTTTTGAGGACGTTTTCATTCCTTATGCTCCATTGCCTTTGCTTCAGTTTTGTTACTCATAGTGTAAACACTATAGAATAAATTTAAATTTCGAACGAAATAAGCTCTTTACTTTATGAGTTCTATACATAGAGCATTATAATAGTATATCGTACAGTTTCCAACAGGATATATTTCTGGAATTTTAATTATTTATCTAATCTTGAATGGCAAACTGTCTTTACTTATAAATTGAATTCTAATTAAGTGAATGCCAACTTTATGTTGGTTTCACATAAAATGCTCACTTTAAACAAGCTTAAGTGAGTTCTAATGTAACATAAACCACTAACTGTTGTCTATTTAGCTTTTAATTCACTTAATCAGCAGAGACTTTAGAGAAACGCCCTCCTTGAGTTAGCTAATAGTTTGTGAATTTAAACACAAGACCTTGTCAATCATTTCCCAAATTTTAACAGTTCAAGCAGTTTTCAACAGTAAAGAATTTTTATGAAGTCACGTAAGCTTGCAACATAAGTCAAAAAAATCTAGAAAGACCAACTTACCGATACATTTCTTTTTGGATTTGTCAAGTTTGTATCCAGTGGAGCATAGGCATTCGTAGGAGCCTGGGATATTTATGCATGAGTGATCTTTGCCACAAGGAGAAGACTGACATTCGCCGATATCTAATAATTCACAATAAAGTTGTTTGAAAATGTGTACCATAAATTAAGCAATTTTAAGTCTAATTTAAAGATGTGTAATAAATAAATATGAAATTTTTTGTTTAATTTATTACGTTTGAATACTTCTTAATTGATTTTAGGAGAATGTAAAAACATAATTGTCCTAAAACTTTCATACGTGTATTTGATATGAACAAATCAACATCTAAAACGTCTAATAAATTCTGTAAAAAATGAGAGTATAGTGAGATCTGTGATTTTTGGTACTGTATGTATTAGTAATTTATTTGTAACACAATTTCTAGATTCGTTTAGACAAATATTTTTGTAAATCATACAGACTACGTTTGATTTTTAACAACAAGAATGAGTCTATTAACATGATACGTTAATTAACGATCATTTACTGTACACGATAGAAGATTGCTCACCAAGGGCTACAAGCAGAACCACACATAAAGAAAGTTAAATCTGGTAGTGAGTTCGATAAGGCGGCATTTATGATATAAATCAAACCTAGTTCTTACATAGCTAATAGGATTATGAATTATGAAGTGTGACGTATACCCACGACGGTTGCTATTTTGAATTATTTTCATCGTTAAAAAAGCGAAAACAACTTAGCTATTTAAAGTAATGAGATTAGCTTTGAAAAATTCACACAACAAGAGCATATTAATTATCTTATCTTGTCGTTGCAAATGTCAGAATTTTTGAGTTTGTTAATTCAAGATGTTGGATTATCTTTGCAACAGAAAATGCATCGACTAACAAAATTATATGAAATTGAAGCATATCATTTATACCAAACAAGCTTGACTGTTTACCCGCAATAAATCCTTTGAAAAAATATTTTACCAGAAGTGGAAAAATCATATTTGATTCAAGCATGTCGTCATTGATATGCATATCTTAATACAAAAAGCAGCGATATTTGGAGACGTTGCATCTTGCCGTAAAATTTAAAAAAAAGTTTTTCAATCAAGCCTTATTCATTGTTCCATCAAGCACTGTTCATTTTCAAATTTATTGTTTTCTAAGTAAATCAACACACAAAACTAACAAAACAAGACTAAATGCAAGCAGGTTGGCTACGAACAGGTCCAAAACTAGAACGTTCATTGAAGGGTGGGTTGAATACTCATATATATGCGAATATTCATGTTTTGTGACCTAATGTGCTCAGCAGTAGGGCGTGACGGACAAAGAAGTTATGTAAATAGGAATGGCTAAGAAGGTATGGCATTTTCATTATTGCCTAAAAGCAGGTCTTTTGAATTTATATAAGTTTGTGGAAGCTTCATCTAAGGTTCCGTTTTGACACATTTACTCGAGCAAAACTATTACTAAGCATAACTCTAAATTATTTTTGATATTTAAGTGACCATTCCCTGCATACCTGTTCTTTATTGAATTGACATCTTTAAGTATGTACCAAGATATACTTGCAATTTTACAGATTGGCCAAATTTGGTACCACATTAATTTTAGTTGAATATGTTAAACTATTTTTGGCGATAAAAGAAATATTTGTCTTCAAGCCATTAACATTTTACCATGGGGCATTGATTGAATCACTCTTAGTTGCATAAAAAGTTCAGAATTAGCTTTTAGTGCCCAACAATCGGCTACATGGTCGAATGAGTTCTCTAGTTCTAACATTTTTTAGGAAGAAAACAATAAGTAAAGAATGCACCAATTTTACCACAAAATAGTACATTTATATAAAGTAGCTAATGTATTGATAATTATAGAAGCTACTCACAGTTTAAATTACGTCTCTCACGTTGACAGATGAAGTTAAAGTGACGCCCACATCCAGCGTCAGACCACCTGATATAATTAATAATAACGCAGTCCTCTATGCCAAATCTTTTGTGACTAGGTTTTCCCCTATGCCATAATGTGAAACTGGGCTTGCCATTTTGAACTGTGTAGAACTGATTGTCGCTTTTATTGCGATACAAACCAATAAAATAATGTTTACTGCGTTTTCTCCAGATGGTTCTTAAAATGGCAAAATTCTCAAATTCATTTTTTGGAACAGCAAGATCTCCTCCCATCTCTTGACAAAGTTTTCTTGCTTTATTCCATGTTGTTTCTTTTGCACTTAAGAAATAACAAGATGATTCTATATGCCACCAATCAGAAGGACATCTTACTAGACGAATGAAAAAATAAATAAGACAACAAGAACAAGTAATTGTTTTCAGAATGATTTGTACGAATAAAATAGAATATTTAATAAGCACTTTTTAACTGTAAAAGCTGATTAAAAATGCTTAAAAAGGCAGGATTGTGTTTTGAAGACAGATGTTGTTTAGAAAAAGTCTTTCAATACCTAAAGGGTTTTAAGGAATAAGGAGGGACTTTGAGCTGGTTTTGTAGAGTAGCAACCAGTTGCAGAGTAAAGTATAATAGAATACAATCCTTAAAAAAATTGTATAGAAATTGTAAAAGAAATAATAGAAATTGATTGTGAAGCTTATGTAGTCCGGCTAACACTTGACATTTTAATCATATGTGGAAACCTTCGTGTTTAAATGGATGGTTATAATAATCGGTAAGTGTTGTTAAGCATTTTTTTAGTATTTATACTGTGCATAATAAACTGTCTGTTTTAGACAAAAACTAATTCATTCCATAATATTTTAATCCAGATAGAAATACTAAAATAAGGAAATCATAACACCAAAAATGTGCATGAACTTAAGGTAAGCCGTCAAATATAGCTCTTTTTTACGCCAATCTACTTTCTTTTAAGTGCTTGCTGTTGTCATTGTTGATTGATTGATAAACGTTATTTAAAATAATTAATTGCCTTTTCAGCAATAGCTACATGAAAAATAGCAATTGCACATTTGCACTACACATAATTTTTTGACCATATGTGTTAACTAAAATGACAGATGTTATATTTTAAACCAACAACCTAAGAATATTATAAACAATGACGTGGCCTTTAGTTAAGATATAAAAGTTGTTTAATGTATTTGCACAGGCTTATGCCATCCCCGAGGAGGCCTTTGGAAGATAGAGCATGAGAGCTGATTGAGAATTCGAAAGTTCTCAGAAAACGTCTCTAAGGTTTGCATAAGCCAGTGCAAACACAAAAACATCATTTATTTCTTTTATAAAGCAACAATAAAGTGAAACAGACAAATTGAAAACAGACGTTTTAACTTTACCTCTAAAATACATTTATGATCGATTTTCAATTTGATTGATTTGATTGGTTGAATTCATATCTGTTTTGCGCAGACTAATGAAAACACAGCTATTGACCAATAAGAACCACATTTCACTGTCTTTACTTATAAATTGAATTCTAATTAAGTGAATGCCAACTTTATGTTGGTTTCACATAAAATGCTTACTTTAAACAAGCTCAAGTCAGTTCTAATGTAACATAAACCACTAATTGTTATCTATTTAATTTTTAATTCACTTAATCAGCAGAGACTTTAGAGAAACGCCCTTCTTCAGTTAGCTAATAATTTGTGCATTTGAATACAAGACCTTGTCAAGCATTTCCCATATTTTAATAGTTCAAGCAGTTTTCAAGAAATTTTCATGAAGTCACGTAAGCTTGCAACATAAGTTAAAAGATCTAGAAAGACCAACTTACCGATACATTTCTTTTTGGATTTGTCAAGTTTGTATCCAGTGGAGCATAGGCATTCGTAGGAGCCTGGGATATTTATGCATGAGTGATCTTTGCCACAAGGAGAAGACTGACATTCGCCGATATCTAATGTTTCACAATAAAGTTGTTTAAAAATGTGTACCATAAATTAAGCAATTTTATGTCTACTTTAAAGATGTGTAATAAATTAATATGAAATTTTTTTTGTTTACTTTATTACGTTTGAATATTTCTTAATTGAGTTTACGAGAATGTAAAAACATAATTGTACTAAATTTTTAATACATGTATTTTATATGAACAAATCAACATGTGAAACGTCAAATAAATTCTGTAACAAATGAGAGTATAGTGAGATATGTGATTTTTGGGGACTGTATGTATTAGTAATTTACTTGTAACACAACTTTTTAGATTCGTTTAGACAAATATTTTTGTAAATCGTTCAGACTACGTTTGATTTTTAACAAAAAGAATGAGTCTATTAACATAATACATTAATTAACGATCATTTACTGTACACGATGGAAGATTGCTCACCAAGGGCTAGAAGCAGAACCACACATAAAGAAAGTTAAATCTGGTAGTGAGACTGATAAGGCGGCATTTATGATATAAATCAAACCTAGTTCTTACATAGCTAATAGGATTATGAATTATGAAGTGTGACGTATACCCACGATGGTTGCTATTTTGAATTATTTTCATCGTTAAAAAAAACGAAAACAACTTAGCCATTTAAAGCAATGAGATTAGCTTTGGAAAATTCACACAACAGGGCATATTAATTATCTTATCCTGTCGTTGCAAGTGTCAGAAATTTTGAGTTTGTTAATTCAAGATGTTGGATTATCTTTGCAAAAGAAAATGCATCGACTAACAAAATTATATGAAATTAAAGCATATCATTTATACCAAACAAGCTTGACGGTTTACCCGCAATAAATCCTTTGAAAAATATTTTTCCAGAAGTGGAAAAATCATATTTGATTCAAGCATGTCGTCATTGATATGCATATCTTAATACAAAAGCAGCGGTATTTGGAGACGTTGCATCTTGCCGTAAAATTTTAAAAAGTTTTTCAATCAAGCCTTATTCATTGTTCCATCAAGCACTGTTCATTTTCAAATTTATTGTTTTCTAAGTAAATCAACACACAAAAACTAACAAAACAAGACTAAATACAAGCAGGTTGGCTACGACCAGGTCCAAAACTAGAACGTTCATTGGAGGGGGTGGGTTGAATATTCATATATATGCGAATATTCATGTTTTGTGACCTAATGTGCTCAGCAGTAGGGCGTGACGGACAAAGAAGTTATGTAAATAGGAATGGCTAAGAAGGTATGGCATTTTCATTATTGCCTAAAAGCAGGTCTTTTGAATTTATATAAGTTTGTGGAAGCTTCATCTAAGGTTCCGTTTTTGACACATTTACTCGAGCAAAACTATTACTAAGCATAACTCTAAATTATTTTTGATATTTAAGTGACCATTCCCTGCATACCTGCTCTTTATTGAATTGACATCTTTAATTATGTACCAAGATATACTTGCAATTTTTGAGATTGGCCAAATTTGGTACCACATTAATTTTAGTTGAATATGTTAAACTATTTTTGGCGATAAAAGAATTATTTGTCTTCAAGCCATTAACATTTCACTTTGGGGCATTGATTGAATCACTGTTAGTTGCATAAAAAGTTCAGAATTAGCTTTTACTGCTCCACAATCGGCTACATGGTCGAATGAGTTCTTTAGTTCTAACATTTTTTTAGGAGGAAAACAATAAGTAAAGAATGCACCAATTTTCCCACAAAATAGTACATTTATGTAAAGTACCTAATCTATTGATAATTATAGAAGCTACTCACAGTTTAAATTACGTCTCTCACGTTGACAGATGAAGTTAAAGTGACGCCCACATCCAACGTCCAACCACGTGCGAAAAAAAAAATAATAACGCAGTCCTCTATGCCAAATCTTTCGTGACTAGGTTGTCCCCAACGCCATGATGTAAATTGGGCTTGCCATTTTGAACTGTGTAGAACTGATTGTCGCTTTTATTGCGATACAAACCAATAAAATAATGTTTACGGCGTTTTCTCAAGCTGATTCTTAAAATGGCATTAGTCTCAGCATTGTTTTTTGGAACAGCAAGATCTCCTCCCTTCTGTTGACAAAGTTTTCTTGCTTTATTCCATGTTGCTGCTTTTGCACTGAAGAAATAACAAGATGATTCTATATGCAACCAATCAGAAGGACAGCTTGCTAGACGAATGAAAAATAAATAAGACAACAATAACAAGTAATTGTTTTCAGAATGATTTGTACGAATAGAATAGAATATTTAATATGCACTTTTAAACTGTAAAAGCTGACTGAAAATGCTTAAACAGGCAGGATTGTGTTTTGCAGACATATGTTTTTTAAAACAAGTCTTTCAATACCTAAAGGGTTTTTAAGGAATGAGGAGGGTCTTTCAGCTGGTTATGTAGAGTAGCCACAAGTTGCAGATTAAAGAAAATAGAATACAATTCTTAAAAAATTGTATAGAAATTTTAAAAGAAATAAAAGAAATTGATGTGAAGCTTATGTAGTCCGGCTAACACTTGACATTTTAATTATAAGGGGAAACCTTCGTGTTTAAATGTATGGTTATAATAATCGTTAAGTGTTGATGTGGATTTGTTTTGTATTTATATTGTGCATAATCAACTGTCTGTTTTAGACTAAAATCAAATTCATTCCATAATATTTTAATTGAGAAAAATATACTAAAATAAGGAAATCATAACACCAAAAATGTTCATGAACTTGAGGTAAGCTGTCAAATATAGCTCATTTTTACGCCCATTTCAAATAACATTCCTAATTTTCCAGATTAAAGTCAATTTCATGGTAATGTGCTTACATGAAATTTTTATGTCTGAATAAAAAAATTCTAGTCTAACTCTAATAGCGTTAAATTGAATAGCAAGAAAGTCATTTGAAATTTTATTAAACTCAGTAGAAAGTTAATGCCATTTACTGAAAAACGTTATTACCCATTATTTACATACATTTTTTGACCTTATTTATTGTACCTCTTAAAATATTGCTTATTTAGGTTTTTAAAGGAAGTGAATGCTTAACAGTAAAACCTAATTTTCTTACATCGAAAGTAAACAAGATATGTATGAATGAACATTATCAGTGCATACCACCCATACTAAGCGGCGGATGACTAATTGCGCGGCCTGTAAGCTTAGAAAAATTTGTGGGACTTTAAGTGATATAACTTTTGAGGACGTTTTCATTCCTTATGCTCCATTGCCTTTGCTTCAGTTTTGTTACTCATAGTGTAAACACTATAGAATAAATTTAAATTTCGAACGAAATAAGCTCTTTACTTTATGAGTTCTATACATAGAGCATTATAATAGTATATCGTACAGTTTCCAACAGGATATATTTCTGGAATTTTAATTATTTATCTAATCTTGAATGGCAAACTGTCTTTACTTATAAATTGAATTCTAATTAAGTGAATGCCAACTTTATGTTGGTTTCACATAAAATGCTCACTTTAAACAAGCTTAAGTGAGTTCTAATGTAACATAAACCACTAATTGTTGTCTATTTAGCTTTTAATTCACTTAATCAGCAGAGACTTTAGAGAAACGCCCTCCTTGAGTTAGCTAATAGTTTGTGAATTTAAACACAAGACCTTGTCAATCATTTCCCAAATTTTAACAGTTCAAGCAGTTTTCAACAGTAAAGAATTTTCATGAAGTCACGTAAGCTTGCAACATAAATTAAAAAAATCTAGAAAGACCAACTTACCGATACATTTCTTTTTGGATTTGTCAAGTTTGTATCCAGTGGAGCATAGGCATTCGTAGGAGCCTGGGATATTTATGCATGAGTGATCTTTGCCACAAGGAGAAGACTGACATTCGCCGATATCTAATAATTCACAATAAAGTTGTTTGAAAATGTGTACCATAAATTAAGCAATTTTAAGTCTAATTTAAAGATGTGTAATAAATAAATATGAAATTTTTTGTTTAATTTATTACGTTTGAATACTTCTTAATTGATTTTAGGAGAATGTAAAACATAATTGTCCTAAAACTTTCATACGTGTATTTGATATGAACAAATCAACATCTAAAACGTCTAATAAATTCTGTAAAAAATGAGAGTATAGTGAGATCTGTGATTTTTGGTACTGTATGTATTAGTAATTTATTTGTAACACAATTTCTAGATTCGTTTAGACAAATATTTTTGTAAATCATACAGACTACGTTTGATTTTTAACAACAAGAATGAGTCTATTAACATGATACGTTAATTAACGATCATTTACTGTACACGATAGAAGATTGCTTACCAAGGGCTACAAGCAGAACCACACATAAAGAAAGTTAAATCTGGTAGTGAGTTCGATAAGGCGGCATTTATGATATAAATCAAACCTAGTTCTTACATAGCTAATAGGATTATGAATTATGAAGTGTGACGTATACCCACGACGGTTGCTATTTTGAATTATTTTCATCGTTAAAAAAAAGCGAAAAACAACTTAGCTATTTAAAGTAATGAGATTAGCTTTGGAAAAATTCACACAACAAGAGCATATTAATTATCTTATCTTGTCGTTGCAAGTGTCAGAAATTTTGAGTTTGTTAATTCAAGATGTTGGATTATCTTTGCAACAGAAAATGCATCGACTAACAAAATTATATGAAATTGAAGCATATCATTTATACCAAACAAGCTTGACTGTTTACCCGCAATAAATCCTTTGAAAAAATATTTTACCAGAAGTGGAAAAATCATATTTGATTCAAGCATGTCGTCATTGATATGCATATCTTAATACAAAAAGCAGCGATATTTGGAGACGTTGCATCTTGCCGTAAAATTTAAAAAAGTTTTCAATCAAGCCTTATTCATTGTTCCATCAAGCACTGTTCATTTTCAAATTTATTGTTTTCTAAGTAAATCAACACAAAAACTAACAAAACAAGACTAAATGCAAGCAGGTTGGCTACGAACAGGTCCAAAACTAGAACGTTCATTGAAGGTGGGTTGAATACTCATATATATGCGAATATTCATGTTTTGTGACCTAATGTGCTCAGCAGTAGGGCGTGACGGACAAAGAAGTTATGTAAATAGGAATGGCTAAGAAGGTATGGCATTTTCATTATTGCCTAAAAGCAGGTCTTTTGAATTTATATAAGTTTGTGGAAGCTTCATCTAAGGTTCCGTTTTTGACACATTTACTCGAGCAAAACTATTACTAAGCATAACTCTAAATTATTTTTGATATTTAAGTGACCATTCCCTGCATACCTGTTCTTTATTGAATTGACATCTTTAAGTATGTACCAAGATATACTTGCAATTTTACAGATTGGCCAAATTTGTTACCACATTAATTTTAGTTGAATATGTTAAACTATTTTTGGCGATAAAAGAAATATTTGTCTTCAAGCCATTAACATTTTACCATGGGGCATTGATTGAATCACTCTTAGTTGCATAAAAAGTTCAGAATTAGCTTTTAGTGCCCAACAATCGGCTACATGGTCGAATGAGTTCTCTAGTTCTAACATTTTTTAGGAAGAAAACAATAAGTAAAGAATGCACCAATTTTACCACAAAATAGTACATTTATATAAAGTAGCTAATGTATTGATAATTATAGAAGCTACTCACAGTTTAAATTACGTCTCTCACGTTGACAGATGAAGTTAAAGTGACGCCCACATCCAGCGTCAGACCACCTGATATAATTAATAATAACGCAGTCCTCTATGCCAAATCTTTTGTGACTAGGTTTTCCCCTATGCCATAATGTGAAACTGGGCTTGCCATTTTGAACTGTGTAGAACTGATTGTCGCTTTTATTGCGATACAAACCAATAAAATAATGTTTACTGCGTTTTCTCCAGATGGTTCTTAAAATGGCAAAATTCTCAAATTCATTTTTTGGAACAGCAAGATCTCCTCCCATCTCTTGACAAAGTTTTCTTGCTTTATTCCATGTTGTTTCTTTTGCACTTAAGAAATAACAAGATGATTCTATATGCCACCAATCAGAAGGACATCTTACTAGACGAATGAAAAAATAAATAAGACAACAAGAACAAGTAATTGTTTTCAGAATGATTTGTACGAATAAAATAGAATATTTAATAAGCACTTTTTAACTGTAAAAGCTGATTAAAAATGCTTAAAAAGGCAGGATTGTGTTTTGAAGACAGATGTTGTTTAGAAAAAGTCTTTCAATACCTAAAGGGTTTTTAAGGAATAAGGAGGGACTTTGAGCTGGTTTTGTAGAGTAGCAACCCAGTTGCAGAGTAAAGTATAATAGAATACAATCCTTAAAAAAATTGTATAGAAATTGTAAAAGAAATAATAGAAATTGATTGTGAAGCTTATGTAGTCCGGCTAACACTTGACATTTTAATCATATGGGGAAACCTTCGTGTTTAAATGGATGGTTATAATAATCGGTAAGTGTTGTTAAGCATTTTTTTAGTATTTATACTGTGCATAATAAACTGTCTGTTTTAGACAAAAACTAATTCATTCCATAATATTTTAATCCAGATAGAAATACTAAAATAAGGAAATCATAACACCAAAAATGTGCATGAACTTAAGGTAAGCCGTCAAATATAGCTCTTTTTTACGCCAATCTACTTTCTTTTTAAGTGCTTGCTGTTGTCATTGTTGATTGATTGATAAACGTTATTTAAAATAATTAATTCGCCTTTTCAGCAATAGCTACATGAAAAATAGCAATTGCACATTTGCACTACACATAATTTTTTGACCATATGTGTTAACTAAAATGACAGATGTTATATTTTAAACCAACAACCTAAGAATATTATAAACAATGACGTGGCCTTTAGTTAAGATATAAAAGTTGTTTAATGTATTTGCACAGGCTTATGCCATCCCCGAGGAGGCCTTTGGAAGATAGAGCATGAGAGCTGATTGAGAATTCGAAAGTTCTCAGAAAACGTCTCTAAGGTTTGCATAAGCCAGTGCAAACACAAAAACATCATTTATTTCTTTTATAAAGCAACAATAAAGTGAAACAGACAAATTGAAAACAGACGTTTTAACTTTACCTCTAAAATACATTTATGATCGATTTTCAATTTGATTGATTTGATTGGTTGAATTCATATCTGTTTTGCGCAGACTAATGAAAACACAGCTATTGACCAATAAGAACCACATTTCACTGTCTTTACTTATAAATTGAATTCTAATTAAGTGAATGCCAACTTTATGTTGGTTTCACATAAAATGCTTACTTTAAACAAGCTCAAGTCAGTTCTAATGTAACATAAACCACTAATTGTTATCTATTTAATTTTTAATTCACTTAATCAGCAGAGACTTTAGAGAAACGCCCTTCTTCAGTTAGCTAATAATTTGTGCATTTGAATACAAGACCTTGTCAAGCATTTCCCATATTTTAATAGTTCAAGCAGTTTTCAAGAAATTTTCATGAAGTCACGTAAGCTTGCAACATAAGTTAAAAGATCTAGAAAGACCAACTTACCGATACATTTCTTTTTGGATTTGTCTAGTTTGTATCCAGCGGCGCATAGGCATTCGTATGAGCCTGGTATATTTATGCATTTGTGATATTTGCCACAAGGAGAAGACTGACATTCGCCGATATCTAATGTTTTACAATAAAGTTGTTTGAAAATGTGTACCATAAATTAAGCAATTTTATGTCTACTTTAAAGATGTGTAATAAATTAATATGAAATTTTTTGTTTACTTTATTACGTTTGAATATTTCTTAATTGAGTTTACGAGAATGTAAAAACATAATTGTACTAAATTTTTAATACATGTATTTTATATGAACAAATCAACATGTGAAACGTCAAATAAATTTTGTAACAAATGAGAGTATAGTGAGATATGTGATTTTTGGGGACTGTATGTATTAGTAATTTACTTGTAACACAACTTTTTAGATTCGTTTAGACAAATATTTTTGTAAATCGTTCAGACTACGTTTGATTTTTAACAAAAAGAATGAGTCTATTAACATAATACATTAATTAACGATCATTTACTGTACACGATAGAAGATTGCTCACCAAGGGCTAGAAGCAGAACCACACATAAAGAAAGTTAAATCTGGTAGTGAGACTGATAAGGCGGCATTTATGATATAAATCAAACCTAGTTCTTACATAGCTAATAGGATTATGAATTATGAAGTGTGACGTATACCCACGACGGTTGCTATTTTGAATTATTTTCATCGTTAAAAAAATAACGAAAAACAACTTAGCCATTTAAAGGAATAAGATTAGCTTTGGAAAAATTCACACAACAAGGGCATATTACTCATCTTATCCTGTCGTTGCAAGTGTCAGAAATTTTGAGTTTGTTAATTAAAGATGTTGGATTATCTTTGCAACAGAAAATGCATCGACTAACAAAATTATATGAAATTGAAGCATATCATTTATACCAAACAAGCTTGACTGTTTACCCGCAATAAATCCTTTGAAAAAATATTTTACCAGAAGTGGAAAAATCATATTTGATTCAAGCATGTCGTCATTGATATGCATATCTTAATACAAAAAGCAGCGATATTTGGAGACGTTGCATCTTGCCGTAAAATTTAAAAAAAGTTTTTCAATCAAGCCTTATTCATTGTTCCATCAAGCACTGTTCATTTTCAAATTTATTGTTTTCTAAGTAAATCAACACACAAAAACTAACAAAACAAGACTAAATGCAAGCAGGTTGGCTACGACCAGGTCCAAAACTAGAACGTTGATTGGAGGGTGGGTTGAATATTCATATATATGCGAATATTCATGTTTTGTGACCTAATGTGCTCAGCAGTAGGGCGTGACGGACAAAGAAGTTATGTAAATAGGAATGGCTAAGAAGGTATGGCATTTTCATTATTGCCTAAAAGCAGGTCTTTTGAATTTATATAAGTTTGTGGAAGCTTCATCTAAGGTTCCGTTTTGACACATTTACTCGAGCAAAACTATTACTAAGCAAAACTCTCAACTATACTTGATATTTAAGTGACCATTCCCTGCATACCAGTTCTTTATTGAATTGACATCTTTAAGTATGAACCAAGATATACTTGCAATTTTTCAAATTGGCCAAATTTGGTACCACATTAAATTTAGTTGAATATGTTAAACTATTTTGGCGATAAAAGAATTATTTGTCTTCAAGCCATTAACATTTCACTTTGGGCCATTGATTGAATCACTCTTAGTTGCATAAAAGTTCAGAATTAGCTTTTAGTGCTCAACAATCTGCTACATGGTCGAATGAGTTCTTTAGTTCTAACATTTTTTGGAGGAAAACAATAAGTAAAGAATGCACCAATTTTACCACAAAATAGTACATTTATGTAAAGTACCTAATCTATTGATAATTATAGAAGCTACTCACAGTTTAAATTACGTCTCTCACGTTGACAGATGAAGTTAAAGTGACGCCCACATCCAACGTCCAACCACGTGCGAAAAAAAATAATAACGCAGTCCTCTATGCCAAATCTTTCGTGACTAGGTTGTCCCCAACGCCATGATGTGAAATTGGGCTTGCCATTTTGAACTGTGTAGAACTGATTGTCGCTTTTATTGCGATACAAACCAATAAAATAATGTTTACGGCGTTTTCTCAAGATGATTCTTAAAATGGCATTATTCTCAGCATTTTTTTGGAACAGCAAGATCTCCTCCCTTCTGTTGACAAAGTTTTCTTGCTTTATTCCATGTTGCTGCTTTTGCACTGAAGAAATAACAAGATGATTCTATATGCAACCAATCAGAAGGACAGCTTGCTAGACGAATGAAAAAATAAATAAGACAACAATAACAAGTAATTGTTTTCAGAATGATTTGTACGAATAGAATAGAATATTTAATATGCACTTTTAAACTGTAAAAGCTGACTGAAAATGCTTAAACAGGCAGGATTGTGTTTTGCAGACATATGTTTTTTAAAACAAGTCTTTCAATACCTAAAGGGTTTTTAAGGAATAAGGAGAGACTTTGAGCTGGTTTTGTAGAGTAGCCACAAGTTGCAGATTAAAGAAAAATAGAATACAATTCTTAAAAAAATTGTATAGAAATTTTAAAAGAAATAAAAGAAATTGATGTGAAGCTTATGTAGTCCGGCTAACACTTGACATTTTAATTATAAGGGGAAACCTTCGTGTTTAAATGGATGGTTATAATAATCGCTAAGTGTTGTTGTGGATTTTTTTAGCATTTATATTGTGCATAATAAACTGTCTTTTTTAGACAAAAACTAATTTATTTCATAATATTGTAATCGAGAAAAAAAATACTATAATAGCTTTAACTATAATAGCGTTAAATTGAATAGTAAGAAAGTCATTTGACATTTTATTGAACCAGTAGAAATTTGATGCCATCTACCAAAAAACATTATTACACATTATTTACATACATTTTTTGACCTTTTTTATTGTACCTCTTAAAAAAATTGCTTATTTACGTTTTTAAAGGAAGTGAATGCTTAACAGTAAAACCTAATTTTCTTACATCGAAAATTAACAAGATATGTATGAATGAACATTATCAGTGCATACCACCCATACTAAGCGGCGGATGACTTGTTGCGCGGCCTGTAGGCTTAGAAAAATTTGTGGGACTTTAAGTGATATGACTTTCTCCAAAAAGTTCAGTCTTTTGACGACGTTTCCGTTTCTTATGCTCCTTTGTCTTTGCTTAAGTTTTGTTACTCATAGTGTAAACATTACAGAATAAATTTAAATTTCGAACGAGATAAACTCACTACTTTATGAGTTCTTTACATAGAGCATTATAAGAGTATATCGTATAGTTTCCAACAAGATATATTATTGAAATTTTGATCATTTATCTCATCTAGAATGGCAAAGAGTAAAAACTATGTTTAAAGAGAACAGGACTTTTTAAAACGCGGGAATGTAAGCCTCCGCCTACATAGCCTACTGAGTAATCGGATAACGGCCATATTTGTCTGCTCTTGGAATAAGTTCATAAAGCTACAATCCATTGATTGAAGACATTTGATGTAATATGATTGAGGTGCACTCATTCTAAGAGGTCTGGAAGCATGTCTGTGAAAATGCTATTTAAAGTTTGGATTTACAGAATTCTTAGTTTTAGAAAGCCAACCAATAATAAACTCAAAACTGTCTAATATGGTGTATCTAGGTTAGCAGGGCTATAGCTAGATTACTAACTTCAGGAGGAGTGTTAACCCTAACCTTAACCCTTACCCTAACCCTAACCCTACCCCCTCCTTAATGTAGAGAAAATCAAAATGTGTTAATGCTAACATATGCTATTGTCATTTAGAGAACCATACACTTTTAATGTTGTGTGCTGGGGAAGTTTTAAGTGTATTAAAGCTTTTCATAAATTTATTACTGATTTCCTGCTTGATTGTATTGATAATGATGAACTTGTATGTGTGGCTGTGAGCCTTATTTTTGTGGTTGCATGTAAAATATAGATGCAGCAAATTCCTTGCACAGAAGCAACAGCACAGAGAACAGCTCAGGATTCTCAACAAAGAACAAAGTTTTAAAACTGCACGGAGATACTTTTTATTCATGATCGGTGATAAAAAATCTTGATAAAGACAGTAATGGATCCATACCTTGGCACGAGTTACATTCTCCTGAGTATCCTTCCATACACGTGCAGTTCAATGTTCCATTAATTTTACGATAGTATGTGTTGGGTCCACACAAAGGAAAGTTAAAAGTGCTTGTCGCTATATCGATCAATAAAATTAAAAATGAAATCAAACAGGGATTTCAAACGAAATATATTCTTCCTCAAAGAACGCAATTTGTCACTCAGTATCCACGTTGACGTACCCAGCAAGCAAGTTTGTTATGCAATGTTGATAATTTTGGTGTTCGCGCATTTCGTAAAAACAAAACAATTAAATAAATGTTGAAAATTTACAGAGTATGAACAAATTTGCTGGCTGTTTGGGACACTATAAGTGATATACTAAAGAAGTTAGATAATTAAAAAATGTTCAGAAAATTATCAATTCATCAGTAGTTCTCACAAAATGTGTCAAAGCTCATGTATTTTGGCATGGATTTAAAGTAAAATGAATAAAAATTAATCTCGAAAACCATGAGAGTACTTTGTAATCGCCTCAATTTGAACAGCATGCACAAAAAATGAAAAGTTTCAAATCTAGTTTTATCCTAAAATGTAAAAGTTTAAACTCTGTTTTGCAATATACTGAAATTTTAAGAAATTTGATAAACCTTAAGCTCACTGCACAACATGCTTAATTTGGACGTTTTGTCTTTCAATCTATTTTCATGTTTGTTTTTTTTTAAGACTGATTTCAAGCCTAAGTGATTGTTTAAATGATGTAAGAAACAATAAAGACTTAAATTACCACGCTAGAAGTTTGATAAGAATAGACAAACGCCAAAATGTCCAAATTAGCACTTTGCACTTTAAACATAATGTTCATCAAGTTTTCTATAATTTTGGAAGGAAGAACAACCGTTTACTAAAACAATGTAACTTTGAACTTTTTAACGTCTTTCTATTTTATGAACATTAGCGTGGGAGTTTTTGCAAGTCTTAGATTATTATGTCAAAAAGGTAAATATTTACCTACCGTTTGAATCAGGAGTGGTACTGTGTTTTGCTACAGCCAAATCAAGATAAGTGTTGTTTAAAGGAAGAAAATATTTACGTCTCGTACGTTGATCTGTTGTGTTATGGACGCTAACGACACTTTGTCCAACACTAGTCATGATATAAATGAATTCCCCAAATACTGCCATGGGACCTCGTGAAGTTCCAAAATCAATTACATTATGGGAGTTGTAATCACAAGAAAAAACATTTCCGTTTAAAACTCGCCAATAAATCTTCTCTTTAGCCATGTCAAGCGTTAGATCAAGTGCTATTGACTGAAGTGAAACGGAAAAAATATGATGTTTATTTGCAGTCATGCTCCATAACTATAAGAAACGTTTTGTACTTTCTGCCAAGAATAGATACCTTAATAAAAATATTTGTACATTAGTTTTCTCTATACGTACTGAAATACATAAACAATTGGCAAGCTAATAGATGGAAGAAAGGAAAGATAGACTATTTTTTAGTTTAGACAAAGATGTTGTTAAAGTATTCAGAACTACCTTCATATATAGACCGTTTAATGGAACATAATCATAAAATTTGATAATATAGCAACATAAAGGTATTGTAACTAACAGGAAAAGATCATCTTTATCATTTAAAATCTCTTTTTAAAAAACAGAACTAAAATATATGAAGTAATTAAACACTGCATGTTATTCAGAGCATAATAATAAATGTAATATGTTATTTTTATTCACATAACTTCTATAATGATTGGTATTGTTTGAGATTATTGTTGGAATGAGTAATGTTGTAGTTTGGAGTGGCTGCTGAATGAATTGTGTTGGTAATTGATAATGCTGAAAATTAGCTGATGCGTGGAAGTTTACTTCGAATTGAAAATTTGGTGTTGGTAAATGATATGCACCATTTAATGAAGATATAAAATTAAGAAAGCTTTGTCATTTCAATTTTAAGCTTTCTTAATTTTTCAGTTTCATCTTGCATGAAAAGCAGCAGCTCCTTGGATGGATCATCGTCCACAAATGTCGTTAAAAGAGCTATAGCTTCAAAAACATTGTCTTTTGTTGATAATTTTTTTTCAGTTTGTTTGGACAAACAATTTTTTAAAACTATCTTAACCTTCTCTTTTTAATTGTCAAATTTTTTCATTGTTTTTCTGAAAAATCAAAAAAACGTTGACACTGGAACTATCGCTATTGCTATCATTTGAAAATGATGATTCTATCGCCTTGTCATATTCGTGTTTCAAAGAATCTTTGGATTGAGCAGACTGCAAAAACTGCTTGAACACTATGTCTTTTCCTTTATCAAAAATGTTTGATGCATCTGGAAGTTTTGAGTATCATCGCAGCATATTTGCATTCCCCAATACATTTCTTAAATATATTACGCATTTGAGTAACAGCAAGATATTGTATTTACAAAAGGTGTTAAATTACGACTAAAGGAGGCGGTGTCAAATGGATTACATGATAAAGAAGTTGGGAAATAAAATATAGTAAAGTTAAGAAAGATTAAGTGGAATGCAACCTCCTTGCACGAAGAGTGAAGGCTTGTGTTTGTTGAGTAGAAGGCTCTCATCAATGAAGAGCTCATAGGAATCGTTAGAAGAGGAAATTATTTTAAAGTCGTAAATTATTTATAACATATTCAGAAAGCTCTGATCCACAAGGCTTTTAAGCCAATTTCTTTTTATTCACATGATAATTATCTTCAGATTCATCATCAGTAGAAGATACAGACCTAACGTTTGCCTAAGCTACACTAAGAAACACTGCATGAGCTAAAGTTAGTGGAATGATTTTCCATTCATGTGATTTGATTTGATGTGTGAATTGATTTATTAAATGGAAGTGTGCAGCCACTTAATTTGCAGCTCTCGACTTTTAAATATACTCTGCCATTCAATGCAAGTTAAAAGAAGGCTTGAAAAACTATAACTTGATATATTGATTATGTTTTTTCAAATTGCAACATTTTTGAAAATAAAATCCATTTTTATATTTTTCATGTAACTACGTTGGAATGTGTGTAGTTCTTTTTATCTTCGTTACAAAACGAAAAGTTGAGGTTTTTTATGTTCACCACATTCGTGAATATTTTAAAACTTTATTGCCATTTCGTAATGAGATTGTTGCACATCTCTTACACCGCCTTAAAAAAAGTATAAAAAGAGCACAGTATAGCAACAAACAATGCTCCCACTTTGTTGAAATCTTTTGTGTAGGGCTTATCTTATTAAGCATATGATTACCATGGAGGCGTCAAGCAAATTGCTTTTTCTGACAAAGAAAAGTGCTCTTAGGTGGCTAGCTGAAGCCAGTAATGAAAGTAAATGTACAACACTAAGTTGCACAGTGAAGTTGTACTACTTTTTTGTAGGTTGTAGAAAGCCAAGGTTCTGTGAGTATTTGACTAAAGTTTTATGTGCAAAGTAATTATTTAATATTTTGTTTCAGTTTCTACCGCTCTGTTTTATTTCATTAAATGACTTCATCATATATAAACATTGATCCCTCCGTTGTTACCTTTTTTCTCAAAGCTCTTTGGTTGCTCAGCATAAATATCGCTGTCGATATTTAAAATTTCAGGATCTGCATGTTATTTTCTGCTGCATGTGTGCTGAATAATCACACGAAACTTGTTCATTATTGCAGTAGGTTTTGAAATGCCTTATGATCACGCAATAAAATTTTGCTGGCCAAATCTCTCCGAAAGACGTTGATTTTAATAAAAATCTGTCGAGCTATATGACGTTTGTTTCTTTATAGCCAACAAAATACTTAAATAAATGAAGATATGATCTTCGCACTTTGCTGGAGAATTTAAGCAGTTGTTTCATGAACCTGAAAAATTCAAGTGACTCAACGGGATTAAAACCAATGACATCTGCGGTCACTCATAGCTCAGTTGATCAGAGAACCGGAACGGCACCGCAGAGGTCATGTGTTCGAAAACATCGCATTTGAAACACCACACTGCATAAAACACTATCATAAAATACTTAATATTCACTCCCTCGGTAAAAAACGAGTTTTGATTTCCCTGGAAAATCGATTTCTTTTTCTATTATTAAACCTCTAAAAAACAAATCATAATACAAACTTATAAAATTCAACTTTTCTATTAAATTAAAACACCGTCTCTAAAAACAAAAACTCTTAATTTGCTTAAGAAACCCTCCAATAGATTGACATAGTTTATTAATTTTACGCTTACAAGTAAATAGAAGAATTTCAATATCGCCTTACCCATGTTTTGAGTCAAATGCAATGCTGGAAAATTGCAAGCCTGGTTGAAGCCTCATAACACTTCTAATTTTGTTTTTCAAATAAATTTGGTAGATTATGTTCGTGGAGTCGATGTAAAAGAGACGACGACCAATCCAGTCAACTGTAATATCATGAACAAAAACGTTTTTCGCAAAAATTTCGTTTCTAGTCAAGTCAAGATTTCCCCGTTTGATGTCGTTGTCATCAATGTAGTAAAGCACATTCTCAACTACATCAATTTCTATGTCATTATATCTTGATGCATGGTGAAATTTATTCTTACTGGATCCATTAATAGTGCTGACATGAATATCTCCAGTAATAGAATCAACAGAGTATATTTTATCAAAGCTCCTAATAATCAAATATGGCTTTGGATAAACATCTAAATAAATAATAAAAAAACTATAAATAACAACGATGAGAGTGGATTAAAAAAATACAAATTTTTGTAGACTTTACGATCATAATATTTTGTGAAAGAGCAGAATATGTATTTTTAGAAAGAATTTTTTACTGTAGAAATATTACTAATAACTGAAATTAGATTGGCTGCAAAACTTCTACATTTTTTTTTGAATATTGTTTTTGATGCTATGAACAAGAAACTATGAAAATTTGTCAAATCTAAAGATTGTACCTTTGTGAAAACACATTTCTGTTTGCATTTGCATCATTTCTTTGTTGTATTGTTTTACTTCCTTGCATGCAGCTGTGTTATCTTCATTGCCATTTTTATCAACGCAAGTTTCCATCCATTCTTTAACGTTGTCTTTTAATGTCTCTAAGCTTTTCTTGCAGATTGATATGTCGTCATTACCATTTACTATTTGGCCATTAATAGACAGGATTATGAGAGTCCCAAGAAACGCTTTTGTTGAGCTTGATATCATCTTTATTTTCTATTTATAAAAAGGTGGACGATTACTATTTTCTTTAAAGCTTTTGTAGTAAAACATTTACTTTCTTTATGAAAGGCTTATCATCAATATAATCATATAATCATTTGTTCTTAAAATTTTTTTTGGTACATAAATCAAGTATTGATTTCTAGAATTATGTAACATTTTAACTTCCTTCCCCAAAAAGTATTTTTACGTTTGCTTTTAGATAATTTATGATGATTGGATATTGTTGCAATAGATTAGACAAATTGTTCATTTTTAAAGACTCATGTTTACAACAATTCATATAAATAGAGTTCATTAGCCTAGAACGTGTTTTGAATAAATAGATGTAAGGTTTCTAGGAAGCAAAAGCAAAGAAAGAAAGAAAACAGTTCAATGTGCACTATGAAGAAATGACCCAATATTTGAAATTCACCAAGAGCGGCTTAGAAAAAAATTAAAATGGGTTGATTTCAAATTTACTCATGTTAACTCAGTTTACCAGATAAATGTAAAAGACGTATTGCTGAACTAAGTCAGCAAAATTAAATGCCAAATAGTCTGTTGCGCAGTGTTCAACAGACTCGCTGGCCTCTCTACATATCATCTAATTACAGAAATGGATGCCGTTAAACAATACATGATATTCTGCTTTACAACATCTGTCAGTCGTATAGAGAAGTTCGCCTCTCATAATTATATAAATTTTGAATTGAATGAAATTTATAAGTATTTTGACAGAACTGCTAAAGTAAAGAAAATCTAAAAAGCTAAATAGAGGAATGCAACTTTGCAGTATTAAAAAATTCTTACTTCTTCAAATATTTTGTTTTAGACAATCAAAAGGCATTTGCCATTGTCAAAAATATTCTTGCAATATTGAATAATTTTAGCAAAAGAAACATGAGACGAAAAATGCATCATTTGTTTTACATGCATTCCTTGCTTTTTAAAATGACTTCTGTATTGATGTTTAATGATGATTTGCCCCATTTCAATTTATTGAATTATGTACCTCTTTTTCTTTATCATTTCCCTCAATCATAAATCTTAGTTTTAATGTCCAATCCAATATTCTTTATTACACATGCATTCAATTTTTTTTTTACAATCATTCCCATGTAAATACGCAAAACGCATTACAAATATTTTATAAATTTTAAATGTCTATGATAGTTGGAAATCATTTTTTTGTTGTCTGTATTTAGAACAAAAATACGAACGATGGTTGCTTCAAATATTTTTGATGTAGCTACGATTTTCTTTGGCGTATGAATGGAAATATGACATAATACATTTCCAGACATTCATAAATATCAATTAGTAGAACTTTATGATTTGTTGTGATCAATCAATTCGTTATTGTTTTCATCATAAGGATAAATATAAAATGATAAAAAGATTTGCAAAGCAGTAAAAGTTTTTTTAAAAATTTTAAATTAGTCAAATTACAAATGGCAGCTACTCTTAACTACAGAAAATGTTTAAAAAAAAACATACAAAAATGTTTCATAAGGCTTTAAGTTTTTTATAAGATAAAGATTGTATTAGATTATCTGTTGGATTACGTATAAGCATTACTATGATAAATGAAATGTATGGTATTGATAAGGATGACTAATCCATAAGAGCTATTGTTCTTAAATTATGTGATAGGCTCTGAATTTTAGGTTTTCTTTATGTTTTCATTACTTACCATATAAGAGGCAATTTGGCTATCAATGAAATTTCTTATTTAAGTTCTGACGAGTTGTTTTCTATTCTTCTCAAACAGCAGCTTAGAAAAAATGTAACTGAAGTAGAAACTGTCTTGTCTTAAAGTGCTAGTAATATTGGCTTCTTGAATTTTGATATCAACACAAGAGAAGTACTTTTCTGTGGACGGGGACACAAATTTTGATGATTTTTAATTATATTTTGGATAAAGAGCCGTAATTGCAGAAATTAAGTGTCAGAAAAAATATGCAACAAAAATTATGTTTCAACAATTCGAAGAAATACCATTTACATTGAAAATAACAGACCAAATTATTTCAATTTCTTATAACAACACCCCGGGAAAAAATATGTTTATTTTGACGTTATTCAAATTGCTCAACTATTTCAAGTGTCTCTATAAACTAAAAGAAAAATGTGCACTGCAGATGTTAGTTTTCGCTCATAGATAAGATATTATAAAGCCAAAAAAGGAGTATTGTCTATCAGCAACTTTTGTTCAACTTTTATAGTTCATTATAATATATTTTACCCTTTTTTACTTAACCTAACATGAAACTTTCTAAAGTATATCAAATTCAAACAAGGCTAGTTTCTTAGGTGTTTATCTTTATACATGCCATTTCAAATGATTTTAATTTCTCATGTTTTAAAAAATTTAGTTTATTTCAATGTATTCATTCTCTTTCCTCTCTCAAAAATGCAGAAAATAAGGACAAAAAAAACATTAATGGTTGCGGACCTCCATCCCCCTAAACATTTTCTGAGCAAAATTTTAGACTTACATTTTATGTGATATACATGATATTCTGTTTACAACATCTGTCAGCCGTATAGAGAAGTTCGACTCTCATAATGATATAAGTTCTGAATTCGATGAAATTTATGAGCATTTCGATAAAATTGCTATAGTAAAAAAGTGTAAAGAACTAAATAGAGGAATTCAACTTGAAAGTATCAAAAAGTTTTAATTCTTCAAATATTTTGTTTCAGACAATTAGAAGGCATTTGCCATCTGTCAAGACTATTCTTGCAATTTTGAATAATTGTAGCCAAGGAAACAAGAGACGAAAAATGTATCATTTGTTTTACATGCATTCCTTGCTATTTAAATTGACTTCTGTACTGATGTTTGATGATGATTTTCCCCATTTCAATTTGTTGAATTTTGTACTTCTCTTTCTTTATCATTTCCCTCAATCATAAATCTTAGTTTTAATGTCCAATCAAATATTCTTCATCACACATTAACAAATGGCAGCTATGTATACATGACGCATGGCTGCGCTACTCTTAACTACAGAAAATGTTTAAAAAAAAACATACAAAAATGTTTCAGAATGCTTTGAATATATTAAAAGATAAAGATTGTATTAGATTATCTGTTGGATTACGTATAAGCATTACTATGATAAATGAAATGTATGGTATTGATAAGGATGACTAATCCATAAGAGCTTTTGTTCTTAAATTATGTGATAGGCTCTGAACTTTAGGTTTTCTTTATGTTTTCATTACTTACCATATAAGAGGCAATTTGGCTATCAATGAAATTTCTTATTTAAGTGCTGACGAGTTGTTTTCTATTCTTCTCAAACCGCCGCTTAGAAAAAATGTAACTGAAGTAGAAACTGTCTTGTCTTAAAGTGCTAGTAATATTGGCTTTTTGAATTTTGATATCAACACAAGAGAAGTACTTTTCTGTGGACGGGGAAACAAATTTTAATGATTTTTAATTATATTTTGGATAAAGAGCCGTAATTGCAGAAATTAACTGTCAGAAAAAATATGCAACAAAAATATTGTTTCAACAATTCGAAGAAATACCATTTACATTGAAAATAACAGACCAAATTATTTCAATTTCTTATAACAACACCCCGGGAAAAAAATGTTTATGTTGACGTTATTCAAATTGGTCAACTATTTCAAGTGTCTCTAAAAACTAAAAAAAAAAATGTGCACTGCAGATGTTAGTTTCCGTTCATAGATAAAATACTATAAAGCCAAAAAAGGAGTATTCTCTATAAGCAACTTTTGATTAATTTTTATAGCTCATTATAATATGATTTACCCCCCTTTTTACTTAACCTAACATAAAACTTTCCAAAGTACATCAAATTCAAACAAGGCTAGATTCTTAGGTAATTATCTTTATACATCACATTTCACATGATTTTAATTTCTAATTTTTAACAAATTTAGTTCATTTCAACGTATTAATTCCCTTTCCTCTCTCAAGATTCGGAAAATATGGACAAAAAAAGGCAAATTAATGCTTGCGACCCCCTCCCATAAACATTTTCAGAGAATATTTAGGACTTACATTTTCATAAATTACAATCCTCATACAGGTAAGTGTTCTTTCGTTTTCACCGAATGAATAAAAGCAAAGTTTCAGCACATACTTTTTTATTTTTCTATCAGAAATTTTGGCGTACTACGTATGTTTGTGTCTTATTGACATAATGTCAAATCTAAGTTGTTTGGGCTCATTACTTGTGCAATATGTATAAATGTGCATCGTTAGTTTATACTTTTGAACAATTTTACTGAAAATAATAATGGTTTTTCTACAATCTATTTTTAAAAATATTACATTGTCATTGAATGCAAAAACGTTCTCTCAAATTTATTCAGTTTCTACAAAAAAAAAACGCTTTCTGTAAAAAAATCTGCAAAGAAATGTCTCTTTTGCTTTGTTGCTTTTGAGTCAGATTGTGTGACAGGGAATATTTAATACTGATTGCAAAAAGATATAAACATCTCTTAAAAAAATTCTTTTTAACGTTTAAATTATTCAACAGCTTAATTCCATTGACGTAATTTTATTAGCGTGCTTTAAATTTGCATTGAAATTCTCACGAAGACACGCATATAATATTGTTCATTCTCTTCTTTGAGTCACGCAACGTCAACAAGAGTTGTGAATTTTTAGGTTTGAGAAGCAGTTAGAGAAGTCATAGACATAGATGTGGCTCTTACACGCTTTTTTAGAGATTGTTCTTTATTCATCATGTTTATAATAAATTGTTTTTCGTCAGGTATCAATGAACCCAATTTATATCATCTTTTATGCCTTAACATACATCCAAAAATACTTTAGAAAATTCTCTATGCATGATGCCTTATAATATATTTCTTGCATTTACGCAGCATAAAAGAAACGCTTTACCTGCTGCTTTAATATTGAAATTTTAAAAGTTGTTTGTGTGGGAGAATATATTAGTTTTTTCTTTTAGCAGCTGAAAAGCTGTTTTGTAAATTTCCAATTGTTTATATTTACAATGTATGGATTTCTGCAAAGTAAGAAATTTCATTATAATTTTGCTATTGTTCAACCGAATAGTTTTTGATATATTACAGAGTTAAACTTTCACTAGTTGACAGAGGTCATTTTAACAAAATATGTTGTCATGTAGCAGTGTAAATTGTTTGTTACAAAAAATTCGTTGCTAATGTCCTTTTCTGTGGACATTTAAATGTCACTCAATCTATTGACTTCTCTTCAAACCATGCAATCACAGATCTGATGCAGAAAAATAACTGAACAACAAACACACTAAGAAATCTATTTGAAAAATAAGGCCAAAACTCCTTTGTTAAAGATTGACTGTTTTTTTGGTTTCGCGTTCATACTTTGCCAGCAAAGTAAGAGATACTTCAAAGAGTGACTTACTACAAAAACCAACCTATGCAACTATCTTTATCAAGCAGCTATGAACATGCCACAAAGAAGACTAATGATAGCGCTTGTTCAACACGACAATATCATAGAGCATGACACGTCATTTAAAAACAGATGTATTTATTTATATACTTTGTACTGCATGTCACAAGGTGGTTTATTGTGCTGCTATCGAAAAAATGCTTCCGCCATTACCTTTATGAACATCTGAAGAATACATTACCACCGACTTTATCTTCTACTTCCCGAAACAGCTTGAGACAACAAATAAAGTTGATATTTTACGGAAGATCTTATCTTGTATTCAATATAGATTCACTGGAGGATGTTACTGATTTTGACAAACTTTGAATAATTTATGGCTCGAGAAAAAAATTCAAAAATGTCCCAGTTAACGACATAGCAAGCTTTCCTAGCGTTGATAGATCTTTAAGCCAGGGCCGGATTAACATTTTGCGGGGCCCATGGCATAATATCAGTGCGGGGCCTTGCTCCAACCCCTGTGTTTACCAAAATGCAATAGAAAACTGTTTTTTTAACTCAAACAATTAAACCTCGTATTTTGGCCTATTTAAACCAATACGTTGAATATAATTCCAATTTACAATCACGTACGTATACCAAACATTACATACCAATATTAAACAGACTAATATAATAAACACGATAAAAAAAGACGTAAAAGGTTTTACTGTGCAGAAGTGTTAAGCCTTATAAACGTTATGCTTACGGTATTTCATAAGAGCAAAATCATTAATCAGGGATGACATATCAATACTACGCAGAACATCATTTTCAATACTCAGAAGAGCAAGGCTATTTAGTCGTTCCTGTGTCATGGTTGAACGAAGATGATCCTTTATTAGCTTTAATTTCGAAAACGACCGTTCACCAGAACAATTTGATATCATCATACTGAGGTAAATGCGAAACACAATAACAGTGTTTGGAAATACAGTTTCCAGGTTATTTCCCACAAGAAACCTGTATATACGCAGTTCTAGGAGTCTACGTTCACTTTGATGTCGTCATCATCATCGGATGTTACATCGATGTCATGGTCTTCACTAGGCTGAGCAGAAGATCCAATTCGAGCTGAAGAATAATGAGGTGCAGCTGCATGACTCGCATCTAATGCTCTTTTCACGAATTCTGTGTTGAGAAAGCTAGAAAACTGGAGCAATTCATCAGCCAAATTGACTTCGAGGTCAGTGGAAAATGCTTTTTGCAATCTTTGTGCGTTTTCCAACACGTCTTCAGCTGGCAGATCTGTAAGCTTTCGCAGAAAGCCAAACTTTTCAGCAATGTTGATGTAAGCACTCAGTCGTTTTCGCAACTCAGCATCCAGACTATCGATTATTACAAGGAAAGTACCTGTGCGAAACTTGTCGGCTGGAATCTGCAACAAATCAGGTGCTGATCCTGGCTCGTCGTTACGACGATTTCGTTTACGCACGCGCTTGATCTCTTCTTTATATTGATCACATTCACTGAGCTCCTTTCCTTTGGCTTCAAATTCTTCAAATCTGGTTCGCAGCGAAAGGACAAAGTCAATCAGCGATTCATATAATGCAACAGCAGTGTTGAGATCTTGATCAGCTAATTGCAGGATCTGACTTGTTCTCTGAAATCGTTGCAAGATTTGATGCCATAATGCTGCCAGAATTCCAATTTCAAGCTGGGCCATATCAGACGCAAGACTATTGGCTTCATTTTGGCTTCAGGCTTCTCATCTTGATCATCATGGATCTCGTCTAAAGCAGCATTAATTTCCTCGTATCCTATTACTAGAGCTTTTGTAGCATCTGCACGTGCTGACCATCGAGTATCAGACATACGTTTAACCGTTGGAAGTCTCTTGCTTGAAAGTTGGTCGGTTAAAACTTTCCAACGATGCGTTGAAGCAGCAAAGAAAGAGTACAATCGTTGGAGGAAGTTGAAGAATCTTGATGCTTCTTGACAACAACTGGCAGATGATTGTCCAACAAGATTAAGGGAATGTGCAACGCAGGGTATGTACTGTGCTAGGCTACAATGTTGCTGAATAATGGCCTGCATACCATTATATTTCCCACTCATATTGCTTGCATTGTCATATGACTGGCCGCGGCAATCCGAAATATTTATATTATTGGTTTTCAAATAATCTAGTAGCCTTTCAGCTAGCAATTTTCCTCTATGTCCACGTATGTTAAGGAAAGATACAAATCGTTCGACAGGACCAGAGGGTAAAACGTATCGAAGAATGCATGTCAGTTGATCAACGTGGGAAATATCTGGGGTAGAGTCTACACAGACGGAGAAATACTTTGCAGCTTTAACTTCTGTAAAAATCTGCTCGCGAACTCGAGTTGCCATCAGTTGGATGAATTCCTCGCAAATAGTCTCTGAGAGATAGGATGTGTGACCCTTTCCCTTATTTGCATTACGGTTGATGTGTTGCGCTAGAAATGGATCGAACATCGATATAAGTTCTAATGTTCCCAGGTAGTTACCGTTTTTTGGTGATCCAACGATCTCATCAGTGCCGCGAAATGGTAAACTTCGCTCGGAAAGGTAACGGATGGTTTCTGTTACCCGCTCAAGTACTGCCCGCCGATAGTTACGCTCATCACTGGCCTGTGTGACCAGTTCTGAATCAATACGGCAGCCAGCATCGCTACGTTGGAGTAGCTGAAAAACAGCATTACGGTGCGCTGAACTTTTCTCATGTCGTGGAATTGACTGGGATGCGCGTTTTCAGTCATTATAACCTTGTTTTCCTAAAACGATGCTGTCAGTCATGAGTTTACACGCAAAACAGAACACGACATGTTTGGATGGTGAATAGCAGAGCCAGTTTTGAGGATGTTGCTGTTTTGTAAGCTCATGTGTGTACGTGAACAAAGTTTTTTGACATCGTCTATTGTAAGCATCTCCCTCATATCTTGTTGATGTTGCGCTGAAATCGGCATCGGAATTTCTGCACTGACTACTCCCTTGGCCTGCCCAGTGCTCTCTCATATTGTCAGAAATATCAGTAGGCCATAATCCCAAATCACAACAGTATCCATCATTGTTATCAGTAGAAATAGACGTATCACCAGATGTCAACTCCTTGGATGTGTCGCCGTGTCGGGTTCCTCAACTGCTTCTGCCATTGTTGTCATCGCTTCATCTGCAGCAGTCAGCTCAGAAGAACCTTCATCAGCCTTCGGAGGAAACAGTTCCGATATTTTCGGCATTTTACTTAAAACTTTACTTTCCCGTAAAATTCGTTCATCCTTTGCCTTTCGTTTTGCTGCTCCAGATGCATATTTGCGATTTTTGTCGCGGTTGCGGTTGCCACCCCCACTGGTGGAACTCATTCTTTAATTGTTAACTATATTATAGCAATTAGCAAACCTAAAAATTTGAAAGTGACGTTTTAGTAATATTTACTTTCACAAAAACATAGAAGGACGATTTGACGGTTTACTATCGCACATACAGAATTGTGAGAAAATAAATGGATCTCCTATCCCATTGCAAAATATAGCCTATATTTTGCCAGTGAATAATTGATACTTGCAGTGTTACCGTTTTTGGAATTGGGCCTCACGCTTTTATATTTCAATTAGTCTTGGCCGTTTCGTTTTATTTCCCTTTTTTTCTTTTTCCAAAGGCAAGCGCGGGGCCCCCAGAAGCGCGGGGCCCGCGGCATATGCCGCTTCTGCCATATAGTTAATCCGGCACTGCCGCACACACTAGCATGATCAAGCTCAGTACACAGGTTCTCAACAAGTATTAGTGTAACTCAACACTTGCATCATAAAGAATAATTTCCGTCACATCAAATGTCACTAACACACCATAATTTGCTCAATCTTTCTTATTAGTACAAATAACCTATTCATATTTTCACATGATAAGAGTATTTGAAAGAGCTTATAATCTACATTGCTGTTGTAAAATCATTAATTCATGTATGCAGGATAATTTCATGTTTAAATTTTTTTTTAAAATCGTTGTCTACAGATTATAACATGCTTATAGGAATATCAGTCGCCCAAATTTATCGATGTTCCAACAGCCTTGATGTATATTACCAACAAGCACCTAACATTCCACCAAACTTACCGTACTTATGATTGAGAAAATAAATCATGAAGGATATAACATACCATGACAGCATACAGTAAAATTGTCCCCATATTATCAAAAAATGCCCTTGTATGAAGAAAGTAGCCAGCATCCAAAACAATTCTAAATATGAAATACATATCTGTAGAATAAATTTCCATAGTTTCCATAATTAATTTTTTCTCTAACATGTATTCATGATTGACTTGCAACTTCCATATTATTGATTTGATTTAGTTTGTTGGGCTCAGATCAGTTTGGGCTCAGACTAATGCCAATGTTACATGGACCAATAACTGCACATGTTTTATTGCTTTTGTAAAATCTACTCGAATCACACCAACTAAATGTTGTTATACCTTAGTTTGAAACACATTAAGAATAGTCATAGTTGTTGAATCATCAACACTAGCCTTGGTGACTTCAACAATATTATGATTTATCCTCTTTATAGTTTCTGGTGTTCAATATTTTGAAAATGTCATTGTTTGACAAAGCAAGTGAATCAATCAATTTAAAAGACAACTTACGGTGGCAACATGAACAGAAAGAATATGGTTGAGTTGAAAAATGGAATATCTGCAATACTTTTGAAGTTGGAATAGCTTTAGAAAATAAAAGATAGTTAAATGAACAATTTACAAACACTCAGTTTAAAATTTTAAGCTTTGCTTTTTGTCATTATTTTAGTCTTATAGCACGATCTTACTGTAAAATTAATCCAAGAAGAATGCCAAGCAAAATAACCATGCTGAAAGATATAATTGAGAATGAATTCCTCGAACACACTAACACTGATAGCAGGTTTGGATAAATGTAACTTGTAGCTCACCATGATTCAGGTACAACTTTTGACAATCTTGAGGTCATATGAAATCCTATATTAAACCCAATGTAAATTATTAACAGCTTTTCTAGTACAACCCTCAAATTTTACCTTGGCATGCCAAAGCAAGTGGCTATTTTCATACATTTTGCCAAGATAAAAATACTAAAATTGTCCAACATTGTGATATTTTTCACTTTAATTTTGAAGGTTGCTATATTTATTACACATGCATTATAAATTTTTATGCATAAATTACAAATTGAATACATTGAAACAGACTTTTACAGGCATTATACTATTTATTTTTTAAAATTGTAGCGACAGACTTGCCGAGCGGAAATCGAATTCGTGTGATAAAAATTAATGCCCAACATAAAGTTCTGATTAGAGCCATAGAAATAGACAAAAAAAAAGAATTGTAAAGTTAAATGATGTCTTGAGTAAAGACGATACGTCACAATAAATTTAACTTTACAATTCGTTTTTTTTTGGTCTATTTCTATGGCTCTAATCAGAACTTTATGTTGGGCATTAATATTTATTTTTTAAGTATGTTTTCCTCATATGTAGTAAGACTACCAGAAACATGGTTTTCAACCAAATTCTAGCAAAAGACTCAAAAGTAAATACATGAAAATATTATATTTGAAATGAACACTTAAATTTTTATTGCATTTCGTGCTTCCTGGCTGTAATTAGCAAGATTTCAGACTGTCATGATGACAAGCGACATATTGCTTCTAACTAATTTAGTCGGTCAACGTACGTCGATTTTTATCAAGTAAATAGAAAAAGAAACATACTCTTCATTCCCTATTATAGGAAATGGTTTGCTGAAAAAATTTCAAGATCATTCATACGTAGCGTAGTATCGCTCTACGTGGGAGAAGTCTGAGTTATGTAACTTTATTTTGTATTTAATTTTAATTGCAGTTTCGTAACAGCATTTACTTGTCGCACAATAAAGGTTTACTTGTTCAATAAAGACGAACACTTCATTGAATGAGGCATATAATTTGCTCTCGAGCAGGTGTTAAGCCGCTTTTTATAAAATCGACTTTCGTATGTATTTACAAATCCAAGACCTCATGTGGATACAAGGAGATTAAAACTTACTTATCTGGCAAATATCAAAGCAAAATGAATGATAAAATATACAAGCACTAAAGACATAATGAAAACATTTACCACGAAATGTTGCTTCAAGTTAAGGAAAATATAAATCAAAACAAAAGATGTTAAACAAATAAATCTGGTTAAAACCTATGAACGTACCGACTTTGAGTAGAGTGGCGAGCAACACCCAGACTGTTATGATAAAAGGCCTTGCAATATGTTCAAAATCTAATTTCGCCACTTTGATTTTGTGTTCATGACGACGAGGTTCATTCTTCTCACTTCCATTATGATTTGATGTATTTTGGTTCGTATTATTAACAGGTTTCTAATCCACGAAAACGACAAACTGATTACAAAATATAAACAAACTCAAAGTACATAAACAAATCGTTTCCACACGAGCATTCATCATAATTCCAGATGGTTTATCTGGAATCCATACTCGGTTTTCATTTGCCTTCTTTAAACAAAAAGAAGACCAAAAATACGTTTTTATTCTGAGCAACACCGGTTCTATTGTGAACTCGTCAAACAGCTATCATTAATATTTATCACTTCCTCAGAAATCAAAACTGCAACGTCAGCGGTTTAAGATGGAGTTGCCATTACCCGGTGGGGTAGTCAGCCCGTACAATTTTCTCGTAGAAGCAAGTTACCTTTCCGTATTCAATAAAAGTTCTGATTTCAACTACAATAGAGGGTACTTATTTCATGCACCTTGTAATACTCTTGATCATTACAACGATAGACTTAAAATTTGAATTTTTTTTTTATTTAACTAGAAATATTCTATATACAGTAGGTCAGCTCAATAATTTCCATTTACAAAACTAAATGACGCTAAGTAATACAATTAAGAGTCAAAACAAACGGATTTGTGTTCTTAATTAGCTGTTTATAACGGAGGAATAACACGAATGTTACTAAGGAAAGGAAGTAATAATGTCCGACATATTTTACTAAAGTAGATACTTTTTTCGATATAATTTTAGTATTGAAAAAACAGTCAGTGATGAATTTTCATAAACATAAGTTCCATAATCTAAGTTTTTATCAGATGAAAATTTCGAAATATATGTTTCTTTATTTATTACCTCTTTCAAATGTCTTTAACAGTTTTAATAAGTTGACTAAATTCAGTAAAGTGTCTAATTTTAGTCTTATCTTTAAGTACTTAAAACTTGCGTGTTTTCATGTTCATTAGGAATGGCTTTCATCTTTTTCTATTTCCGCTAACGAAAATATTGTTCATCCGTCTTCAATAACTATCAATAGTGCCTGGCAGTTACTGCTGAACATATGCCTGTACGAAAAGAACTAAAACTGATTTTTCAATGCTGAAATTATACCAATAAGTTAAAATCCAGACTCTGGACAAGTTTTCATTTCCAAAATTTATGCTTTAAGCAAGTCCTTTTCACAATATACCAGAAAATGTTGAAACTCGCATGTCAATACAATTTAGCGCTGAATGTCTACTCTTCACTATTGTAAAATTATTCTTAAGCCGAACGATTCGTCGACAATGACAGTCTGAGTACAATATATGATACTACGTAGCAAAGAGGGACAAACAATGGATTGAATTCTGGCTTGCGTGATTCCGTTTTGAAGCACTTCAACTATCTGTTGATGTTGTTTTTAACAGCATTACCGTTCACGTAATTATTCTCTTTTTTCTATAAAAATCGAGATAGAGAAATTCTAAGCAACTGTTCAACCATCAAAATGTAAAATCTCACATTGTACTACGTTCACTATCATCCCTTATGAAGAATTTCACTGCGCATGACTTGAAAATATATTTTGAAGCAAAAGCTACACATCTTTCATTTACAACATTTTGCCATCCCACATTAAAATTTAGGCATTGCGATTCGCAAACATGTCCTTTTGGCTCTTAAACATACGTAGCATTCATTTCAGTTATATAACTCATTTCTTACCTTACAGATGCAATTAAATTTCGTGACAATCCATAAAATTATGACGATGATTACGGCCAGCGTAAAAATGCCAAATATAGCACACAGTGCTAGTAAGACCTTTCTGTCTACAATCTCCTGGACACTTGTTGCAGTGGATATCCTACATTGAAACACCAAGAGTTAGTATGAAAGGAAAGTCATTGGAGTATCTGCTATGAGCTTCGGCTGAGCAAAGCCACGGGAAGCCAAGCAATCAGCTTGGAAGAAGGCACCCTGAAGAGAGCTATTTACAAAAATAAAGACAAAAAGTATGTGTATATTTCGTTAAGTGGATGCAGTGGATGTTTCTCATTTAGAGTCATTCGTGAATTCGTGTTACATGAAAGTAAATTGGTAATTTTCTGTACAAAAAAAAACCCCAGTTCATATTGTGTCCTAATAACTATTATCAGGAAAATGTTTATGTTGTCAGGTTTCGTTGGGGGGGGTGGGGGGGTGGGAACCCATCTTGTAATTTGGATAGCCTGGTTCTAACTTACGGCACGGAGAAAAGCCTAGATAGCTTTTGCAAGCAGTGATTCTACATTCATTCTACCGAACTTTAAAATCGATGTGCTCAGTCTGGTCTGCAGTTCGTATTTGTTAATCCTTAATTAAAATACAGTTGACAAACAATCACAAGAAACTTACTGTGGTTGATGTTCTGATGGTGTGTTCAACCCGCCTCCAGGCCAGACGATGTGCCTAGCAAGAAAAATATCAATTTTTCAACATAAGTAAAAGAAAATTGACGTCAGTTGACCTGAAGGAATAGTTGTACGTGTTATTTTTCTTGAATATTGAAAGTATATCTTCAAAGTTAACTAACCCCGTGAGCTGAAGACCATCTTCAGCTGTATACGTGCCTACTTTGACCCAACTTTCGCCTTAAACAATAACACAAAACAAAAAATAAACAAAACTTTCTTTATTGTTTTGATAGCATGTCAAAAGAAACACCACATAGAAAAAAAATCCTCGCCCGAAATTTATTGCTAAAAGTTCTAAATGAATGAAACCAGATAATCAAACACAGTGCAACTCATACACATAAGTAATTTGCCAACCGTCACATGAAGAATGGGATCACTATTTGTTGGTAACAGTCATTGTGTAAAGCAGTTTGAAGATTGCTAACATTATCTTTCAAAACAAAGCAATTGCAATTGGCCTTTTAAAAACCAACTTGGATTCATTCATTTAGCACAGAAATTAATTTATCTAGAGAGGAACGTTTTTTTTTGTGTGGTGTTTAGTTGGAACCACTGAAAGGTAAAGAATGATGAAAATTCTCAAAAGATATTATTTCCCAAAGTTATATAGCGTGAAAATTCTCGTTGAAGATTGGCATTCAACAGACATGCGAAAAGTAATTTTCATTGCGAGTTTTCCAAACAAAACGACAATTTTTTCGATTCCATTACTCACATTAAGATTAACAACATCGTAAATGGGTACTCCGTCTTGTTTTTCCGAGAAATATTGTCTTCCTCCAGTTGTGCCTTCAAAACCAGTCTGCTCATTTCGCATCTTTTTTAGTTCGTTGATCAAATGTTTCCCGAGAACTCGTCGGCTCGTTTTCTCGTTTATGAGATCACGTTTTTATTTCACCTTTTCCACATTTTATTTCAATGCATCCATAAATCATTTGTATTCATGACAAGCTTTAACAAATGACCTCTTTTAGATGATGTTTTCTAAGTAAATAAACACAGAAAAACAACAAAACAAGACTAAATACAAGCAGTTTGGCTACGACCAGGTCTAAAAGTAGAACGTTGATTGGAGGTTGAATATTCATATACGTGCGAATGTTCAAGTTTTGTGACCTAATGTGATCAGCAGTAGGGCGTGACGGACAAAGAAGTTATGACAATAGGAATGGCTAAGAAGGTATGGCATTTTCATTATTGCCTAAAAGCAGGTCTTTTGAATTTATATAAGTTTGGGGAAGCTTCATCTAAGGCTCCGTTTTTGACACATTTACTCGGGCAAACCTATTACTAAACATAACTCTCAATTATTTTTGATATTTAAGTGACCTTTTTCTGCATAACATTTCTTTATTGATTTGACATCTTTTAGTATGAAGCAAGATATACTTGCATTTTTTCAGATTGGCCAAATTTGGTTTCACATTAATATTAGTTGAATATGTTAAACTATTTTGGGGATAAGAGAATTATTTGTCTTCAAGCCATTAACATTTCACCTTTGGCCATTGATTGAATAACTCTTAGTTGCATAAAAAGTTCAGAATTCGCTTTTAGTGCTCAACAATATGCTACATGGTCGATTGAGTTCTCTAGTTCTAACATTTTTTGACAGTAAAACAATAACTAAAGAATGCACCTATTTTACCACAAATTGGTGCATTTATGTAAAGCACCTAATGTATTGATAATTATAAAGCTACTCAAAGTTTAAATTACGTCTCTCACGTTGACAGATGAAGTTAAAGTGTTGCCAGCATGCAACGTCATTGCACTTGGATTTAAAATGGTTGTCTTTAATTACAACGCAGTCCTCTATGCCAAATCTTTCGTGACTAGGTTCTCCAGGATACCATAATGTGAAACTGGGCTTGCCATTTTGAACTGTGTAGAACTGATTGTCGCTTTTATTGAGATACTAACCAAAAAAATGACCTTCCCTGCCGTTCTCAAGATGATTCTGGAAATGGCATTATTCTCAGCATTATTCTTTGGAACAGCAAGATCTCTTCTCTTCTGTTGACAAAGTTTCCTTGCTTTATTCCATGTTGCTGCTTTTGCACTGAAGAAATAAGAAGATGATTCTATATCCAACCAATCAGAAGGACAGATTGCTAGACGAGTGAAAAAATAAATAAGACAACAATAACAAGTAATTGTTTTCAGAATGATTTTGTACGAATAGAATAGAATATTTAATATGCACTTCTTAACTGTAAAAGCTCATTGAAAATGCTTAAACAGGCAGGATTGTGTTTTGCAGACAGATGTTGTTTAAAACAAGTCTTTCAATACCTAAAGTGTTTTTAAGGAATGAGGAGGGTCTTTGAGCTGGTTTTGTATAATAGCCACCCAGTTAAACAGTAAAGTATAATAGAATACATTTCTTTAAAAAATTGTATAGAAATTGTAAATGAAATAATAGAAATTGATTGTGAAGCTTATGGCTAACACTTGACATTTTAATCATAAGGCGAAACCTTCGTGTTTAAATGGATGGTTATAATAATCGTTAAGTGTTTATGTGGATTTGTTATGTATTTATATTGTGCATAATCAACTGTCTGTTTTAGACTAAAATTTAATTCATTACATAATATTGTAATCGAGAAAAAAATACTAAAATAAGGAAATCATAACACCAAAAATGTGCATGAGCTTGAGGTAAGGTGTCAAATATAGCTCATTTTTTTGCCCATTTCAAATAAAATTCCCAATTTTCCAGATTAAAGTCAGTTTCATTGTAATGTGTGTTTAAATGAAATTATTTTCTGTCTGAATAGAAAGTTCCAGTCTAACTCTAATAGCGTTAAATTGAATAGTAAGAAAGTCATTTGAAATTTTATTAAACCCAGTAGAAATTTAATGCCATCTACTGAAAAGCGTTATTACACATGATTTACATACATTTTTTTGACCTTATTTATTGTACCTCTTAAAAATATTGCTTATTTAGTTTCTTAAAGGAAGTGAATGCTCAAAAGTAAAACCTAATTTTCTTACATCGAAAGTTAACAAGATATGTATGAATGAACACTATCAGTGCATACCACCATACTAAGCGGCGGATGACTAATTGCGCGGCCTGTAAGCTTAGAAAAATTTGTGGGACTTTAAGTGATATAACTTTCTACCAAAAAGTTCAGTATTTTGAGGACGTTTCCGTTTCTTATGCTCCATTGCCTTTGCTTCAGTTTTGTTACTCATAGTGTAAACATAATAGAATAAATTTAATTTTCGAACGAGATAAATTCACTACTTTATCAGTTCTATACATAGAGCATTATAATAGTATATCGTACAGTTCCAACAGGATATATGATTGAAATTTTGAACATTTATCTCATATTGAATGGCAAAAAGTAAAAACTATGTTTAAAGAGGACAGGACTTTAAAAAACGCGGGAATGTAAGATTCAGCCTACATAGCCTACTAAGTAATCGGACAACGGCCATATTTGTCTGTTCTTTTAAAGAGTTCATAAAGCTACAACCCATTGGTTGAAGACATTTGATGTAATATTAATGAGGTGCACTTATTCTAAGAGTTCTGGAAGCATGTCTGTTAAAATGCTTTTTAAAGTTTGGATTTACAGAATTCTTAGTTTACGAAAGCCAACCAATAATAAACTCAAGACTGTCTAATAAGGTGTATCTAGGTTAGCAGAGCCATAGCTAGATTACTAACTTAAGGAAGAGTGTTAAACCTAACCTTAACCCTTACCATAACCCTAACCTTACCCCCTCCTTAATGTAGAGAAAATCAAAATGTGTTAATGATAACATATTCCATTGTCATTTAGAGAACCATACACTTTAATGTTGTGTGCTGAGGAAATTTTAAGTGTATTGAAGCTTTTCATAAATTTATTACTGATTTCCTGCTTGATTGTAGTGATAATAATGAACTTGAATGTGTGGCTGGGAGCCTTATTTTTGTGGTTATATGTAAAATGTAGATGCAGCAAATTCCTTGCACAGAAGCAACAGCACAGAGAAAAGCTCAGGATTCTCAACAAAGAACAAAGTTTTAAAACTGAACAGAGATGCTCTTTATTCATGATCGGTGATAAAAAATCTTGATAAAGACAGTAATCAATCCACACCTTGGCACGAGTTACATTCTCCTGAGTATCCTTCCATACACGTGCAGTTCAATGTTCCATTAATTTTACGATAGTATGTGTTGGGTCCACACAAAGGAAAGTGAAAAGTGCTTGTCGCTATATCGATCAATAAAATTAAAAATAAAATCAACCAAAATCATTACAGAGTATGAACAAATTTGCTGCAAGTTTGTTTGCAATGTTGGTATTTTTGGTGTTCGCGCGCATTTCGTAAAAACAAAACAATTAAATAAATGTTGAAAATTTACAGAGTATGAAGAAATTTCCTGGCTGTTTGGGACACTATAAGGGATATACTAAAGAATTTAGATAATTGGAACATGTTCAGAAAATTATCAATTCATCAGTAGTTCTCACAAAATGTGTCAAATCTCATGTATTTTTCATGGCTTTGCCTTGTTTATTTAAAGTAAAATGAAAAAAAAATTAATCTCGAAAACCATGAGATTACTTCGTAATCGCCTCAATTTGAACAGCATGCACAAAGAAAATGAAAAGTTTCAAATCTATTTTAATCGAAACATGTAAATTTTAAACTCTGTTTAGCAATATACTGAAATTTTAAGAAATTTGATAAACATTAATCTCACTGCACAACATGCTCAATTTGGACGTTTTTGTCTTACAATCTAGTTTCATGATATTTTTTTTTATTTAAGACTAATTTCAAGCCCAAGTGATTTGCCTAAATGATATAAGAAACAATAAATGTTCACCAAATTTTCTATAATTTCGGAAGGAAGATGAACTGTTTACTAAGGCAATGTAACTTTGAACTTTTTAACGTCTTTCTATTTTATGAACATTAGCGTGGGAGTTTTGCAAGTCTTAGATTATTATGTCAAATTAGTAAATATTTAACTACCGTTTGAGTCAGGAGTGATACTGTGTACAGCTACATCAAGATAACCGTTGTTAACAGGAAGATAAAATTTACGCCTCGTACGTTGATCTGTTGTGCTATGGACACTAACGACACTTTGTCCAACACTAGTCATGATATAAATGAAACCACCAAATACTGCCATGGGACCTCCTGAAGTTCCAAAATCAATTACATTATGGGAGTAGTAATAACAAGAAAAAACATTTCCGTTTGAAAGTCGCCAATAAATCTTCTCTTTAGCCATGTCAAGCGTTAGATCATGTGCTATTGACTGAAGTGAAACTGAAAGAATATGATATTTATTTGCAGTCATGTTCCAGAACAATAAGAAACGTTCTGTACTTTCAGCCAAGAATAGATACTTTAATAAAAATATTTGTTTCGTACATTAGATTTCTCTATACGTACTGAAATACATAAACAATTGGCAGGCTAACATATGCAAGAAAGGAAAGATAGAATGCTTTTTTAGTTTAGACAAAGATGTTGTCAAAGTATTCAGAACTACCTTCATATATAGACGGTTTAATGGAACATATTCATAATATTTGATAATATAGCAACATAAAGCTATTTTAACTAACAGGAAAAGATCACCTTCATCATTTGAAATCTCACTTTTAAAAACCGAACTAAAATATATGAAGTAATTTAACATTGCATGTGGTTCAGAACATAATAATAAATGTAATATGTTATTTTTATTCACATCAATTCTATAGTGATTAGTATTGTTTGCGATCATTGTCGGAATGAGTAATGCTGTAGTTTGGAGTGGCTGCTGAATAAATTGTTTGGTAACTGATAACGCTGAAAATTAGCATATGCGTGGAATTTTTGTTCGAATTGAAAATTTGGTGTTGGTAAATGATGTGCACCATTTCACGTAGATATAAAATTAAGAAAGCTTTGTCATTTCAATTGTAATCTTTCTTAATTATTCAGTTTCATCTTGCAAGAAAATTAGCAGCTCCTTGGATGGATCATCATCCACAAATGTCTTTAAAAGAGCTATAGCTTCAAAAACATTGTCTTTTGTTGATACTTTTTTTTTGTTTGTTTGGACAAATGATTTTTTAAAACTGTCTAAACCTTCTCTTTTTAATTGTCAAATTGTTTCATTGTTTTTCTGAAAAATCAGAAAAAGATTGACACTGGAGCTAGCGATATTGGTATCATTTGAAAATGATAATTCTATCGCCATGTCATGTTCGTGTTTTTAAGAATCTTTGTATTGGACAAGCTGCAAAAACTGCTTGAACACTATGGCCTTTACTTCATTGAAAATGTTTTATGCAACTGGCAGTTTTGATTATCATCGCAGCCTATTTGCATTCTCCAATATATTTTTTAAATATATTACGCATTTGAGTAATAGCAAAGTCCATGTATTCTTGTCGGTCATTTCACCTTGCCCCGAACTCTTTAAAAACTTTCTCGTATATATTACCTTTCTTTTGGCTTTTTGTGTTCGTGAAATTTAATTTTTTCTTGTAATATGATAACAATTAATGCCTAACATAAAGTTTTAATTATAGCTATAGAAATAGACCAAAAGCTGTAAAATTGAATTTATACTAACGTTTCGTCCTTACTCAAGACATATTCAGGCAAGTAATAATTTATAATGAGATTTTAAGACAAGATATTGTATTTACAAAAGGTGTTATATTACGACTAAAGGAGGCGGTGTCAAATGGATTACCTGATAAAGAAGTTGGGAAGTAAAATTTAGTGAAGTGAAGAGCGACGAAGAACGGCTTGTATTTTTTGATTAGAAGGCTCTCATGAATGGAGAGTTCATAGGAATCGTTAGAAGAGGAAATTATTTTAAAGTCGTAAATTATTTATAACATATTCAGAAAGTTCTCGCTCCACAAGGCTTTAAAGCCAATTTCTTTTTAATCACATGATTATTATCTTCAGATTCATCATCAGTGGAGAAGCTACAGACCTAACGTTTGCCTAAGCTACACTAAGAAACACTGCATGAACTAAAGTCGTGAAATGATTTTCCATTCAGGTGATTTGATTGGAAGTGTGATTGGATTTATTAAAGGGAAGTGTGCAGCTACTTAATTTGCAGCTCTCGACTTTTCAATGCAAGTTAAAAGAAAGCTTGAAAAACTATAAACTTTATATATTGCTTATTTTTTATTAAATTGCCACATTTTTGAAAACTAAAATCCATTTTTATATAATTCATGTAATTACGTTGGAATGTGTGCAGTTCTTTTTATCTTCATTACAAAACAAAAAGTTGAGGTTTTTTACGTTCACCACATTCGTGAATATTTTAAAACTATATTGCCATTCCGTATTAAGATTGTTGCACATCTCTTACACTGCCTCAAAAAAAGTGTACAAAAGTGCACAGTATAGCAACAAACAATGCTACCAATTTGTTGAAATCTTTTGTGTAGGGCATATCTTATTAAGCATATGATTACCATGGAGGCGTCAAGCAAATTGCTTTTTCTGACAGAGAAAAGCCCTCTTATGTGGCTAGCCGAAGCCAGTAATGGAATTAAATGTACAACACTAAGTTGCACAGTGAAGTTTTACTACTTTTTTGTAGGTTGTGAAAAGCCAAGGTTCTGTGAGTATTTGACTAAAGTTTTATGTGCAAAGTAATTATTTAATATTTTATTTCAGTTTCTACCGCTCTGTTTTATTTCATCTAATGACTTCATCATATAAAATCGATATTTTTTTCTACTATTAAACTTTTAAACAACAAACCATAATACGGACTTATAAAATGTAACTTTTCTATTAAATTAAAACACCGTCTCTAAAAACAAAGACTCTTACCTTACTTAAGAAAACCCTCCAATAGATTGACATAGTTTATTAGTTTTACGCTTACAAGTAAATAAAAAGAATTTCAATATCACCTTACCCATGTTTTGAGTCAAATGCAATGCTGGAAAATTGTAAGCCTGGTTGAAGCCTCACAACACTTGTAATTTTTTTTTTCAAATAAATTTGGTAGATAATGTTCGTGGAGTCAATGTAAAAGATACGACGACCAATCCTGTCAACTGTAATATCATGAACAGAAACATTTTTCGCAAAAATTTCGTTTCTAGTCAAGTCAAGATTTCCCCGTTTGATGTCTTTGTCATCAATGTAGTAAAGCACATTCTCAACTACATCAATTTCTATGTCATTATATCTTGATGCATGGTCAGATTTATTCTTACTGGAGCCATTAATGGTGCTGACATGAATATCTCCAGTAATAGAATCAACAGAGTATATTTTATCAAAGCTTATGATAATCAAATATGGCTTTGGATAAACATCTAAATAAATAATAAAAAAACTATAAATAACAAAGATGAGAGTGGATTAAAAAAATGCAAATTTTTATAGACTTTAGGATCATAATATTTTGTGAAAGACCAGAATATGTATTTTTAGAAAGAATTTTTCACTGTAGAAATATTACTAATAACTGAAATTGGATTGGCTGCACAACTTCTACCTATTTTTGTTTAATATTGTTTTTCAGCTATGAACAAGAAACCATGAAAATTTGTCAAATCTAAGGATTATACCTTTGTAAAAATACATTTCTGTTTGCATTTGCATCATTTCTTTGTTGTATTGTTTTACTTCCTTGCATGCAGTTGTGTTATCGTCATTGCCTTTTTTATCAACGCAAGTTTCCATCCATTCTTTCACGTTGTCATTTAATGTCTCTAAGCTTTTCTTGCAGATTGATATGTCGTCATTACCATTTACTATTGGGCCACTAATAGACAGGATTATGAGAGTCCCAAGAAACGCTTTTGTTGAGCTTGATATCATCTTTATTTTCTATTTATTTGAAGGTGGACGATTACTAATTTCTTTAAAGCTTTTGTAGTAAACTATTACTTTATTTATGAAAGGCTTATCATCAATATAATTATATAATCATTTGTTTTTAAACTTTTTTTGGTATAATAATGAAGTATTGATTTCTATAATTATGTAACATTATAACTTCCTTCTCCAAAAAGTATTTTCACGTTTGCTTTCAGATAATTTATGATGATTGCATATTGTTGCAATAGATTAGACAAATTGTTCATTATAAAGACTCATGTTTACAACATTTCATGTAAGTAGAGTTCATCCGCCTAGAACGTGTTTTGAATAAATATATGTAAGGTTTCTATGAAACGAAAGCATAGAAATAAATAAAACATTTCAATGTCCACTATAAGGAAATGACGCAATATATGAAATTCACCAAGAGCGGTTTAGAAAAAATTTAAAATGGGTTGATTTCAAATTTGCTCATGTTAACTCAGTTTACCAGATGAATGGGAAAGACTTATTGCTTAACAAAGCCAACAAAATTAAATGCCATATAATCTGTTGCGCAGTGTTTAACAGACTCGCTGTCCTCTCTGTAACTACATGTCGTCTAGTTACAGAAATGGAGGCCGTTAAACAATACATGATATTCTGCTTTACAACCTTTGTCAGTCGTATAAAGAAGTTCGACTCTCATAATTATATAAATTCTGAATTGAATGAAATTTATGAGTATTTTGACAGAACTGCTGAAGTAAAGAATATCTAAAAAGCTAAATAGAGGAATGCAACTTTGCAGTATTAAAAAATTCTTACTTCTTCAAATATTTTGTTTTAGACAATTAAAAGTCATTTGCCATTGGTCAAAAATATTCTTGCAATATTGAATAATTGTAGCAAAAGAAACAAGAGACGAAAAATGTATCATTTGTTTTACATGCATTCCTTGCTTTTTAAAATGACTTCTGTATTGATGTTTGATGATTATTTGCCCCATTTCAATTTGTTGAATCATATACCTCTCTTTCTTTGTCATTTCCCTCAATCATAATTCTTAGTTTTAATGTCTAACCAAATACTATTAATCAAACATGCATTAAAGTTTTAGTTTACTATCATTCTAATGTAAAAACGCAAAACACTTTGCAAATATTTTATAATTTTTAAATGTCTATGATATTAGGAAAACATTTTTTGTTATCTGTATTAAGAACAAAAATACTTATTGATGGTGTCTTCAAATATTTTTGATGTAGCAACTATTTTCTCTGGCGTATCATTGGAAATATGATGTAATATATTTCCAGACATTCATAAATATAAATAAGTAGAACTTTATCTTTAGTTGTGATCAATCAATTCTTTTTTCTTTTTCATCATAAGGATAAATATAAAATGATAAAAGGAATTGCGAAACAGTAAAAGATTTTTTAAGAATTTTAAGTTAGTCAAATTACCAAATGGCAGCTATGTATACATGATCAGGGGCGGATCTAGAGTATGTCAAATCCGTCGCGCGACTGATGTTTGAAACTCAAAAATTACCTATTCATATTAGTTAAAAATTCATTAATTATTCTTACTTTATTATCGCATTTACTTCGTGATAAAAATCCAGCTTTATTTATTATTGAAAACTAATGACTAATCCAATGAATATCTCCTTGGTAACCAGATCAGCTGAATTTTAATTGACCTGGAATAACCGACTGATAAGCAGGGTGGCTTGACTGGTTCGACGGATAAAGGAGTCTATGAACGCCAAAAACGCTTATTTCATTGGTCAATAGCCAGATCAGTGGACGATCTGGAATAATTTCGACCGATAAGCGGGGTGGCCGGACCTATAAGGGAGTCCACTTGCTATCGTGTAATTGGTTCGTTTAAATTTTTGTCTTACTGTGATTGGTTTGACCTATTTCGACTGATAGCCAACTGAACTAACATAGTCAAGCTCTATATGTTTGTAAATGATGATCGTCCAGGTTAATAAAGTCCTGAGAAGGACTGTTTTTGATGTTGTTGACTGACGTTTCGACAACCTTAGCGGTAGTCATCTTCAGAGTCAAATGAGGAGTAAACGTCAGGTTAGCCGTATTTGTTGTCTGGTTCTTACGTCATTGTATTGTGTGTACAGGAAATGTGCAGGAAATGTGTATTGTCATTGTGGATTAGTGTGAAGTGAAATATTTTATTTTTGGTTGTGATGTGTGATTTAGGTGTGACGTTTTTAGTTGTAGTGTGTGGGTGTCAATTGTGTATTGTCAATTGTGTATTGTCATTGTGAATTAGTTACAAACGACTTATTCACAATACAAACAAACGATCAACTAAAAACATTACACTTCAAACTAATTCACAATGACAATACACAATTGACACCCACACACTACAACTAAAAACGTCACACCTAAATCACACATCACAACCAAAAATAAAATATTTCACTTCACACTAATCCACAATGACAATACACATTTCCTGCACATTTCCTGTACACACAATACAATGACGTAAGAACCAGACAACAAATACGGCTAACCTGACGTTTACTCCTCATTTGACTCTGAAGATGACTACCGCTAAGGTTGTCGAAACGTCAGTCAACAACATCAAAAACAGTCCTTCTCAGGACTTTATTAACCTGGACGATCATCATTTACAAACATATAACGATACTCCCGGGTTCAAACCATTTACTTTATAGTCAAGCTCATTGTCTGAATTGAATGTTTGATCGTTTCATAATAATTTTCTCAAGCATGATAGAAACTAAGCTACAATCAGATGGAATTTATGGAAATCTTTTACAAATTCATATATTGACATGAATGCTGCTTTCCAAACTGGGAATTTTTTCAAGAGGGCGAAAAATTTATGGATGAATTGTAAATACTTGGCAAAGACGATCTCGCGAGCGACATTTCAGTCATTGATGTTCAAAAGCAAGCCAACATTGTTTTGAGTTTTATCAGCAGAAATTTACATCCAAAATCGTAAGTAAAGGACAACTGAAGTGTATGCATGAATGTAATATATCAAAGTCAATTTATGCGAGTGTGTGATGCGATTTATGTTAATATGGCGCATGGTAAGCAGATTGATGCTTCTAAAATTGTTGTTGCCGAAGGACTTTTAGCTATAATTTCATTAGTGCTTAGGAATCGTGACCGTTATGGCAGCGAAATCCTACATTCCTGCAAATATATTTCAATGGACAAAAAACTGTAGCCAGAAGGCGCCATACTATTATTTACTTTATCATAAACAAATGTTTGGGGCTTTTCAGTTTATGATCATTGATCATTCAATCATTGAACAGTTATACTACATATTGTTTAAGATTTGAGAAAACGAACATTGATTACATGAGAAGCTGTTTACTATAACCTGTGATTTTGAGTCTTCTGATCCATGAAGCTTTTTATTTTGACAATTGGACTGGAATGGTATTAAACTTTAGTATTTCACATACATGAAATGTTGTCCCATGTCACATATTGTCCCCTTTTCTAACTGAACACCTCATGTAGAGATGTAAAAGTGTGTTAATCTACGGCTCATACCAGATTGTTTGCCATAAATTCGAAAGGACTATTGATGTATGAAAAGCATTTTCTATAAAGTAAAAATGTCTTCCTATGTATGCAGATAAACCTTGAAATTTGGCAAAACAGCAAAGTATTTTTCATGATCACTAGGTAATTTTTCAGATGATCATTATAATTTCTAAACTAAATTATTTCAGATTTACATTTAAACGAGCTTTGATCATATGAAAAAATATTTATCATAACCAGTAAGCATGACACATGAACCAATTTTAACATTCATGTAATTATATAATTAAAGACATGTTGGTTACATTCTGTTTGTATTTGATAATACAATGCTACTAGTGATTGCTATATAGCACACCTTGAAGAAGATAATAGTCAAGTGAAATGCCTAATAAACATTTATGGCATTAAGCTGTCCTTAACTGCAAATTTTCACTCTGATAATTTTTGCTTAATCTTTGGCAGGAAAAAAAATTTGAGTTTTTTCTCAAAAGGTGAATTTGCTAATACTGATGTGGAGATGGAAAAAGGGTTACAATAAACTTGCATGGTTTGAAGTCTGAGCTTTTCTATATCTATGAACTGTCACTTGTAGTACCAAATTTCTAACTTAACTCATTACATAGAGGTTTGAATGGGGGTCTCTAGGGGGGTCTATGCCTGACAACTTGGTAGAAATTTTTAAAGGATATATCTGTTTTTGAATATAGCATTATTGTAAAATAACTTTTACGTTCCTAGACATGCTAATGAGCCATATATTTGGCATGATAATGAGCCTAAATATTTGGCAAAACATTCAAGTATTGTTCACTTCATTATTTTTTTTGAAAAAAACGTTAGCAAAATGTGTTGTTTTTACGCAAAAACGATGCCCACAAAATACATTTTGTAATGCTCTAAAACTCTGAAAATGGCATTTTTAAGGCTCTGAAATTCAAAATTTCTCAGAAGAGATAGCCTCAGACCCTCCCAGGTGCGGAGCGCCTCCGACGTTTTATGACTGATGTTTGAAAAATCCTAGATCCGCCCCTGTACATGATGCATGGCTGCGCTACTCTTAACTACAGAAAATGTTTAAAACAAACATACAAAAATGTTTCATAATGCTTTAAGTATTTTATAAGATAAAGATTGTGTTAGATTATCTGTTGGATTGCGTATAAGCATGACAATGATAAATGAAATGTATGGTCTTGATAAGGAAGTTTCATCCAAAAGAGCTATTGTTCTTAAATTTTGTTGATAGGCTATGAATTTTAGGTTTTCTTTATGTTTTCATTACTTACCATTGAAGAGGCAATTTGGCTATCAATGAAATTTTTCTTTTGAATTCTGACGAGTTTTTTTCTATTCTTCTCAAACAGCAGCTTAGAAAAAATATAACTGAAGCAGAAACTGTCTTGTCCTAAAGTGCTAGTAATATTTGCTTTTTGAAATTTGATATCAACACAACACAAGTACTTTTCTGTGGACGGGGACACAAATTTTGATGATTTTTGATAAAGATCCGTAATTGCAGAAATTTATTGTCAGAAAAATATGCAATTAAAATATTGTTTCAACAATTCGAAGAAATACCATTTACATTGAAAATAACAGACCAAATTATTTTAATTCCTTATAACAACACCCCGGGAAGAAATATGTTAATTTTGACGTTATTCAAATTGGTCAACTATTTCAAGTGTCTCTATAAACTAAAAGAAAAATGTGCACTGCAGATGTTAGTTTTTGTTCATAGATAAAATACTATAAAGCAAAAAAGGAGTATTGTCTATAATCAAATTTTGTTTAATTTTATAGCTCATTATGATATAATTTACCCCCATTTTACTTAACCTAACATAAAACTTTCCAAAGTACATCATATTCAAACAACGTTAGTTTCTTAGGTAATCATCTCTATACATCACATTTCACATGACTTTAATTTCTAATGTTTTTAACAAATTTAGTTCATTTCAACGGACAAAATAAGGACAAAAATGGGATGTGGCTGTAACACGCCTTTTTAGAGATTGTACTTTATTCATCAGGTTTCTAATAAATTTTGCTTCGTCAAGTATCAATGAGCCCAATTTATTCATCTTTTATGCTTTAACATACATCCAAAAATACTTTAGAGAATTCTCTTCGCATGATGCCTTATAATATTTTTCTTGCTTTTACGCAGCATAATACAAACGCTTTACCTGTTGCTTTAATATTTAAATTTTAAAAATTGTTTGTGCGGGAGAATAAATTAGTTTTTTCTTCTGGCAGCTGAAAAGCTATTTTGTAAATTTCCAATTGACTATATTTACAATGTATGGATGTCTGCAAAGTAAGAAATTTCAGTATAATTTTGCTATTGTTCAACCGAATAGTTTTTGATATATTACAGAGTTAAACTTTCACTAGTTGACAGAGGTCATTTTACTAAAATATGTTGCCATGTAGCAATGTTAACTATTTATTACAAAGAATTCGTTGCTAATGTCCTTTTCTGTGGATATTTAAATGTCACTCAATCTATTGACTTCTCTTCAAACCATGCAATCACAGATCTGATGCAGAAAAATAACTGAACAACAAACACACTAAGAAATCTATTTGAAAAATAAGGCCAAAACTCCTTAGTTTAAGATTGACTGTTTTTTTGGTTTCGCGTTCATACTTTGCCAGCAAAGTAGGAGATACTTCAAAGAGTGACTTTCTACAAAACCAACCTATGCAACTATACTTTGTACTGAATGTCACAAGGTGGTTTATAGTGCTGCTATCGAAAAAATGCTTCCGCCAATACCTTTATGAACATTTGAAGAATACATTGCCACCGACTTTCTCTTCTACATACCGAAACAGCTTAAGACAACAAATAAAGTTGATATTCTACGGAATATCTTATCTTCTATTCAATATAGATTCACTGGAGAATGTTATCGATTTCGACAAACTTTGAATAATTTATGGCTCGGAAAAGAAAATTCAAAAATGTCCCAGTATACGACATAGCAAGCTTTCCTAGCGTCGATAGATCTTTAAGCCAGCTATTATTCCATCCATTAACTGAGTGTGACACAGTGTCTTATTTTGGAGGGTGCGACAAAAGAAAACTGCATTGGATGTCTGGAAATTAATTCATCCTCAACGGACTATTGAACCCAACAATTACATCGTCAGAAGAAAACATCACAAAGCAATCTATGGACGTTATTGAGAGGTGTGTGTTGCTGTTGTTTCATCAAAAGAAAAGGAAACTGATACAAACTGATTAAATATGCATGCAAAGGAAAAGTCAGTGCAAGTATTTTAAAGGCAATCTGTATTTAAACTGCGCTTTGTAATATGACTTTTATCCATTGCATTTTTACGACAGCTGTACGACCAATTTCTTATGAAAAATCCGTTTCCTCGTATTCACAATTTATTGATTGGAACTTTACTGAACTGATTAGCAAATGGTTTATGTTAAATCGATGCAGACAAATGAACCAGTAAAATTATCTGAATGTTCTGCTTTAGGAGCATGATACACTACTCAAGTTGAAAAAGCTAGATGTCAACAAAGTACAATATTTCTGGCAATAAACGCAGGAACTGACCAAGTGACCATTTTACACAAACTGTTATCGGTGGATAACTTCGCGAGTTTTTATTGAATACACTCAAATACATGCTTAAAAAAATCGCTGTATGTTCCTTTTTCAATAAACATTGATTGGATAAGTTTCGATACAATACAATGGCAAGAACTGCAAAAAACCTAATTTTTGTAATACAATCTCTATATCTTTTGCCCTGTTGACGCCGCCATATTTAATAATCATGATGGCCCAACGCGCACAGATATAATATGTACGTACATATGACTACTACATCTATGGTAAAAATAAATATTTTAATATGGCGCAAAGCTTAAATTTAAACACGGTAAACAATTACAGACTTGCATTGTCATGTTATATCGCAAGCTAAGCAAAGAAGACAAAAAATTTAATCTGCTTTGTATATTTTAACTAGTCTGAGGGAACGTATTTTAAAATCACTGTTGTAAAAGCACTTCTACTTTTTTTGAAAAAATGCAGCAACCCTTATTCAACGTTGATTGTCATTCTTTCCATAATATTACACAACGCCTTTCTTTCATCGCGTTCTAAGATAATTATCAGCCTGTAACAGGAAGTTTTTCCTTTCGTCTTTCGCATTGACGTAATATGCAAATATTCATACGTTTGGATAACTTTATGTCAGCACATATAAATTCGACATTGCTGCGACACGAGGATTTGAGGTGTGGCTGAAGGAAAGTCGAACAGAGCATATCTTGTGAAAATTATAGCATAAAGTTTAGTTGAGGTTAAACTAAGTTGCTTTAGTGAAGAAAAGAGTGCACAGATGTACGTAAGTTTCTCTTGATATTCTGCATTATAAAGTTAAAATTAATAGGATTACAATGTCAGTTTAAATGTGTACAAACTTTTAGTTTTTGTTACCAATCCCAAACGAACAAAGACGACGGAGGCTTAAATGGCTGAAAATGCTGACGAAGGATCAAGTAAACATCGTCTTCGTAAATAGAATAAAATAAAGATCAACTTTGTGTGAGCCATAAAATAAGTTTATAACGTAAACTCACGTTGTAACAAAAAATGATGTGGCGTGTATTAATAACAACGTTTTATAACAACGAAATGATTAATTTGTTCATCAAAGAAAGCCGTAATTGCAAACACTGACTTTAACACCAAACATACTGATGCTTTCCTGTTTTGTTTATGAAACGCAACATAGTTTTCTGTGTGATTGTTAATTTTTGAAATTATTTACCAAATTTTACCAATATTTTTAAAAAATAATATCCCTGACACTAAAAAAACGTTATCCACCGTGGATAGTGAGTATAAAGAAACAGTCAGGGGTCGGTCACTCCAATAACAACCCATGAAATGGAGCAAAGTTTGTTTTGATCCTTTTTATTAGCAATATGATGAAAAGACCTTTTAGCAAAGTTTTTCTGGAATGTAGTGTAGTACTAATACCAACACTATTTCATAGAGGACTATGAAGACAATTGGTAGATGTTATTTTCTTAATAACCATAATGACATTATGAATTTGTCTATTCTAGAGAACTTTTATTTAAACGGGTAAGCTTGCAACATATAATTTAAGATGAAGAAAGACCAACTTACCGAAACATTTCTTTTTGGATTTGAAAATTATGTGTCCATCGGACCATAGGCTTTCGTATGATCCTGGGATATTTACGCACTAGTGTTCTTTGCTACAAGGAGAAGACTGACATTCGTCGGAATCTAATGTTTTACGATAAATTGTTCTAAAATTTGTACAATACAATAAACAACTTTATGTCTAATATAAAAATGTGTATCAGGTGAACATTTTCATTTTATTTGTTGCTTTTGAACATTTCCTAATAGATTTTATGATAAATTAAAAACATAGATGATTGCCTTAAATTTTGCTTATTATATAATTGTCTTAAATTACATAATTCTCTATTATTTATTTACATGAAGAAATTATAAATAATTGTCTTGAATTTTGATATTTGATTTGAACTAATCAATATTTAAAATTTCAAACAAACTCTGTAACAAATGGAAGTACAAATCTTTTGTATACAAACCTTTTGCTAAATCATACAGACTACGGTTATTTTTTAGCTGTAAGCAAGTGGAGGCAAAAAAGTGGCCAAAGTTTTTTACATTATACGTGAGTCAGTGAAAAAATCACGACTTCTTTAAGTGGAGACATATATACGCTGACCACTCAAACTAATTGCTGGTAACCATATCGAGCTAGTTATTTTTTACATTAAGAAGTGACATGTTGAGTACGATGTAAATGAGACATTTATATGTAATTCCAATGTTTCACATGTTGCATAAAAACACAAGTTATAATTTCAAAGTCAGTGGAAATTTTTGGTCAACATTAACAGAAGAAATTAAATAACGATCAGTTACTGTACATGAAGGAAGAGTGCTTTACAAGCACTACAAGTACTAGTGCAAATAAAAATAGTTAAATCTGGTAATAGGATTGTTAAGGTAGCAGTTAAGGTGTAAATCATAACTAGTACCTACATAGCTAATAGGACTATGAAGTGTCACGTGTACGAACGATATTAGCTATTTCGAATTATTTCAATAAGATTGTTAATGGTAAAAATTCTAATATCAGATGCATATCAATTATTATATTCTTTCTTTACATGGAATCAATAATTTTGACTCTGTCAATTCAAGATGCTGAGTTGACTTTGCCAAACGAAATGCATTGACTAACATAATTATGTCAAATTATAGCGTATCATCCAGATTAAATACTCTTGACAATTTATTTACAAAACAATCCTTCGAGAAAATTTTTTTTATAAGAATTTGCATGAATCATATTTCATCCAGAAAATAACAGCAGGAAAAGATGCTAGCTTCGCCAGACATGAACGTTTGCAAAAACTGCGACTCCTAAATGGGCAGAATTCAAATTGTGAAGAAAGTAAGGACTCAATCATTACAAGCCTTTAAAACAAAGAGCACCACAACAAAGAACTGATGCTATTTCATGGCTATTGCATAAAGAAGTGTTATAAAACAACCAAACGAAAAAATTTACAAAAAAATTGAAAAGGTGATTCAAAGTCAAATAAAAGTAACTTTTGGAAATGTTGCATCGTACCGTAGATTATGACAAATATGTTGAATCAAGCCTTATTATTTTCATTATCAAATTTATTATTTTCTAAGTAAGTCAACAAAGACAAACCAATAAACAGGACTATAAACAAGCAGGTTGGCTACGCACAGGAAACTAGAACGTTGACTGCATAGGAGATGGGGGGGGGGATGTTCATCTGTTTAGTTCTGCCAGACTGATTTTTTAATTGTTAGTAATTTTAATTTCAAAAGAAATCACTCGGAATGAGCTAAATACATGAATATTCACAAGCGTTTTAGTTTTGGTCCTGTCTATACCGGTGAATTTCCCGTCTCTTTTTAACTGCATGTTTTTTTCTCTTGGCAATTGGTAACGCTGTTTTTTTATGATTTTTCTCACTTGAACATTTTTCTAAAAATTCTGATTAATAAATTCGCCCTCTTTGTCTTTAAACGATTTTTGATAGTTTCGGCTGTTAAGTTATAATTAAGGTTTTTAAGATGTCTAATCCTGAACAATTTGCACTGACCTCTGCTGCAACTTTGAAACTTATATTTCTGTGAATCTTGCGTTTGAACTTTATTTTAATTTTCAAAGTTCATGAGTAGTGAAACGTACTTCTCGTTATGTTTAGAATCTTTATTCTCACCACACAATTTTGCTTATTTGATTAGTCAAATATTGAGTTGAGTTATTAACAAGTGAAATATGTAATTATGTATCATCACTATGATAATTATTCAATCGTATATTCTATTCATGTATATAACTTGAATCTAAGAATCTGGGTGTGTTTCACCTTATGTGCCATGCATTAGTACGTGACCATCTAAGATTTCTTCTAAATCGGAATGGCTAAAAAAATTTGGAATTTTATTATTGGGTGCAAGCAGGCTCAATAAAAAATTTATATCAGTTTAAGTGAGCTTCCTCTATAACGTTACGTATAACTATACTAACCATACTAAACGTATAACTATAATAAACATATAACTCTCAATTATTTTTGGGATTAAAGTGAACCCCACTTCACGCATTTCACATCTTTATTGAATAAACGTCTCTAAGTATAGGCCAAGAAACTCTTTTGGCTGTTATTTTTTATTTTGGTTGAATATTAGGTTTGCATTTTCTCAGATTGGCCAAATTCTTGGTACAACATTGTTATTAATTCAGGTGATAATACGTAATGATACGTCTTATGATACGAATAAAACTATTCTTAACTTCATCATTAATGAATTTACACCCATGTCGAGATCGGAGGAAACACAGTGTGTTGCTTCTAGGCTTGCCAAACCCACCCGTATTTGGTAAAGAAGGCGATAATTCAAAGCCTGTCAGTTATTTAAAAAGGGTAAAAAGTGCAGAAAATGCCGAAGAACTTCTCACGAGAATGAACCATTGTAAACGTATGCTGATTACGGGAATATGTAGTTGATAATGTCATCAAGTTCAGTAGAGAAGTACTTGACAGAGTCGTGGTGATGATTTTATCGATTCTTAATGGAGGGATGATTAGTAAAAAAAGATTTGTAGCTATCTGGTGGATGCTTGGTGAAGTTTTGTAGAATACTAAGGGTTTTTAAAAGAGTGAAAATGTTTTATTGTACGACTAAATATCAACATCTCAAAAATGGCACCCTGAGTTGAACAAACAGAGCTTACCAAATCTGGACAATCACGAATACGGAACTTTTGCTCATTTATGTACTTCATATATATATATTGCTGAACTCTTGCGAAGCTTTTGTATCTCTGTTTTACATGCCTTTATTAAAACCTATGGTTAATATCCATGCTTTCACACTTGCTAGTGCATTTATTTTGTGGCAGTTGTTGTTTGAGGCTAAACTCGCGTTGCTTCCGATAAGTTTATTTATAACATTCAATAAAAACTTCTACATTGCAAGAAACTGCAAAAACTACAGGTAAGCACATGCTGATACAGGTATTTTACATAAAAGACGCTACATGGTTGGTTGATAACAATCTATCATGAGATTAAGTTCATTTTGTGTTAAATGGATATCCGGAAAAGTTGCTAGACAAACTTTTCTTATCCACTAACAATGAACGGAATAAACTTTTCGGACCGGCCAAGTGCCCTGTTTTCCCTAAACTCCCCTGGATGGGTATTTCCTCTAATGACATCGAGAAGGAAACTAAAAATATCACCGAGAGTTTGTTTTTTGCATGCAATGTGGTCTTTATATTCTCAAAAAGAACTATTCTTCCACCCACTCCCAAAGAGTCTCTCCCTGCTCAAATATCAAGCAATGTAGTCTACGAGTTTAAATGTGAGTGTCATGCTTGCTATGTAGGAAGGACTTCTCAAAGGTTGAGTGAGAGAATAAAACAGCATGTATCAGCTTCTATCAGGAATAAAACTGTTACTTTACGACAACTACCAAAACGTGGGTGTAAAAGTGAAAATCCGATTCTATGTGATTCAGCGATTGGAAAACATCTTTCGAGCAACACTCGCTGTGCCAATGGTTATTCTGATGAAAACTTTAGAATTATTAAAAAATATCGCTCGTTATTCCAGCTTCGCGTCATGGAGTCGGTATTAATTAAATTGACTAATCCTGTCCTTTGCCGACAAAAGGATTACGTGTTTAATCTGTCTCTGTTTTAAGTGTCATCTCTAAAAATAGGGATGACATGGACCTTTTGTAACGTTATAAATATAGCATGGCTTGGAGGTTCCCATTTAGCACACGTTGACACATGACGAGTAGTCTGCCGAAATGCATAGTGTCTCTTTCTAGCTGTAAGTAACGGTTCCTTTGAATTGTTGGGTTAGTGTTCTGGTTAAAACAGTTTTTTTAAGAACTATTACATTGTTATTATCACCATTCACCATAGTATTTGCTATTTTGAAATCCATGTTTAAGATTAAGTTCACAATGATAGGGTGACATTATTACACAATTTACTATACTTTCCTTATTTCATTATAAAGACGTGGCTTGGCAAACACTTTACTTTACACTTATACATATGGCAGTGTCATTTTGGCTACATAGAAAATGTTGAAAATGATCTAATTTAACTTTACTTGTTGTCTTTGTAATTATATTTACTAAGTTGTCTTCGTTGGCAATTAATTAAGTTCATTGTTCCACGCTACCTGCACTTTGCTTCAAATGAATGGTTTTTAATTTCTATGTCTTTGGACGTTCTTTTTTTGATAAGCTGGTTTCTTTGCTGATATTATTCCTCCGTGGTTGTGTGCTTTGATTTTCGCGCCACTGTTCCTTTCCATTATGCTTAAATCACTGCACCCAAGCTAAAGCTGTACACTCTGTTTATATGCAGAAAGTAAAACAATTTCCTATTCTTTAAGGATATCAGGGATCCTTCTTCTGATATTGGAAAACCATTTCTATCACTACCCAATCTAAATGATTGCTCGTTATCTTCTTGTGAAATATTTTATAAGTTGTCTTTGCTTGCAGAAAAACTTAAGCTCATTAAGCCGCGCCGTATTTCGCTTCTATTGAAATGGTATTTGATCTCCATGTGTGTTTAGACGTTTTTGTTAAAAGTTGCGTCCTTTAAATTGCTAATTTTATGGGTCCCTGGTTATTTTTATTGATTTTTGCGCTTCTGTTTTCTTCCACTATGCCAAAATTACAACATAATTGTTATAAAAATTTACGCTCTGCTTCACAAATAGAAAGTAAAACCATTTCAATCTTTCAACAAGGCTCCATCTACAAACATAAAGTATACGTAAGGGTCTGTGTGTGATTGCCTAAACCTTTTCCCGGTCAAGTAAATTATTTAATGTTTCATTCCAGTTTCTGCCGCTTTGTTTGAGACCATACAATGGCTTACACTGTATTTCATTTGTAAACGATCTTTTCTCCGTTCTTGGTCCTATAATTTAAATAACCCTTAACTTGCTCAAAATTAACATCCCTGTCAACTGAATATGCCGACCACAGTATAGATATATTGACAGAAGGTGTACTCGTGTCGGAATCTTTAATGTTAGTGTCTCTCACTTTTATGAAGCAATTTCTAAGAAGACACGCCTTCCAGCAAGATACTTCCGTTAGATCGCAATATAAAATACAGATGTTTTTACAAATATATTGGTTTGCACTACAAAAGCTTGAAACCTTATCTTATTGGAAAGATGATAACTCTTTGTAAAAATTGATAACTCATGGTAATCACCAAGACTAATTCGGTTGATCCGCCTCTAATTAAGAATTTGCTACGTTATTTAATCTATAACATTAATCAACTGCACGCTTAATGGTGTTAGCAGTTATGCTATGCTGGCTGGCTTATTTTCGACTTGAGATGAGTGCCTTCCTGTATTCTCAAATTGATCGTAAAAATTTCCCTCCAATTTTTTATTTTCTTGCTCTGAATTGCAGCAGGTTTATAGTACAAAGTGATGGGCATATTTCATTATCCGTTTTACTTTTGTCAATCACAAATTTATCGACTCGATCAAAAATTTTACCTTACTCGCTCTATTTTCGAGGTTTCTCAGTGATATACTAGGTAAGCTGGACTCCTCTTATCACATGTCACAAAAATGCCTCTTTTACCTCCTGTCTCGAGCTTTCTGGGATTCAGTACGTATAAGCAAAAATACACTGAACCGAACCATGCATTTTACTAAGTTTAGACTTGAATCTCGTTAGAACCTCACCTGCAATTAATTCAAATCTATTATTGCAACATCTGTTTGCAATATATGCAGATGCCATTACTGCATAAGTTTAAAAGAACTAAACTTTGGTAAATTTGATTCTACTGGTAACCATCTGGCCATATTGAGTAAATTGAACAAGTCTCGCTCTTCCCTCCTATTTTGGTAAGGCGAATAACTCTCAATGAACAATGTCTCCTGCTTGATTAGACTATTACTTAAAAGAAATTTGAACTCATATCCTGCAAAATCTCCTAAATTATCACTTTTGATAAATTTTAGTTTTGGCATTTTGAAAAATGAAGTAGAGAATACTTCATTACAAAAACATTTATTTATTGTTTTTCTTGAAAATTTTTAAGATCCCATTTTGAACTTCTACGAATTTTTCATCATCAACAAAACCTCACAAAAAGAAGCAAACATAATGGTAAGTGCTCTTCCTCAATGTAAGAGAGAATGAAAAAGATAGAAAAAGAGTTATTACAAATCGACGCAACTTATCATGTAACTTAATGTAGTTTTAGTACGTTCATCAAAAACATTATGGCGAAACAAACTTTGCACTTCAATTTATTTGACTATTGTTTTAGCCTGTGCTCAGGCATATACCAACTAATTTAGTATAGGCAAGATAACACTTCCTGGAAGTTATGTAGATATGTGTGTAACACACCGTCGTTGACGCTAGGTCGTTACTACTCAGCCACATATTTGCCAGGTTACCAAGCGTAGTCGTTATAACACATTGAACTAAAATACATGGAACGCTACCCAAAGCTAATAATTAAAGCCAAAAGCCCAAATCTTACCCAGATACGCGAGATTTTACCCAAGACACGCGTGCTTAGTGTTTTGAGACTCCTGCGTGGAGTAATAATTGATTGATTTCACAAGCGTGTCTGGGGTGAAATCTCGCATTTCTGGGGTAAAATCTCGCGTTTCTGGGGTAAAATCACGGCTTCAAAAAATTATTAAGGTTTTGCATTACAAGTAGCATTCCATGTATTTTAGTTAAATGTTATAACACCATCTGCAATCATGTCGCTATGTCGTTATGTTGTTGAGGTGTAAGGACCTAACGACAAAGATTACAAAGCTTTGATCGAATTATAAGAGTTCTTTCTAAAAAAAAGGGTAAAGAAAATCGTTAAGCCTTTTTCTTAGGCATAATGAAATGAAAATGTCTCATGTTCTGATGTAGGATAGTAAATGTATTCTATATTAAACAGATTATGTTAAAACCATTGACGTTTTAGCATTTCGTAAATATTTTGTCTAATGAAGCAAGGATGTTATTTACAAATGAAGTAATTCGTACACAAATTAATAAATAAAAGATATTTACTGCATGTTTTTGCACAGGCTTATGCAAATCGAGGAGATCTTTGGGAGAACTCGAGAGCAGATCAGTGCAAGGTTATACATGCTCAATAGTTCTCACAAGCGTCTCCAAGATTTGCATTAGCCAGTGCAAACACGAAAAACATCTTTTATTTTTTTATAAAAATAACAATAATGTGAAAGAAAAACACCGTTATAATATTCTTTTAACGTGTAGTGATGATTAATTTGCAAATTCTCTTTAAGTGGTTGATTGATTTGATTGGTTGAGCTCAAATCGTTTTTCCCAGACTATGGCAAACACAGGTCTAGACCAATCAGCGCTCGTGTTTCATTGTGTTTATTTTATAATATGAAATAATGTGAAGCAAACGATACTTTAACGTTACATAACAGTAGATTTTCGGAATTACTAAAACCTTCTGAGGGATACCGCACTGATCTGGTTATGATTCTTCACTGATATATGTCATGAGAAAGATTAAAACTTCATTTTAGCTGTAGTCTGTACTAAGGAAAAATTCAAAAAAATGAAATGTTTTCAATATTAATTTATAATTTGCAATCATGGTACAATCATAAGCATTTAAATTGAAGAAATGGTACTTTATGCTGTGCTTGATGTTTGATAAATCATAAATGATTAGAAACATAATAATTCATAAACTCAATATCTGACGTCATTTTCTAAAATCGTCATCCATTTTGAGTGAGACAAAATGATTCTTAATTTTTATTTCGATATCATACTCCAGACATTTCTGATTCCTACAAGGCATCAATTTATTGGTAAATTAACCAAAGGATTAACAGGTCCCAACAGAAAAACTAAATGTCAAGATTTACAATAGATTGATTTTTCAAGATTTCTTTTAATTACAAAGTATGTCGAGGTTTGCCTCTCCTTTGGAAACACATGATAAAAAGATTTTATTAATTTTATTTTAATGCAATCGCGGTCATCTCTGGTTGGCGGGCAGTACAAGTGGCGTGATAGGTAGCAATCACCAGCATTGTCTTGCGGAATCCACGCAATAACTTTATGCAACTTCAAAAGAAAATCTTACGGCTTGATTTGTCAATTGTCAAAGATAATGTAATTCAGTAAATCATTTGATTTGTCAATAATATTTTATTCTTAGCAGCAATAAAACTTCATCATTTTACTTTTTTTTTATAGATTATGATAATATGTGCATTTACTTTATATGATAATATGGTTAATTACAACTTGTTTACACGTAGTTTTGTATTACAGATACATTTCAACAATGAATAAAAATGTCAAACACACAGCATTTTCTACATAAGCTTTTAAATTTTCCACGACACATTTTGCGAAAAGCATCTTTGACTAAAATTAGGTTTTTAGAGTATTTCTTTGACATGATTCCCCATCACTAGGATCTTTCCTCATCCTATAAAATTTTATAAAATTTAACTCTCAGAAAAGCGATTACCTGCTTTCAGTATATATGAAGGAATATGGGAAAACCCTATCCATGATCTGAACAGGAAAAAAATCCGCAAATTTTGGACAGTTTTAAATTTTGTCTGTGATTACTACTTGTGTTTGCAAAGTCTTATACCATAATCAAATCAAAACAGTTTTATCCATTGTCATAATCATAGTATTGTTCCTTGGTAGCAATAGAAAGATGAAGCACGTCATTTTTTGCAATGAAAAGTAAAAAGAACAATACAATACACTACAAAAAATTAATGCATCATCTTTCTTCCTGTGTGCAAGAAGTAGTCTGCATAGAACATGATAATACAGGCAATGCTCAAAGAGAATACCAATCTTTTAAACAATCATTTGCAATTGGGTAGTATGATTTAATAACGCAGGATGTAACAGATACCAATGAGAACATACACATCATTCATAAGTACATAAAACAGTGTGCATTGTTCTTAGCTTCTCCCAAAGCTGCTGCAATATGGCTTTGCTATTCACATACTGAAAGGGAAGTATCATACAAACACAAAGCAAATGCATTTTGAAAACATGTAAATGCCCCATCCTTATGCTTTTGGTGAGCATAGAGCTCACTGACCATGTCCAATGGTAAGATTTGCGGTCGCCTTTTTAGTCGTAGCAGTAGTATACAGAGCGTTGCCGCTGGCGCACTTCACCTTGAGAAAGCGTCGTTTCTGGCGCACCTCACAGTTTGAGAAGGAGTATACACAAATCTAAGCACCCCAGCCCTAGCTCGCTTACGTACTTCTTGTAAATATGCTAGCATAATTACAGCGAAGGTCAAACCCAGGACAACGGCAGGAGCCAAAGACGGCCGGCCCACCTCCCGCGCCCCAGCGGCCGGCCGTCTGGGTCTATTATTTAGAAGAAGCGTATAATAGGGTACGTGGTAAGATGAATAGTGAATCCAATAAAGTACGTATGAAAAGACAAGAGCAAAAATAAAGAAGAGAAAGAGAGAAAAATTTGAATAATATAATAATAAGACAAAGAGAAGAACATCTTAAATTACAAACTAGGCTGCTAATACAAACAGGTACGATACAACTAGAAGAATAATATTTATATATTATATAGAATCGAGATGGACACTGTTAGAGAGATTCTGCAACTATATAAACAGGGTGTAATAAATGGAAGACCTCTAAACTCATTCCTTGAAGCTTTTCAACCACTAGCATCTACATCAAGAAAGCGTACGAACACAGCTCCACCTGAACCTCCTTCGGTACCCTTTAAGCGCAGACCTATTAAGCCTAATGACGTAATAGAAAGTAGACCACTTGTTATAACAAATTCTGTAAGTTGGGAAGCTACGTATGGAAATATGAGCGACCCAGCGTTAATACGCTATAACGCAATTCAGTTTCTAAGTGCAATTCCTCCAAAAACTAAAACTCCGACGCCTCCAGTGGCCGGTTCACTACCTTTGCCAAACGTGATGTGTTCTTATTCAGTTCTAGACAATGAAGGGAAGCCTTCGGAATCATCTAGCGCTTCGTGTAGCAAATCTTTGTCAAACACCGTTGAATATTCGGTTATTGTACTTTCTATAGTGAATGTGATAATTACTCTAGCAGTTCCCATCTGTTGGACAACTAATGTTGCATCAGTAGGTAAGTCTACATCTATAAATCGCTATAGCAACATTCAGAGTTAATATCACCAATACGATGTGTTTTTGTTTCACTTAATACAAGTAATTTGCTAGGAGTTTGAAGTACTCGTAGCGTTCCTGCACTTGTAAAACATTTTCCACTTAATGATATTCGGTATAATCCAGCGATTTCGATGGTGATTGTAGAAGAATCTTCTTCACCTTTTTCACACATCGCGACATTGGTCCAATCTGAACCTCTTTTTCCAGTGACTGAAATACCAACTTGAGTGTACACATCTACTGCAATTTCTAGTCGCTTTTTGTGTTTTTCACGTCTTCTATGATGCTTTAATCGACGGGCGTGGTAGTTTTTTGCCGGAATTAGCAAAGCTTTGAGAGCCTCACGCGTAGGTTTATCTACGTCTGAATAGTTCCCAGAAGATATGACTATATTTTCAGCCCTAGAATTATCTTCTAGTTAAAATTTTCCAAAAGTTTTCTCTCTATTTTGTCGTAAGTATACTTCTGCTTCAAATTCAAATTCATGAACCGAAGTTTCAGCTGAGTTAGATATTTTAATGTTTGTGTGAGAAGACACAACTGAAGTGATAAACACCATAAATATAAAGTGAAAATTTATTGTTTTAGAATTAGGAATACTCTAAATAGTGTACCTCATATCTTCGCGTCCAGTTAATGGGTATTGTACTAACATATGACATCAATTTGTTTGTGGTATCATGTACGAAACTAACATAAGGCCCTAAATTTTGTCCAAACACAGTAGATCTAATGTTGAACCACTCGTTTTAAGATCGTTCAAACGAAATGTTTAATAATGCTATTTTATTATTTCAAGTGTTTTTCCAGTAAGAAACGTTACTAAAGTTACATTTACTCCGCTAATACCTGGGGGGTAAAATCCATTAGGAGAGTTCAAAACAGGTTATTCTCCTTGGTCTCCTTTAAGCCCATCAACTCCTGCCTGTCCTTGAGGTCCTTGACGTTCTGAAGGCCCCTGAGGCCCTGTGGCTCCAGTATCTCCTTTAGGGCCTTGAGGCCCTCGAGGTAACGCGACCTCTGTAGACCCCGGCTCTCCTCTTGGACCTGTTAGGCCTCTAATGCCTTGTTGCCCTTGAGGTCCTTGAGGTCCCTGAGGTCCTTGAGGTCCTTAAGGCCTTTGAGTTCCAGTGCCCACGGGCGCACCATCGCTTCCATTGGTCCCATAAATTTTGTCATCTCCTCTAGGACCCTCATCACCTTTCTCTCCTTTTGGTCCTCGAAGACCCGTATCTCCTTGAGCCCATGTAGCTCCTGTATTATCTTTTTCTCCCTTTGGTCCTCTAATACCCGTATCTCCTTCAGCCCCCGCAGCTCCTGTGTCACCTTAACTCCCTTAACTCCTCTTGGGCCTCTAGGCCCTGGTGGTCCTGCTTTTCCAGATCCCTAACCATCATCAGTTCCACCGATTACTAATGTTCCCATTAGTTTGATGCGATGCTTAGTTTGATGCGATGTTTAGTTTGATGCGACGTTTATATACTTACAATTTATATAATAGAAAATTTTTTTCATTAATTACTGGATATATATTTGATCGCGAGAGAAATCTATGACGAGCCTCCAGCCAGACCCGCGATTTATTTGAAAGCTTGAGCTTCACCTTCACGGTGTGCGCTTTCAGCAGCGGCGGCAACAGCTTCTTTTTTTTAAGCTCTAAGTTCTTATTTGTCGTTTTCATCTCTTTGAGTAGAGAAGCTACATCGACAGCCTGTTTCTATTTGGAGCGTCGAATTCATGTTGAATGACGCGATTACGCTCGTTAAAACGCCGCATTTGATCTAGAACCTGTTCAAACTAATCATGTGAGGCTCGGCTGTCACTGAGAGCACGTGACGTAATATTACCAACAGTCATCAGAATCGTCGCAGCAGCTTGGGCTATGCGGTCGTGCTTTTTAGCCTTTTTATCGAGCTTTTTACAAACAACACGCCCAACACCTGAGTTCATCTTGCCAGCGACAGCAAGAGCTTCAAGAGCGGCCCCAGCCGGGGCGCACACACCAGATAGAGTGAGAGCAATACCTCCAGTTCCTGTCACGACTGTAAAGGCACTCGATGCAGCAGATAAGGTGTCGAGTGTCGAAGTAATGCGTGTGTATTTCTTACGCAGCTTATGACGAGCGTCACGCTCTTGGCGGAGCTCTGCCTCAATGTTTAAAATGCGAACAAGGCAAAAGATGCTCGTTTCGATTGATGAACGGGGTGAAAGAGCGTCTTCTACTCCTTGGTATTCATATTCACGTTTTAAACCAGGATATATCTGTGGTACTGGCCTAGGAGCATCCACTGGCTCGACTGGAGGTGCACTTGCAGTTTCCATTTTCTCGCAGGATTATATATAGATGCAGAAAAAATTGGTCTGTTAGTCTGATGTGTTATAATTAGTATGATGTGATATAATATAATATGACACTCATAAATTTCGACCCACTCACCTCTAAAAAATCAAAGCGCCAAAATTAGATGATGCCCGAAAGCCATTATCTGATCGTAGGCCCTACTAATTCCGGTAAAACGAACCTTTTAATTAACATAATTATGCGTTGGCTTGATTGCCCTAAATCAACTATTTGCATAACAAGTCGCGACCAGGAAAAATATCAGATTCTATCAGTGTTATACGAAAGCATCGGCCTGGAAGAATGTGCTGAATTAAGAGAGCCTGATGATGCAATTCCAGTGGAGGAGTTGGACACTAATCCCGAGACAGTAGTCTTTGATGATATTTGGTTCGATTCAAAAAGCTTAAACCCAATCAAAAGTATTTCTCAGCAAGTTGACATAAGAATGTCACAGCCATATACTTAGCGCAAAGCTACTATGACGTCCCTAAGTATATTCGACGAAATACCGGCTGTACTGTGCTTATGAGAGGTCTTCACGAGCGCGACGTCAGAGAAATTGCAGCTGACCACGCTGATGGTATAACAAAAGAGCAGCTAGCGGCGGCTTACCATGAAGCCACTGAAAATAGGTACGGCTACTTTATAAACGATTGTACTGCAGAGGAGTTCCTATTCGCTATCGGAAGCGTTTTCACGGAATTCTGGTAGCCCCGAAGTCGTAATCAATTCTTTGAAGACATCATTAGACTTATTCTTGTTGGCTCTTTTATATTTTGGAAGATGAGGAGTAATCGCCTTCATTATAGCTTTGATGGTTTCAGAAGGCCAACCCGAGGCGTCGTATTTTTGACAAATCGGAACGAAATTTGCTATGAAGGAGGGGTAATTTAAAGGCTTTCCAGTAGACCAAGAAATATCAGCCGCCATACGGCTAACATGGTTGCATTTAATTTCGTTGAATGGCATTTTGTGTTTAGAGCAGATTTTATACATATACGTTCTTACCTTATTAAAATGAGAGACACGTGACTTCTCGCGAGGATCTATAGACGATTTTTCTGTATCACGTGACTCTTCATCCGATTCCTCTGTATCACTTGAAACGGGCGCCGGCAGGGTAAAATGCGGCTTATTATCTTGAGATTGTGAATCAATAGATGCTAGCACCGACTATATTTCAGGTACATTATAATTTTTCATTACACCATATGGGTCGTCCATTTTTTTGTCCTATTATATAGTAAGATAAAAAACATTTATCTATCTTCATCTATCTTGAGATTGAAGTTCAAGTATGTTCAGGTCAATTGCATTTATGGAAGAGCGCTAAAAACTAGTCCAAGAGTTTGTAAAAAACTGCGCGGAACTCAAGCGGCGCCAAGTCGATTTCAAAGTGTCTCGACAGCACGAAGGAGAATTCTTTGAAAGGGCGTGTGAACCAATTGTTAATGCTGAAAAATCTGTAGCAGAAGCTATTAACAAAAAACAAGACAAAGAAATTGAAGGGTTGCAAGAAGTCACTCAAGCGGTTGAGGACACTCAACAGCAGCTTGCCCAACGGCTAGATGATCTACTCCTTTTAACAAAAGACAAACCATCTTGGAAGGCTATAGATAATTCAAATTTGCTTGATCGGTTGGAGGCTGGTGAGTATATTAACGACGTAGCTTTTGAAAATCTAGGAAAATCTATCGGCCCGTCTACAAGAAGAACCGTTTCTCCAGCTAACCGAGAGCTATGTGAAAAAACATCGAACGTTAAAATATTCTAAAAGAAAAAAAGAAGAAGTCGCCCCAAACGACTCTTTAAAACAACACGAACAGGAACTGGAGTGCACTATTATAATAGCCGATCAGAGCTTATCGACAGCCTTCACCTTTCCTGCAAGTCTGTAGAGGCTGGTAATGACTCTCGTGAGTTGAAAAACGATATTGAAGCGATCCTAACAAAACAGATAGACGAAAGTGCGATATCGAAAAGTTGTTAACGAAAAATTAGAAATAAATACGTGCGTTAAAAATTTTCTTCTTTTATATTTTACAGAGCTATTGTTCATTGTCGATATAACTATAATGGCTGGAGTATTAGAAGACGAAATTGGAATTGAGATAGACTCAACAAGAGCCATTGCGGCGCACGGTGGAGAAGCGAATGACTTGCAAATTGGCTTTAGGCCACCTATACCTTTAGAGGCTAACAAAAAATATCAAGTTGCTCTTATTGAAGCTAGTTTGTGGAATTCGTGGGAAAATATCTCTACTAAAAACAATCAACTTGAGTTTGAGTATAGAAATGGAAACTATGGTGATACTGATGGTGCACAGAGAGGAGAGCTTAAATAGACTTCAATTCAACGGCAAAAAATCACAATACCCCAAGGCGCTTAGAACATTCCCGATATCAACCAAGCTATTGAAAATGCTATGGAAGCTTTGGGGGTAAAGTTCGCACATGAAGATTAAACCGCAAGACGTGATCCACCCTTTGTGCTCTCAGTAAATATTCCCACATCTAAATCTGAGATTACTGTTTAAGGTGACCCTGTAGTTTCCTTTGACAAAGATAACAGCATAGGCCCTATTCTTGGGTTGACTGTTGGTGGAGATGATATTACTAGAGGAAAGACTTTAAGTCAGAATCGAATTAACATTACAGATGTACAGAGGATCCATATTCACTACTGTTTGTTAATTCAAGTATAGTAAACGGGAATCCTAGTGATGTTATTAAATCGTTTACTCCAAACCGAGGACCAGGACGTTTGTTGGAAATAAGTCCTAGTCCACCGAGCTACTTACCACTCATAAAAACTAGCCTTATTAATAAAGTGAGAATGGAAATCAGTGATCAGTCAGGAAATAAGATTGATTTAATTGGGAAGCAAGTAACTTACACTTTAAACATCCGTCCAAAAATGTGATCATACACGCTCATAAGCGGATTCCGATTCAGAAGCTGTTGCCATAAGGGTTTATTTTCTATATATAATATACTTGGCAAAATGATATTTCCTATGATTAGACGTGGTATAGTTCGTCGAAAAATTGTCGGGGGGGGGGTCATTGATTGGAAACCTCGTGGGCCTTGCGGGGAAGTCCGCAGCAACAGTCTTAGGATCTCGCGTAGGTAAGTTTGCTCCGAAAAACAAGAATGTGGCTGTGGCGGCTGGTAAAAAAGCAATTCGTGACACGGTTACAGCAGCCAAAAAGTCTATTATATCGACTGCAAAAGATCAGTTATCGCCTGAAAATGTTAGCAGTCTTCTTGCCGATCTCGCCCGCGGAGACGTTAAAGGAGTGGCAAGAAAGCTAAATCACGTGCATCTGCAGTGGCTCGTGCTGGGGCTGAAGCTGGTATTAGTACTGCCAAAACGCGAGCAAAAAGTGCTCGCACTGCTTTAACGAAAGAAGCTAGAACTAAACTTAATGAGCTGGTTGGGACTTCTGAAGCTAGAAAAGCTCTAGTATCGCGCGCTGAAAGCCTTGCTAAGCAGCAGCTGACCTCTCGAGACTTAGGTATTCTAAGCAACCTCGTGCCAGGAAACGGCATGATGTATGCCTAAATATCACATCAGACTAAATATCAGAAATAATAACTAAACTACATCGGTCTGATGATCGGCAGACGCAAATTTTTTATAATATATATATATATATATACTGTATGAACTACAATCATAACAATGGCTACGGGATTATATTCCCAGCACTTCGAATCTTTGACCAGCTTATCGTTGACCGCTCTGTTGAGCATCTGCAGTACGAAAAAGTTCTTCCTGGCGATCCAAATGTCGATAATAAGAATATCAATAGCGACACTGAGAACGTTGACCAGCTTATATGGCTTCACCTAGCCGTTCTTGTAGTTTGCGTGGTAAAGAACGATGGCAGCAAGTATGATGCCACCGACAATGTCGCTCTGGCAAATGGTGGCTGGAGCCTGTTTGAGACGGTCCAGATTCAGGTTAACAATAAAACCGTTGAAGAAATAAGTAAGTATGCTTCAACTGTCAACACGATCATGCAGCTTGTAACTGATTCGGATGATTCGTCCAGGAGCACCGCCACGAGTGATTTCTGATACCGCGACACTGAAGCTACCGGTGGGGCTGTTTCTAATAGGCATGTAAACAGAACTAACGCTCAGTTGCTTTCTGCTGCTAATGTCGCTTTGAATGGCGGCAACTTCCGGGCTAACTTTAACTTAAACCTCAACGCAACAGAGAACATTAACTTCAACATTGGTTTTGCCACAGTCGCTGCCAGCTCTGCGCGGGCGCCAAAGACATTACCATGATGCTTCCAGTCGCTGACATCCTAGGCTTGGCCAAAGACATTGATTCAGCTTTCATAGGTATAAAGTTCAATCTGAATCTCACTAGCGCTTCTGTTGAAAACTCGCTTCATAGAGCAAATGGGGCAGATACTGGAAAATTTCAGATAAAACATTTTTCGTTCTAGGTTCCTTTCATCAGACCTTCAATGGAAGTTCAATCCATGATAGAAAGCAAGTTGGTTGCTGGTTACAAACGCAGGCTATACTTTGAGCAAGGTCGTATTTACCAATAGAGACTCAGCAGAGGTCAAACCACCGTCTCATGGCGTGTATCGAGAAAACGGAAGTGAAGAGAATTACACATCTTCGTAGCGTTCCAGGATGGTGAGCGCTCAGACAATCAAGAACAAACTACACATGTGTTTGATAATGCTAATTTGCGTCAGATTCATGTGCGGATTAACAAGAATCACAAGTATCCTGAAGAAGAGCTTGAAGTCAATTACACAGTTGCTGAAAGAAATTACAGCAGAGATACATGATGTTCGAAGACGCTGCGATGAGATACAGCTACCCGGATACAGGCTCTTAAGTAAACTTATAAGACTTCGCAAACCTCTTTCCTATTTACAACTTTGAAGTTAGTCTTCATCCTGAAGCTTTGAAAAAAGCTCCGGAAAACATTGATGCTTGTTGGATCTTAGGTGGCCCTTTTAATAGTGCTATTAATGCTGGTGGTGAACAGGTGTACCACGTGTACTGCTTCGTGCTTAGCGAGCGTTTCTTTCGGCTCAATGTCATTAACGGTAAAGTGGACATAATAGTTTAGTCTGTTAGTCTGATGTGATGATAAGTCTGATGTGATTTGTTACGTTTAATCCGATTACATCGCATCAGAATTAATTACGAATTGAAAAAAAATAAAAATTTTTTGACTGTTTATATACGCAAATTGTTTTGCATGTGCACAAAAATGTCGGAAATTGATAACGCAATATTCGTTAAAGCTCTCAGACCCGCCATGGAGCGAGTAATCACTCTGAAGTTTAAAGGCGCTGGTATTTATCTTCCTGGGTCAAGAAGTAAAGAAGGTGGTAGCTTTATTGGAAATCTTGTTTGAAAACTCATACCTACGGTCACTAAACTCATACCAAAAATGTTAAAGTCTCTAGGCCTAGCAGCTATATCAAGTGCTATCACCGGCAGCACGCAAAAAGCAGTTTCTGGTAGTGGTATAGTTGGAAGAAGAAGTATCACACCATTTAATGGACCTAAGTATAATAACAGTCTTCTTGGTTTCGGTAGTAGCTCTGGAAAGAAAGGTCGTTCTGGATACACAGTTCACGGTATTAAACTTTCAAAAGATCAGAAAACTACCTTGGCAAAAACAGTTAGAGACAAAAGTGGAGTAACTTTGCGAATTACCAACAGCGCTCTTAAAGGTCCTGATATGCTTATGCTTACTAATACACAGATCAAGCGAATAACGGGTGCAAGATCCATTGATCTGGAATCGATCTAAAATTGTCTAAAAGTCACATTACAGCCTTGACGCGCGCGCAAAATGGTGAATTCCTTGGTTCTTTGATTGCAGGTATAACTGCTCCCATCGTAGCGCCTGTCCTAGGAAAAATTCTTGGATTAGGAACGTCCGGGGAAGGAGTACTCCTTCCAGGGACGCAGTGACGTGGGTGAGGATTTGGAAGCCGCTATCAAACAAAGATATCAATCGTATAGTAAATGGTAATCTAAAAGCAGGAGATAAAGGTTTTAGGGTGGTGTTCTTAAAAGACATGCTTCCTAAAAAGCCTCTTAAAGCTGAAGAAAGTGTTATAATCAACTTACAAGACTTTTCCGATGGAGGTGAGACTCACTGGATTTGCGCCTTTGCTGATGAGTTCTGTGTAGATTACTTTGACAGCTTTGGCCTTCCACCAACTGACGTAGTTAAAAGTGGATGGAACGGTCAAAACTTGTTGTTCGCTATTCTTGCAACGAGATAAAGGATCGGCGCTCCATTATGGGTGGGTGGTACTGCCTTCTCTTCTTACACGATCGGGTTCACAATCGGTCTGCGACAGATATTATGTTAGATTTCGATTTGCGCCCTTCTGCGCATAACGAGCATATCGTGAACGGTTTGCTAGAGAAATTCTAAGAGCGCAATAATATATAACATCGTGATGTATTTTTCACACCAGACTAAATTTTTGTGCATTATACAGAGATAGCCATCGCTTACTGTTTGTACTGTAAGAAACGACAACTTGTTGTCAAAGGGAAAATCGAATATACAAAAGCCAACCTAAGCTCACGGGGCGCTGCCGAGTCCGTGACAGAGGCGCCTCCTAGTTTCTTTCTAAACCTGAAATTCTGGATAAAAAGGGAGGAAGAATAAGAAGGTTTGAAAAGTGCGCTTCCATTCGGTATTAATCCTATTGATTTGGCAATTAAAGCCTCGGATAAAATTGATAAAATCAGAAAAGCTTGATGAACATAACACGTCAAATTAAAACATAGTCAAGTGAAAATGACGGTCGCGTTTTGTATGCGTTGCAAAAGACTGCATTCAGTTATAAGTGGTATAGTTGTAAATCATAAACGCAACCTCAGACTTGCTGGGCGCTGTGGTGTATGTGGTAGTGCTGTTTCTAGGTTTCTTTCCCAAAGCGAATGTCGTCGTAATGGAGGAAAAACAATCGTTTATACGAACGGAAGCGTTGAGGAACGCCTCGTAGAAGCGTACTATAGTCCTGCGGGATACTAGCGCGGCATTACTGCTATCCCAGAGCTGGCATAAGAGGCTGGCGTCGGCGAGAATGAGGCTCATGAAAGGCTAACAGGCCATCTGGCAGATCTACTTACCCGCACCAGCGCGAAGTGCTATCCCCCGACCTAAGTTTGACATTAGAACCCCGAATGAGGTCCACCAGGCCGATCTCTTGTATCTGCCTCACGATCGAGTCGGAAGACGCACATTCAAATATACATTGACGGTCGTCTACGCAGCAGGTCGGTATAAGGAGGCCCAGACAATCACAGAGAAGACAGCGACTCAGGTTTGGAAGGCGTTAGAGTCTATTTATGCCCGTGGGCCTCTGGGAAGGCCTAAAGTTTGACAAGTTGAACCTGGTTCGGAGTTTCGCGGGGCTGTGCAAAAAGCGTGTGATAAAAATGGTTTCACAATTCGACGGGGTAAGATTGCAGTTCATAGAGATTAGGGGATCGTAGATTTAACCGAACTTTGGTGGAGCGATTGTTCGGTTACCAGTATCATCGCGAGATGGCTAAACCCGGAACTCGGAACAAAGAATTGGTATCAAGATTAACTGAGGGGGTTAAAGCGCTCAATAATAAAACTACCCGTTTGACGTGCCAAACCCGCTGCGCCGGTGCTTCGTCCAGTTGGTTTTAAAGAGCGACGCTTGCCATGGGATGTTATGGTGCGGTATTTGTATGCGCCTGGCGAACTTGACGGTGGCGAACAGCGTAGGGCGGCCGATCCTTTATGGAGTGTGACCTCCGATCAGGTCGAGCGGGCTGTGTTTGAGGGTGGGAAGCCTGTGTTGTATTATTTGTACGATGGGCCCAAGCGCGCGTTTGTACGCGAGGAGCTTCAAGTGGTGCCCTTTTGGACCGAAATACCACCGGCTTAGTCGATGGGGTCCTGTCACGCTTTTGATGAAAGCTTTTAGTACCATCTACTTTCTTACGCTTAGCCGTGGAGCAGCTCTTCTACTGTAATTATTACATCAGAACTAATTATCAGGATAATTACGCATTTATTATTTATTCGCCTGCGGCACCAGCTTCCATTTGCCCGTATGCTAGGGTAGAGATCCCATCGGCCGCGATCCGGCGCTTCGTGTCCAGCGGGCTCAACGATGTCTTGTTGACATGCTCGCCGAAGATCTGATGCCCGCGACTGTGCAGCATATCCATACCGTGGCGGAAGCATTTTGCTTCAAATAGCGCCTCTTTGTACTGTGTGTGACTGATATGCTTTTTCACGACGGCCTTTTTAACACCTTTGGCTTCCGCTCCTCCAACCCATCGGCTTTCAGGATAGAGTACATCTTGGGCCCGATCCCCACAAACTCAGCGATAGGCCCCCCAGCGCACTTATCCTTCAATTTCCCTAGCACCTTCTTGTTAGCTGTGCTGAACAGCGGATGGTCTTTGGGGTAGTTGCTGGTGTCGTACTGACCGGCGTTGCGTCTCATGTCGGCGTACGCGTGCTCAATCTGGATCTCCAGCACAAGGCCCTCGGTGTCGGTGTAGAGGAGCTCTGCTGACGACCTGTACTGCACCTTGAGATGGTTGTAGTACCAGTGGTACATAAGATGCTTCGAGAGGTCGAGAATGCTCATGCCCACGAAGACCTGCCGGTTGAGCAGGAGACTGTTTTTATTCATGTGAACGGCTGCGAGGTCTCCCACCTCGCCAAAGATGTGAGGCCGATTGTATGTCGGCTTGGCGATACGTTTGCGGAGTCTCTCGGTCTCGCTTGGCCGTAGAAGCTTCATATCGACACGCTTTCGGAGGTTCTCCATCGTCTTGCCAAAGACGCTGTTGTTCAGCAGCTTGTAGAGGTTGACTTCAAAGTCACTCTTTGCCTTCTTCCTGCGTTCGGTGTTTTTTCCGGACGTAGGGTTCCATTCATGGGCTTTGATCGAAGCGGAGTGCTCTGTGGATCTTTTTCAAGCGCAAGCTAAGCTGCAGATAGAGCTGCAGATTCCGATTGTGCAAGACGTATCGGGCCTTATCGCGCAGATTGGAGACTAACTTTTCGACCTGGTGAGACGCACTCCCATACATATGTTTGAGGAGATTTTGCTGGTAATCCGACATCCACGCGTTGTCAACCTTCAGGCGTTTTGGCGCTAACGCATATGCATTGTGCTTGTCGTGCAACTCTTCTGGATACTCCAGATCGAGTTCGAGAATGTAGCCCTTCTCTGCATTTACAGGCTGGTTCAGGGCCATCTTCACATCCTCTTGGGCGACAAAGTACTGGATCAAGCTTTGGAGCTTCCCCGGATCGTAGTCTGGCACCTTGGGGTTGTTTATCTTGGCGAAGTGCCTGCTGGCCATGCTGATGCCACCGCGCAGGCCCTTCTAGATGAATAGATGCATGTCAATGTCGGTGATTAGCTCGAGCTCCACCCCTGTGTGTTTGAGGAAAGCGTCCAAGCTTAGTCCCGGGCTCGTGTAATAGTGGGCCGGGTCTAGCCAGTATCGCTCGAGGCACAGCTTTCGGAAGTTCTCAAAGAAGTCAGCGAGGAAGATAAAATTGTTTCGAAGGTAGAGGCCGTGGTAGCCGCCTAGGGTTGTGCAGCCAAAACCGTCCCAGATACTTTTTCCTTCTTCGGCGGGAGGGCCTCCTCGTCGAATCGGGGACAGCTGTCTATGTACTCGTAGGGGTAGATCCTCTTCTGGAGCAAGAAGGTACGCCTCTGGAGGTTCAGCTCGTAGTCTGCTGTGATGCGCATGTCTTGCGGGTCACTGGCTTTTACCAAGCCATCCAGGCTTGAGAGCATGAACGGGGCGCTGTCAATGAATCGGAGCTGGCCGATGCTGAAGAAGATGTATTTCTCGGCGTTGTCGGGGATGCAGGTGACATTCCTTTTAGTCTTTGCGATAGTCTGCATGATGCATAGATATAGTAGGACTAGATTGCTGACGAGTGTGACGTAATATAAGACTTATTAAGACGGCAGCGTGACATTCATGATAAATCCAAGATGGTGCGGGAACCGGGGAAAAAACTTAGGGCTACTATTAGGCGATTGTTGTTTTTTGCAGTTTACTTCGTTTCATTGTTTTCAAACTCCTCCAATCAAGTTTTATTGGAAACAAAGCGTTATTAATAATGTTTTGAAGCCATATTGGACAATTATTATTGGAATACGTGCGAAAATATCGCTTGCAAAGTGTTGTGTAAATTGGTCGTTTGGTTGTCTCGAGGCGTTTGTCTACCAAAATAAACGGATTTCGTCTGCTTTAGCTCCCATACTGGTTCGTCCACGTTGAAATACATCATATTGAATACATACAAAAAGATGGGAAAATTAATCTTTATATTTTTACATAAATTTCACTTCAAGATGCTATTCGTTCTTTCAATCTTCAAATGTGTGTTGACACTTAACAGACAGAGTCTTAATCATTTCCAAAAAGGATGAGTTTTGTCAGCTTGTGCCGCATAGATGGAGCTCCTTTACGAACGATTCTCTCGGAGTACACTTTGGAAAACTGGTGTACAAATATTTTACTGTACATGTATGCTATTTTTCTGATGAGGATGGTGATATGGTCATCGCAAAAGCTCTCATCTAGTGCATGAGTTTCCTTAGAATGCTGCAATATCGATTGAAATACATTTGGCTTAGTTTCTTGCAGGACATTTCGTTGCATAACTTGGATTGTTTTTTCTGACAACTGACTCCACTTGTTGACCATTTTGCGAAGGGCTTTATCTGCTGCTTTTACTACGTTTGCCAATGAGGAGGATGGACTTGTAAGCTTGCCATAGGTGTTGAAAGATGTTAAGCTTGACTTTAATGAACCTCCATGACAGTATGAGTGGTCAGGTATGAGAGGTTGTTCATCATTCTCTATGGTTAAGGCAGTTGCACATTCAGCACACTTGATGCAACTTGTAATTTTCTTGGCTATGTATCCACTGATATAGGTCAGTACATCATCATGCCAAAGAGTGGAAGTGTTTAATAATGCTGCAACTCTCCTATCAACATTTTGTGTCTTTTCAGCTACCTTGCTTTCATTTACAACAGAGGATTTGGCAGGTGTTGGGGCTGTCACTTCATTCTTTTGTAACAGTGCTCGGAGTGCCCACTTAAACTGTAGAGCATTTGGATTGTTATTCCATCCCGTACGACTTGTTATCTTGCTAAAGAACATTTCAAGCTGATCTTGGGTGAAACGGTAGGTTAATAAATATTCAAAATTGTTGTAGTTTCTGTTTAACAGATGTTTAGCTAGTGCTAAGATTGACTTTGATGAAATTGAAAATCCTATGATAAATGTTTTTCTTGGTCCTTTAAATAGTTTCATTACATCATTGTCCTTTAAACCTTTCAGGTAACTTATGATATCATTTATGTCAATCTGCAGTTCATTCAGGTTACCTCGTGTGATTGGGCTCTTGTAATTTTTACCAAATTTACTTTTGGAATTTAGAATATCAAATATGTTGTTTATTTTCAGAAGGAATTCAGTTGCTGCTTCACTGTTTTCAAACTGCTTTAACTTGAGCTGTTGAAGGTACATTAAACCAGCTGCAACTGAATGACTTAAGGTTTGTGCTGCAATTGCCACATTCATTTTTTGACTATGCCATTAGATGTGCTTGGTTTTCAGTTTATTGCCAAGATGCAAAACATCTCTAGTTTGTACATTATGCAGCTCTGAGATATACTTCCAATTGATTTCATCCCTCTTCTCTGTCCTTCTTTTTCTTCCCTCGTCTGTTTGTACAGTTATAAGCCGCGCACGATTCCGGCATTATCCTTGATTTGAAATAGCCAAATATTATTTCGCTCTCACATTAAGGTAAAAAACAATGTTGAGTTCGAGTTACTCGCCATATCTCTTTCTTAGTATACTTTATACCTTCAGTAACAACGACGAGTGAACTTAATGATCGAGCAGATTTTTTATTATTTTACAGAACAAAATTTATACTCTTTATTACAAATAAAAAATATTTTTATTGGTCGGAGTAGTTCCTCAATTTAAGCTATATATGGTACATAAGGAAATTTAACTAAAGTCAATAACTGTTCCTTGGCTGTTAGCCATGTGGGAACGGATACATTGATAAACCAAACTACGCACATACTATTTCCTTAACACGTTTTTGTGGTTTATGAGCATGACTGAACAAATGTTATGTATCTCCTTGCTCCTCTTTTCATTCATTCAAAGTCGGATGGCCTTTCTAAACCGTGTTTGATTCTCACATATCTCACATATCAGTACGAGTACAGTGGGAGTGCTTTCTCGAATAAGTCGCTTTTTTCACAGAAATATTCAAATTGATTGCCCAATCTTTCTGTAAATTGTCAATATGACATATTCCGATGCGCAACAAATCAGTATGGGAGTTAAAGCTGAAAAAATCTGTTTCTCTTAGTGGACAAACGACTTGAGACAACCAAACGACCAATTTACACAATATTTCGAAAGCGATATTTTCACCCGTATTTCAATTATAACTGTCCAATATGGTTTCAAAACATTTGAAATAAAGATTTGTTTCCATAAAACTTCATCGGAAGAGTTTGAAAACAATGAGAAGAAGTAAATTGCGAAAAACATCAATTGCCCTATAGTGACTCCATGTTTTTTGCCCGGTTCCCACGCCATCTTGGATTTATCATGGATGTCACGCAATATGGCGGCTCGTCAGCAATCTAGTCCTACTATATCTATGGCATGATGAAATGGCTGTCGTAGCCCTGCAGGTTGTGAAAGACAACCTGTATGGTTTTCGTCTTCGGGCTAAGCCGCAACTTTAGGTTGCACTCATTGTGGGCCGCACCTCGGTATTGCCAGTTATGTGGCAGTGGTCTTGCACGTAATTACCTTCGAGGGGCTTGCAGCAGACGTGACAATTTGTGGCTTTCTTGTGACTCCCCCAGTCCTTTCCTGTCATGTGCATAAGCTCGGGGTTAGCCAACACCAACTTTATCTTGCGCACTTCTTCTTGGAGCGCTTGCACGAAATGCTTGGCCTCGTCGGGCCCTTGGTAGAGCTGCGGCGGCTGAGTTTCCTAACCCGAACGAACGACTATGAATGAGTAGCCGCATGTCTCGTTTCTAGAAGTTTGCTGGGTGCCGCTCTTTTCGGGGTTAAGCGCGGTGCCCTCGGTCTTACAAACCAGGCTCTCGAAGTCTGCGTAGATTATGAAGGGCGCTTTGAGCTGCTTGTGGTAGTTCTCAAAGCGGATTTTGTCATTTGTTCCGGGGGTTGGCATTCTGATGGCAACCACGGCCTGGTTGATGCCTCGACATTCAAGCTTCCAACAAATCCTGCCAGGTGAAGCCGTGAAGAACGCTCAGAGAAGTGTAGCTGATGGTGGCCACTCTGGTTGAGAAGGCGGTTAAAGTTCTTGATCCAAGTGTAATGGTGTTTCTCAGGATTTTTCGAATCCGAGACGAGAAAGAGATTCACAGTTTGCGAGCTCTCTCTATTTTGTTAAAACGGCAAGGAACGACGCCGCCTTCCCACCCGTACACGTTGATAGCAAGGTCGTTCTCACGCTCTACTCGTTCGAGCTAGGAGAGTGGTGTGGGTGCGCTCACTCTCGCGAAGTCAAGGCCGTCTTCAGTGGGATACTTCCCCAGCCATTTCGGGTCTTTAGCTGTAGGAAATAGCGCAGCCCTTAGAGACCAGCGGAGGCAGTCGTCGTCTTTGCTTTTCACTTTGACGATTGCCTTCTCATTCTTGACCGCGGTGGGAAAAGGAAGGTATGAGCCTCCGCGTTAAGGCTGATAGTGAGCGATGTCAAGCTAAAGTGCTTTGACACGACCCACTATCCACCCAGACCCATTCCCGAGTGAACTTTTCCAATCTCAACAAGATTGTTGGGAAGGCTTTATGTAGGGCTTGCGGAATCTCATGCGCCTGTAGCAGCATGATCTGCTTTGCTCGGAGCACTGGTGCTTGAAGCACTTCAGTGCCATTTGCTTCATCCTTCCGAAGCTCAACCTCTACAGCCAACTGGAACTTAACTCTTCGTAGAGCTAGTAGCTCCTCGACGAGTTTGCGTTTGATGCAGGGTTGGGCGTTATTGAGGATAGCCATCAAGTTGCGTTCAGAGGGGTGGCCCTTCGGCACCTGCATTTTCCAGGCTCTCAGATAATAGTTGAAGGCCTTCGTTTCATCCCACTAAAGTTCCGTAGGTGTTGGGGGAGTAGCCCTTTTGGGGCGTCGTGGTTTAAATTCAGCCAAAAGCTCATTGATGTATGCATTCATCTCATCATTAGTAGGCTCGGCGGGCCTGCGCTTGCGTGGTTTGGGGATAGGCCGGCGTTTGGGTGGTTTTGGGATAGGCATGCGCTTTCGCGGATTCGCGGAGTGACATTTCTTGGCGTGGGTGTCGGGTCAGCGGGCGGTTGAAGAGCCTTAATAGAGGCGTTCAGCGCGCGTCCGCTGATTACACCTTGGTCATATAGTTGCAGAAGTTTCTTGACAGTATTCGTCTCGAGTGTCGCAAATTTTAGCGCTATATCTTACGCGAGATAATTCTCTAAATCGAAATTAATTCGGAGTGTACTCTAGCAAATCTCTTTCTGGCTTGTTTCTGTTTATAAACGAGCTTATGATGCACCCTATCGGCACCGCAGGCTTCACAAAGGATAGTTTCTGCCTGTGCTCCGACGCCACACTTACGACATAATTGTGGAAGTCGCCCGCCTTCCCTTAATCGCTTCATATGAAGTCCACAGTATTCACCTATGGACCTTCGCCCACATGTGGTGACCTTTCCGGGTAGAAAACACGCACACTTGTTCTTGCCCTGACTCATGGCTGTCGACGTTTGGATTACTCTATGAGAGTATATCTCTCTAAATATTAGACCCCGACGGCCGGCTGCGCGGACGCGGGGGGTGGGCCGGCCGTCTTTGGCTCCTGCCGTTGTCCTGGGTTTAACCTTCGCTGTAATTATGCTAGCATAATTACAAGAAATACGTAAAGGAGCTAGGGCTGGGGCGCTAAGATTTGTGTATACTCCTTCTCAAACTGTGAGGTGCGCTATAAATGACGCTTTTTCAAGGTAAAGTCCGCCAGCTGCAACGCTCGGTATACTACTGTAACAGCAAAACTGGACTCCGAACAGCAATCGAGTTACGTTTTGTAAGATAATCGGATTACATTAGGCAAAACCAAACGGCGTAATAATATGATGGTTTATAAAATCTGTCGCTTAAATGCGAATTTCGAGTACGTCAACAAGTGCATTTCATGTGTTTTTTTTTTAGTGTTTTTGGTTAAAAAATAGACTCAATAAACTGAATGAACTAAGAAAATTTATGTCTTATGTCTAAATATCAACGATTTTTGGTCGAATTCTGACCGTTTCCAGTGCCACATTGGATACCCCATATGGATCCGCCCCTGTATAATACGTATTTACCGGCTGGGAGGTCCGCATACGGAAAAAACATTTTCACAAGGTCTGCAACTTAATGTTGAGACTATAATTCGATGCTTTTCAGCAAACTTCGCTTTGTCTGCACAGTAAAATGGACTCTTGCAACGACATCTTTCATCTGAATACACCTTGCTTACTCGTTAAACAATTTATATCGCTTTCATATCAATTTTATAAAATTTGCATTTCACTTCTTAAACAAATATATTTCGAAAAAATATGTTGAGACTAAAATTCGATTTTCTACAAACTTTGCTTCGTCTGGACAGTAAAATTTACTCTGGCTATGATAAATATCATCTTAAAACAGTCTGCCTACTCGTTCAACAATTTACATCGCTTTTAAATCGTATTTAAAAATTTACATTTCAATTCGCAAGCTAAAACATTGCAAAAAATATCATTTGTGCCCACGGGCAGTTATGCGTAAAAAGCTATCCGCTCACGCAGCCAATCAAATTGCTGGAAATCAAAAAAATATCGCTTTGGACCGCTAAATAAAAATAAATGTAAATTATTTACCGGAACCTTTAAGAGCTTGTGAAAATATTTTTTCCGTAAAGACCGACCTAAACGGTAAAAAACATATTTTTTTTATTTTTATGATAAAGAAATTTGCGTTGTAAAATAGTCGACACGGCTTGATATTGAAAAGAAAATTGGATTTTTTTTCTGTAAATTTTACTTCTTCAGGACACTAAAATTTAGTCTTTCTATGATGACTTTCATCTGAATACACTGTGCTTTATCGCTGAACAATTTACATCGCTTTTAAATCAATTTTAGAAATTTAAATTTCACTTTGTAACCAACTTAATTCTAAAAATATCAATTTTGGATCATAATTTAGGTATCGTAAAAAGATGCCCGCTGCTGCAGCCAATCAGATGGCGGGAAATCAAAAAATATCGCTTCGTTTTCATAAATGAAAAAACGAATTGAAATGTATTCGTGAAATTTAGTAAAAATTTTATGAGGTTCTTAATTTCATACATGAACATCGTAAGAAAAAATTTAAATTCACCTTTGTATAACCTTTGCAACCAAAGTACGCAATAGCTCCTCCTACGACCTTGAAAAAAAATTCAAAGAAAAATTTTTACGATGAACTTTAGAACTTCACCATGCTTCATTTGCCGATAAAATGTAGCCATCTACCTTAGAAAGACTAGTTAAATTCTTTGCTCCGGTCTTTTGTCTATATTTTGCATGAATCTCTCTTATAGGTTTTGATAGTAAAACATTTGTCATAGAGCATTTATAGAAACTTACAAAACCTCCAACAATAATTCCTTGCAAATGTGATGCAGAGTTTTATGCCTGGGAATTTATGGCATATGTAACACGATTTACAAGGAAGAGACTCGCATTCGTTGGCATCTATAATAATAAAAAGTCAAAAAAGCTGTAATAACTTGAAATAAACATCAAGACAAATGCCTGTTTTTTAAAGGCTTACCCCAAACCACACACACAGAATAAAGTTTCAAAATCCCCTCGTAAATTTTCATGGCGTAGCTATAATTTGAAATATTTTGGCAAAAAAACATGCCATTGTTGAACACATTAAATTACCATTAGTTGGTAGAAGCGTGATTTCTGTGTTGCAATCATTGACTATGAGTGCGACTGAAGTTTTAGAATACAAGCAAAATTCCACTGTCTTTACTTATAAATTGAAGTTTAATTAAGTGAATGCCAGCTCTATTTAGTTTCACATAAAATGCTCACTTTAAACAAGCTTAAGTCAGTTCTAATGTATTATAAACCACTAATTGTTATCTATTTAGCTTTTAATTCACTTAATCAGCAGGGACTTCCGAGAGACGCCCTTCTTGAGTTAGCTAGTAATTTGTGCAATTGAACACAAGACCTTGTCAAGCATTTCCCATATTTTAACAGTTCAAGCAGTTTTCAAAGAATTTTCATGAAGTCACGTAAGCTTGCAACATAAGTTAAAAGATCTAGAAAGATCAACTTACCGATACATTTCTTTTTGGATTTGTTAAGTTTGTATCCAGTGGAGCATAGGCATTCGTAGGAGCCTGGTATATTTATGCATGAGTGATCTTTGCCACAAGAAGAAGACTGACATTCGCCGATATCTAATGTTTCACAATAAAGTTGTTTGAAAAAGTGTACCATAAATTTAGCAATTTTATGTCTAATTTAAAAATGTGTAATAAATAAATATGAAATTTTTTGTTTAATTTATTTGTTTTGAATAATTCTTAATTGATTTTACGAGAATGTAAAAGCATATTTGTCCTAAAATTTTAATATTTGTATTTGATATGAACAAATCAACATCTAAAACGTCAAATAAATTCTGTAACAAATGAGAGTATAGTGAGATCTGTGATTTTTGGGACTGTATGTAATAGTAATTTATTTGTAACACAACTTTCTATATTCGTTTAGACAAATATTTTTGTAAATCTTACAGACTACTTTGATTTTTGACAACAAGAATGAGTCTATTAACATAATACATTAATTAACGATCGTTTACTGTACATCATAGAAGATTGCTCACCAATGGCTACAATCAAAACCACACATAACGAAACTTAAATCTGGTAGTGGGATTGCTAAGGCGGCATTTATGATATAAATCAAACCTAGTTCTTACATAGATAATAGGACTATGAATTATGAAGTGTGACGTGTACCCACGACGGTTGCTATTTTGAATTATTTTCATCATTAATAAAAAAAACGAGAAACAACTTAGCCATTTAAAGCAATGAGATTAGCCTTGGAAAAATTCACACAACAGGGACATATTAATTATCTTATCCTGTCGTTGCAAGTGTCGGAAATTTTGAGTTTGTAAATTCAAGATGCTGGATTAACTTTACAAAAGAAATTGCATCGACTACCAAAATAATGTGAAATGAAAGCGTATCATCTATACCAAACAAGCTCGACGGTTTACCCGCAATAAATCCTTTGAAAAAATTTTTCACCAGAAGTGGACAAAACATAATTCAAGCATGTCATCATTGATATGCATATCTTAATATGAAAAGCAGCGGTATTTGGAGACGTTTGCATCTTGCCGTAAAATTAAAAAAAATGTTTTCAATCAAGCCTTATTCATTGTTCCATCAAGCACTGTTCATTCTCAAATTTATTCTTTTCTAAGTAAATCAACACAGAAAAAACAACAAAACAAGACTAAATACAAGCAGGTTGGCTACGACCAGGGCCAAAAGTAGAACGTTGATTGAGGTGGGGGTTAAAGTTCATATATGTGCGAATGTTCAAGTTTTGTGACCTAATGTGATCAGCAGTAGGGCGTGACGGAGAAAGAAGTTATGTAAAGGAGAATGGCTAAGAAGGTATGGCTTTTTCATTATTGCCTAAAAGCAGGTCTTTTGAATTTATATAAGTTTGGGGAAGCTTCATCTAAGGCTCCGTTTTTGACACATTTACTCGTGCAAATCTATTACTAAACATAACTCTCAATTATTTTTGATATTTAAGTGACCATTTCCTGCATAACATTTCTTTATTGAATTGACATCTTTTAGTATGAACCAAGATATACTTGCATTTTTTCAGATTGCCAAATTTGGTACCACATTAATATTAGTTGAATATGTTAAACTATTTTTGGCGATAAAAGAATTATTTGTCTTCAAGCTATTAACATTTCACCTTGGGCCATTGATTGAATCACTCTTAGTTGCATAAAAAGTTCAGAATTCGCTTTTAGTGCTCAACAATCTGCTACATGGTCGAATGAGTTCTCTAGTTCTAACATTTTTTCGCAGGAAAACAATAACTAAAGAATGCACCAATTTTACCACAAAATAGTTCATTTATGTAAAGTACCTAATGTATTGATAATTATAGAGGCTACTCACAGTTTAAATTACGTCTCTCACGTTGACAGACGAAGTTAAAGTGACGCCAACATACAACGTCATTCCACTTGGATTTATAATCGTTGGAATAAATTACAACGCAGTCCTGTACACCACGATAATTATTAGGTTCTCCCGTATACCATAATGTGAAACTAGGCTTGCCATTTTGAACTGTGTAGAACTGATTGTCGCTTTTATTGCGATACAAACCAATAAAATGACCTTCACTGCCTTTTCTCAAGATCATTCTGGAAATGGCATTATTCTCAGCAATATTTTTTGGAACAGCAAGATCTCCTCCCTTCTGTTGACAAAGTTTTCTTGCTTTATTCCATGTTGCTTCTTTTGCACTGAAGAAATAACAAGATGATTCTATATGCAACCAATCAGAAGGACAGCTTGCTAGACAAATGAAAAAAATAAATAAGAAAACAATTATAAGTAATTGTTTTCAGAATGATTTGTACGAATAGAATAGAATATTTAATATGTACTTTTAAACTGTAATAGCTGATTAAAACTTCTTAAACATGTACGATTGTGTTTTGCAGACAGATGTTGTTTAAAACAGGTCTTTCAATACCTAAAGGGTTTTTAAGGAATGAGGAGGCTATTTGAGCTGGTTTTGTAGAGTAGCCACAAGTTGCAGAGTAAAGTATAATAGATTACAATTCTAAAAAAAATTGTATACAAATTGTTAAAGAAATAAGAGAAATTGATTTTGAAGCTTATGTAGTTCGCCTAACACTTGACATTTTAATCCTAAGGGGAAACCTTTGTGTTTAAATGGATGGTTATAATAATCGTTAAGTGTTGATGTGGATTTGTTATGTATTTATATTGTGCATAATTAACTGTCTGTTTTAGACTAAAAACCAATTCATTCCATAATATTGTAATCGAGAAAGAAATACTAAAATAAGGAATTCATAACACCAAAAATGTGCATGAACTTGAGGTAAGCTGTCAAATATAGCTCCTTTTTACGCCCATTTCAAATAAAATTCCTAATTTTCCAGATTAAAGTCAACCTCATTGTAATGTGTGCTTACATGAAATTTTTTTATGTCTGAATAAAAAATGCTTAACATTAAAACCTAATTTTTTTACATCGAAAATGAACATGATATGTATGAATGAACACATTATCAGTGCATACCACCCATACTAAGAGGAGGATGACTAATTGCGGGCCTGTAGGCTTAGAAAAATTTGTGGGACTTTAAGTAATATAACTTTCCCCCAAAAATTTCAATCTTTTGACGACGTTTCCGTTTCTTATGCTCCATTGCCTTTGCTTCAGTTTTGTTACTCATAGTATAAACATTATGGAATAAATTTAAATTTCGAACGAGATAAACTCACTACTTAATGAGTTCTATGCATAGAGCATTATAATAGTATATCGTAAAGTTTCAAACAGGATATATTATTGGAATTTTGAACATTTATCTAATTTAGAATGGCAAATTGTCTTTACTTACAAATTGAATTCTAATTAAGTGAATTCAAACTTTATGTTAGTTTCACATAAAATGCTCACTTTAAACAAGCTTAAGTCAGTTCTAATGTATTATAAACCACTAATTGTTATCTATTTAGCTTTTAATTCACTTAATCAGCAGGGACTTTCGACAGACGCCCTTCTTGAGTTAGCTAGTAATTTGTGCAATTGAACACAAGACCTTGTCAAGCATTTCCCATATTTTAACAGTTCAAGCAGTTTTCAAAGAATTTTCATGAAGTCACGTAAGCTTGCAACATAAGTTAAAAGATCTAGAAAGACCAACTTACCGACACATTTCTTTTTGGATTTGTCAAGTTTGTATCCAGTGGAGCATAGGCATTCGTAGGAGCCTGGGATATTTATGCATGAGTTATCTTTGCCACAAGGAGAAGACTGACATTCGCCGATATCTAATGTTTCACAATAAAGTTGTTTGAAAATGTGTACCATAAATTAAGCAATTTTATGTCTAATTTAAAGATGTGTAATAAATAAATATGAAATTTTTTGTTTAACTTATTACTTTCGAATTGATTTTACGAGAATGTAAAAACATAATTGTCCTAATATTTTTAATAAAAGTATTTGATATGAACAAATCAACATCTAAAACGTCAAATAAATTCTATAACAAATGAGAGTGTAGTAAGATCTGTGATTTTGGGAACGGTATTAGTAATTTATTTGTAACGCAACATTCTAGATTCGTTTAGACAAATATTTTTGTAAATCATAAAGACTACGTTTGATTTTTGACAAGAAGAATGAGTCTATCAACATAATACATTAATTAACGATCATTTACTGTACACGATAGAAATTGCTCACCAAGGGCTACAAGCAGAACCACACATAAAGAAAGTTAAATCTGGTAGTGGGATTGATAAGGCGGCATTTATAATATAAATCAAACCTAGTTCTTACATAGCTAATAAGACTATGAATTATGAAGTGTGACGTGTACCCACGACGGTTGCTATTTTGAATTATTTTTATCATTAATAAAAAAAAATCGAAAAAAAACTTAGCCATTTAAAGCAATGAGATTGGCTTTGGAAAAATTCACACAACAGGGGGATAATAATTATCTTATCCTGTCGTTGCAAGTGTCGGAAATTTTGAGTTTGTTAATTCAAGATGTTGGATTATCTTTGCAAAAGAAAATGCATCGACTAACAAAATTATATGAAATTAAAGCATATCACCTATACCAAACAAGCTTGAGGGTTTACCCGCATTAAATCCTTTGAAAAAAATTTTTACAAGAAGTGGAAAAATCATACTTGATCCAAGCATGTCGTCATTGATATGCATATCTTGGTATGAAAAGCAGCGATATTTGGAGACGTTGCATCTTACCGTAAAATTTTAAAAAAATGTTATTCAACCAAGCCTTATTCATTGTTCCATCAAGCACTGCTCATTTTAAAGTTTATTGTTTTCTAAGTAAATCAACACAGAAAAACCAACAAAACAAGACTAAATACAAGCAGGTTGGCTACGACCAGGGCCAAAAGTAGAACGTTGATTGGAGGTGGGGGTTAAAATTCATATATGTGCGAATATTCATGTTTTGTGACCTAATGTGCTCAGCAGTAGGGCGTGACGGACAAAGAAGTTATGTAAAGGAGAATGGCTAAGAAGGTATGGCATTTTCATTATTGCCTAAAAGCAGGTCTTTTGAATTTATATAAGTTTGGGAAGCTTCATCTAAGGTTCCGTTTTGACACATTTACTCCTGCAAACTATTACTAAACATAACTCTCAATTATTTTTGATATTTAAGTGACCATTTCCTGCATAACAGTTCTTTATTGAATTGACATCTTTAGTATGAACCAAGATATACTTGCATTTTTCAGATTGCCAAATTTGGTACCACATTAATATTAGTTGAATATGTTAAACTATTTTTGGCGATAAAAGAATTATTTGTCTTCAAGCCATTAACATTTCACCTTGGGCCATTGATTGAATCACTCTTAGTTGCATAAAAGTTCAGAATTCGCTTTTAGTGCTCAACAATCTGCTACATGGTCGAATGAGTTCTCTAGTTCTAACATTTTTGGCAGGAAAACAATAACTAAAGAATGCACCAATTTTACCACAAAATAGTACATTTATGTAAAGTACCTAATGTATTGATAATTATAGAAGCTACTCACAGTTTAAATTACGTCTCTCACGTTGACAGATGAAGTTAAAGTGACGCCAACATCAACGTCATTCCACTTGATTTATAATCGTTGCAATAAATTACAACACAGTCCTCTACACCACCATGATTATTAGGTTCTCTCGGATACCATAATGTGAAACTGGGCTTGCCATTTTGAACTGTGTAGAACTGATTGTCGCTTTTATTGCGATACAAACCAATAAAATGACCATCCCTGCCTTTTCTCAAAATGATTCTGGAAATGGCATTATTCTCAGCAATATTTTTTGGAACAGCAAGATCTCCTCCCTTCTGTTGACAAAGTTTTCTAGCTTCAATCCATGTTGCTGCTTTTGCACTGAAGAAATAACAAGATGATTCTATATGCAACCAATCAGAAGGACAGCTTGCTAGACGAATGAAAAAATAAATAAGACAACAATAACAAGTAATTTTTTTCAGAATGATTTGTACGAATAGAATAGAATATTTAATATGCACTTTTACACTGTAAAAGCTGACTAAAAATGCTTAAACAGGCAGGATTGTGTTATGCAGTCATATGTTTTTTAAAACAGGTCTTTCAATACCTAAAGGGTTTTTAAGGAATGAGGAGGGTCTTTGAGCTGGTTTTGTAGAGTAGCCACAAGTTGCAGATTAAAGTATAATAGAATACAATTCTTAAAAAAATTGTATAGAAATTTTAAAAGAAATAAAAGCAATTGATTGTGAAGCTGGTGTAGTCTGGCTAACACTTGACATTTTAATTATAAGGGGAAACCTTTGTGTTTAAATGGATGGTTATAATAATCGCTAAGTGTTGATGAGGATTTGTTATGTATTTACATTGGGCATAATCAACTGTCTGTTTTAGACTAAAAACTAATTCATTCCATACTATTGTAATCGAGAAAAAAATACTAAAATAAGGAAATCATAACACCAAAAATGTGCATGAACTTGAGGTAAGCTGTCAAATATAGCTCATTTTTACGCCCATTTCGCATAATATTCCTAATTTTCCAGATTAAAGCCAATTTCATTGTAATGTGTGCTTACGTGAAATTTTTTTATGTCTGAATAGAAAGTTCCAGTCTAACTCTACTAGCGTTAAATTGAATAGTAAGAAAGTCATTTGAAATTTTATTAAACCCAATAGAAATTTAATGCCATCTACTGCAAAACGTTATTACACATTACTTACATACATTTTTTGACCTTATTTATTGAACCTCCTAAAAATATTGCCTATTTAGGTTTTTAAAGGAAGTGATTGCTTAACAGTAAAACCTAATTTTCTTACATCGAAAAATAACAAGATATGTATGAATGAATATTATCAATGGATACCACCCATACTAAGCGTCGTACGACTAATTGCGCGGCTTGTAAGCTTAGAAAAATTTGTGGGACTTTGAGTAATATAACTCCGTTTCTTATGCTCCTTTGCCTTTGCTTCAGTTTTGTTACTCATAGTGTAAACATTATAGAATAAATTTAAATCTATAACGAGATAAACTCACTACTTTATGAGTTCTATACAGAGAGTATTATAATTGTATATCGTACAGTTTCCAACAGGATATATTATTGGAATTTTGAACATTTATCTCATCTAGAATGGCAAAGAGTAAAAACTGTGTTTAAAGAGAACAGGACTTTTAAAAACGCGGGAATGTAAGATTCAGCCTACATAGCCTACTGAGTGATTACTCGGCCATATTTGTCTGTTCTTGGAAAGAGTTCATAAAGCTACAATCCATTGGTTGAAGACATTTGATGTAATATTATTGAGGTGCACTCATTATAGGAGGTCTGGAATAATGTCCGTCAAAATTTTATAAAAAGTTTGGATTTACAGAATTCTTAGTTCAAAAAGCCAACCAACAATAAACTCAAGACTGTTTAATATGGTGTGTCTAGGTTAGCAGGGCCATAGCTAGATTGCTAACAGCAGTAGGAGTGTTAACCCTAACCCTAACCCTAGCTCCTCCTTAATGTAGAGAAAATCAAAATGTGCTAATGCTAACATATGCTATTGTCATTTAGAGAACAATACGCTTTTAATGTAATGTGCTGAGGGAGCTTTAAGTGTATTGAAGCTTTTCATAACTTTATTACTGATTTCTTGCTTGATTGTATTGATAATGATGAACTTGCATGTGTGGCGGGGAGCCTTATTTTTGTGGTTACATGTAAAATGTAGATGCAGAAAATTCCTTGCACAGAAGCAACAGCACAGCGAACAGCTCCGGATTCTCAACAAAGAACAAAGTTTTAAAACTGCACAGAGATGCTCTTTATTTATGATCGGTGATAAAAAATCTTGATAAAGACAGTAATAAATCCATACCTTGGCACGAGTTACATTCTCCAAAGTATCCTTCCATACACGTGCAGTTCAATGTTCCATTAATTTTACGATAGTATGTCTGTGGTCCACACAAAGGAAAGTGAAAAGTGCTTGTCGCTATATCGATCAATAAAATTAAAAATAAAATCAACCAGGGATTTCAAACGAAACATATTCTTCCTCAAAGAGCACAATTTGTCACTCAATATGCACGTTCACGTACCCAGCAAGCAAGTTTGTTATGCAATGTTGGTATTTTTGGTGTTACGCATTTCGGAAAAACAAAACAATTAAATAAATGTTAAAAATTTACAGAGAATGAACAAATTTGCTGGCTGTTTCGGACACTATAAAGGATATACTAAAGAAGTTAGATAATTGAAAAATGTTCAGAAAATTATCAATTCATCAGTAGTTCTTACAAAATGTGTCAAAGCTCATGTATTTTGGCATGGCTTTAAAGTAAAAATAATAAACAATTAATCTCGAAAACCATGAGAGTACTTCGTAATCGCCTCAATATAAACAGCATGCACAAAGAAAATGAAAAGTTTCAAATCTAGTTTAATCTAAAGATGTAAAAGTTTAAACTCTGTTTTGCAATATACTGAAATTTTAAGAAATTTGATAAATCTTAAACTCACTGCACAACATGCTCAATTTGGACGTTTTTGTCTTTCAATCTATTTTCATGATTTTTTTTTATTTAAGACTGATTTCAAGCCCAAGTGATTGTTTAATTGATGTAAAAAAATAAAGACTTAAATTTAACACCCAAGAAGTTTGATAAGAATAGACAAACGTCAAAAATGTCCAAATTAGACACTTTGAACTTTGAACTTAATGTTCATCAAATTTTCTATAATTTTGGAAGGAAGAACAACCGTTTACTAAGGCAATGTAACTTTGAACTTTTTAACGTCTTTCTATTTTATGAACATTAGCGTGGGAGTTTTTGCAAGTCTTAGATTATTATGTCAAATAAGTAAATATTTAACTACCGTTTGAGTCAGGAGTGATACTGTGTATTGCTACAGCCAAATCAAGATAACTGTTGTTTACAGGAAGAAAATATTTACGTCTCGTACGTTGATCTGTTGTGTTATGGACACTAACGACACTTTGTCCAACACTAGTCATGATATAAATGAAATCCCCAAATACTGCCATGGGACCTCGTGAAGTTCCAAAATCAATTACATTTTGGGAGAAGTAAACATAAGAAAAAATATTTCCGTTTGAAACACGCCAATAAATCTTCTCTTTAGCCATGTCAAGCGTTAGATCATATGCCATCGACTGAAGTAAAACTGAAAGAATATGATGTTTGTTTGCAGTCATACTCCATAACCATAAGAAAAGTTCTGTACTTTCTGCCAAGAATAGATACCTTAATAAAAATATTTGTTATGTACATTAGTTTTGTCTATACGTACTGAAATACATAAACAATTGGCAGGCTAATCTATGCAAGAAAGGAAAGATAGAATACTTTTTTAGTTTAGCCAAAGATGTTGTCAAAGTATTCAGAACTAACTTCATATATAGACGGTTTAATGGAACATATTCATAAAATTTGATAACATAGCAACATAAAGCTATTGTAACTAACAAGAAAAGATCACCTTTATCCTTTGAAATCTCTCTTTTAAAAACCGAACTAAAGTATATGAAGTAATTAAACATTGCATGTGGTTCAGAACATAATAATAAATGTAATATGTTATTTTTATTCACATAACTTTTATAATGATTGGTATTGTTTACAATCATTGTCAGATTTAGTAATGCTGTAGTTTGGAGTGGCTGCTGAATGAAATGTGTTGTTAACTAATAATGCTGAAAATTAGCTGATGCGTGGAAATTTTGTTCGAATTTAAAATTTGGTGTTGGTAAATGATATGCACCATTTAATGCAGATATAAAATTAAGAAAGCTTTGTCATTTCAATTTTAAACTTTCTTAATTTTTCAGTTTCATCTTGAATGAAAAGTAGCAGCTCCTCGGATGGATCATCGTCCACAAATGTCTTTAAAAGAGCTATAGCTTTAAAAACATTGTCTTTGGTTGATACTTTTTTTCTGTTTGTTTGGACAAACGATTTTTTTTAAACTATCGTAACCTTGTCTTTTTAATTGTCAAATTTTTTCATTGTTTTTCTGGAAAATCAGAAAAAGATTGACATTGGAGCTAACGCTATTGGTATCATTTAAAAATGATGATTCTATCGCCATGTCATGTTCGTGTTTTTAAGAATCTTTGGATTGGACAAGCTGCAAAACCTGCTTGAACACTATGGCCTTTACTTTATCGAAAATGTTTGATGCAACTGGCAGTTTTGATTATCATCGCAGCTCATTTGCATTCTCCAATACATTTCTTAAATATATTACGCATTTGAGTAACAGTAAAATCCATGTCTTCATTTGTTCATTGCTACTTGCCCCGAACTCTTTAAAAACTTTCTTGTATATATTACCGTTCTTTTGGCTTTTTGTGTTCGTGAAACTTAATTTTTTCTTGTATTATGATAACAATTAATGCCTAACATGAAGTTTTAATTAGAGCTATAGAAATAGACTAAAAGCTGTAAAATTGAATTTATATTGACGTTTCGTCCTTACTCAAAACATATTCAGGCAAGAAATAATTTATAATGTGATTTAAAGACAAGATATTGTATTTACAAAAGGTGTTAAATTACGACTAAAGGAGGCGGTGTCAAATGGATTACATGATAAAGAATTTGGGAAGTAAAATTTAGTGAAGTTAAGGCCCGATTCAAATGTCGCATTTTACATGCGCCGAATCAAATCTGAGTTTTAGTCGACTAAAATAGTTTTATGCGTAGTTTGATTCAGACGTCGAATTTAATAGTCGCATTTATTATAGTTATGCTTCCACTTTTTCATAGTTTATTCATTTTCTTGTACTAATTTCCGAAAATGGCGAACAGGAAAATGTTGAGTTTATGCATTTCAAATATGATTTGTGTTAATAGGAAAAGACGAATATTGATGCATGTTACAGTAAATAAACTATAAGGAACGAGACAGCAGCTTCTGCGAATTTCCCATGTTTTTCTACCGTTAATTGGTCAAAAAAATGCCTTCATACGTAACCCTCCTTATCGATCATGTCGAAGACAAGATAAAAATTCCGGCTGGTGGAAGGAAGTTTGGAGTATTTATTCTGATCTTCGATTCAAAAAAACATTTCGTGTATCTGGAGGAAACTTTCTTTTTATTTTAAGTCGTATTCAACCTATACTTCAAAAGCAAACTGTCACAGAGGAGCCCATTTCTCCGGAGGAAAGACTTGTTATGTGCCTTTACAGTTCGGGACGAGAAGATTACTTTTACACCATCGCTGAAATGGCAGGAAGAGGAGTATCAACGGTGAGCACCATTGTGCAGCAGGTATGTCAACTTCTCGTTGAATACTCATGGAATGAAACAATTTCAAAAAACATGCCGAAATGTCAGACTGATTTCAAGAAAAAAATCGTGGACATGGAAGAATTATGGCAATTTCCGGAAAACATGCATCGCAACGAGAAACCGCTCGTTCTGCTTTCCAACCAATACTCTCTTCGTCGTCTTAAAAAATAGAGCACCTTGTACATATAAATTTTTTGCACTTTAAACAAGTGTATTTTGTTAAACTTGTGCACGAAATACAAGGTCCATTACCATCACTCGCCGCCGCCATGTTTTTACAACTTTGCGCATGGCATTTACATGGAAATAATTTATTTTTGCTTAGAAATATCTTAAAATAAATTATGCATTAAATTCGGCTCATGTAAAATGTGGCGTTTGAATCAACATCGAATTTTCGTCAAATATTCGACTAACTCAGTCGAATATGCGACTAAAGTCGCATTAAATTAAAATCCGTCGAATTTAATTGATTCAAACGTCGCATTTTACATGCACATAATTCTCGCATTTGATTCAGCGCATGTAAAATGCGACATTTGAACTGGCCCAAGAGAGGTTAAGTGGAATGGAACCTCCTTGCACGAAGAGTGAAGACTTGTATTTATTGATTAGAAGGCTCTCATGAATGGAGAGTTTATAGGAATTGTTAGAAGAGGAAATTATTTTAAAGTCGTAAATTATTTATAACATATTCAGAAAGTTCTCGCTCCACAAGGCTTTTAAGCCAATTTCTTTTTAATCACATGATTATTATCTTCAGATTCATCATCAGTTGAGCAACTACAGACCTAACGTTTGCCTAAGCTACACTAAGAAACACTGCATGAACTAAAGGTAGTGGAATGATTTTCCATTCAGATGATTTGATTAGATGTGTGATTGAATTTATTAAAGGGAAGTGTGCAGCCACTTAATTTGCAACTCTTGACTTTTCAATATACTCTGCCATTCAATGCAAGTTAAAGGAAGGCTTGAAAACCTATAAACTTGATATATTGATTATGTGTTTTTAAAGTGCCACATTTTTGCAAAACTAAAATCCATTTTTATATTTTTCATGTAACTACGTTGGAATGTGTGTAGTTTTTTTATCTTTAATAAAAAACGAAAAGTTGAAGTTTTTTACGTTCACCACCTTCGTGAATTTTTTATATCTTTGATTGTTGCACATCTCTTACACTGCTTCTAAAAGGTTAAAGTATATTAAATGGCACAGCATAGCAACAAGCAATAATCCCAATCTGTTGAAAACGTTTGTGTAGAGCATATCTTAATAAGCATATGATTAACATGGAGGCGTCAAGCAAATTGCTTTTTCTGACAAAGAAAAGCGCTCTTAGGTGGCCAGCCGAAGTCATCAACCTAATTCAATGTACAACACCAAGTTGCACAGTGAAGTTGGACTAAATTTTGTTTGTAGGTTGTGGCAAACCAATGTTCTATGAGTATTTGACTAAAGTTTCATCTGTAAAGTAATTATTTAATATTTCATTGCAGTTTCTACCTCTCTGTTTTATTTCATTTAACGACTTCATCAATTATAAACATTGTTTTCTCCGTTGTTACCTTTTTTCTCAAAGCTCTTTGGTTGCTCAAGATAAATATCGCTGTCGATTTTTGAAATTTCAGTATCTGCATGTTATTTTCTACTGCATGTGTGCTGAATAATCACACGAAACGTGTTCATTATTGCAATTGGTTTGAAATTCCTTATAGTCACGCAATAAAATTTTGCTGGCCAAATCTCGTTGATTTTATTGAATAGCTGTCCAAATATATGATGTTTGTTTCTTTATACACAAAAAATACTTAATATTCGCTCCCTCTGGAAAAAGCGAGTTTCGATTTCCCTTGAAAATCGATATTTTTTACTATTATTAAACCTTTAAATAACAAACCATAATACGGACTTCTAAATTTCAACTTTTCTATTAAATTAAAACACCGTATCTAAAAATAAAAACACTTACCTTACATAAGAAAACCCTCCAATAGATTGACATAGTTTATTAATTTTGCGCTTACAAGTAAATAAAAAGAATTTCAATATTGCCTTACCCACGTTTTGAGTCAAATGCAATGCTGGAAAATTGTAAGCCTGGTTGAAACCTCATAACACTTGTATTTTTCTTTTTCAAATAAATTTGGTAGATAATGTTCGTGGAGTCAATGTAAAAGATACGACGACCAATCCAGTCAACTGTAATATCATGAACAGAAACATTTTTCACAAAAATTTCGTTTGTAGTTAAGTCAAGATTTCCCCGTTTGATGTCTTTGTCATCAATGTAGTAAAGCACATTCTCAACTACATCAATTTCTATGTCATTATATCTTGATGCATGGTCAGATTTATTCTTACTGAAGCCATTAATAGTGCTGACATAAATATCTCCAGTAATAGAATCAACAGAGTATATTTTATCAAAGCTCATAATAATCAAATATGGCTTTGGATAAACATCTAAATAAATAATAAAAAAACTATAAATAGCAACGATGAGAGTGGATTAAAAAAATGAAAATTTCTATAGACTTTACGATCATAATATTTGGTGAAAGACCAGAATAAGTATTTTTAGAAAGAATTTTTCCTGTAGAAATATTACTAATAACTGAAATTAGATTGGCTGCATAACTTCTACCTATTTTTGTTGAATATAGTTTTTGGTGCAATGAAAAGGAAACTATAAAAAGTTGTCAAATCTAAAGATTATACCTTTGTAAAAACACATTTCTGTTTGCATTTGCATCATTTCTTTGTTGTATTGTTTTACTTCCTTGCATGCAGTTGTGTTATCGTCACTGCCATTTTTATCAACGCAAGTTTCCATCCATTCTTTCACGTTGTCTTTTAATGTCTCTAAGCTTTCCTTGCAAATTGATATGTCGTCATTACCATTTACTATTTGGCCACTAATAGACAGGATTATGAGAGTCCCAAGAAACGCTTTTGTTGAGCTTGATATCATCTTTATTTTCTATTTATTAGAAGGTGGACGGTTACTAATTTCTTTAAAGATTTTGTAGTATAACATTTACTTTATTTATGAAAGGCTTATCATCAATATAATCATATAATCATTTGTTCTTAAACTTTTTTTGGTAAATTAATGAAGTATAAATTTCTATAATTATGTAACATTTTAACTTCTTTCCCCAAAAAGTATTTTCACGTTTGCTTTCAGATAATTTATGATGATTGGATATTGTTGCGATAGAGTAGACAAATTGTTCATTATAAAGACTCATGTTTACAATAATTCATATAAGTAGATTTCACCCGCCTAGAACGTGTTTTGAATAAATAGATGTAACGTTTCTAGGAAACGAAATTATAGAAAGAAATAAAACATTTCGATGTCCACTATAAGGAAATGACGCAATGTATGAAATTCACCAAGAGCGGTTTAGAAAATATTTAAAATGGGTTGATTTCAAATTTTCTCATGTTAACTCAGTTTACCAGATGAATGGGAAAGACGTATTGCTTAACTAAGCTAGCAACATCAAATGTCAAATAATCTGTTGCGCAGTGTTTAACAGACTCGCTGGCCTCTCTGTACTACATGTCGTCTAGTTACAAAATTGGAGGCCGTTAAATAATACATGATATTCTGCTTTACAACATCAGTCAGTCGTATAGAGAAGTTCGACTCTCAAAATTATATAAATTCTGAATTGAATGAATTTTATGAGTATTTTGACAGAACTGCTAAAGTAAAAAAAATCTAAAAAGCTAAATAGAGGAATACAACTTGGCAGTATTAAAAAATTCTTACTTCTTCAAATATTTTATTTCAGACAATTAAAAGGCATTTGCTATTTTTCAAAAATATTCCTGGAATATTGAATAATTGTAGCAAAAGAAACAAGAGACGAAAAATGTATCATTTGTTTTACATTCATTCCTTGCTTTATAAAATGATTTCTGTTTTGATGTTTAATGATGATATGCCCCATTTCAATTTGTTGAATTATGTACCTCTCCTTTTTCATCATTTCCCTCAATCATAAATCTTGGTTTTAATGTCCAATCAAATTTTCTTTATCGCACATGCATTCAAGTTTTAGTTTACTATCATTCTCATGTAAAAACGCAAAACACTTTGCAAATATTTTATAATTTTCAAATGTCTATGAAAGTTGGAAAACATTTTTTTGTTATCTGTATTCAGAATAAAAATACTTAATGATGGTTGCTTCAAATATTTTTGATGTAGCTATTATTTTCTCAGGCGTATCAATGGAAATATGATATAATACATTTCCAGACATTCATAAATATCAATTAGAAAAACTTTATCATTGGTTGTGATCGATCAATTCGTTATTGTTTTCATCATAAGGATAAATATAAAATGATAAAAGGATTTGCGAAACAGTAAAAGTTTTTTTAAGAATTTTAAACTAGTCATATTACCAAATGGCAGCTGTATACATGATGCATGGCTGCGCTACTCTTTACTACAGAAAATGTTTCAAAAAAACATACAAAAATGTTTCATAATTTTTTAAGTATTTTATAAGATAAAGATTGTGTTAGATTATCTGTTGGATTACGTATAAGCATGACTATGATAAATGAAATGTATGGTCTTGATAAGAAAGTTTAATCCATAAGAGCTATTGTTCTTAAATTATGTGATAGGCTCTGAATTTTAGGTTTTCTTTATGTTTTCATTACTTACCATTGAAGAGGCAATTTGGCTATCAATGAAATTTCTTATTTAAGTTCTGACGAGTTGTTTTCTATTCTTCTCAAACAGCAGCTTAGAAAAAATATAACTGAATTAGAAACTGTCTTGTCCTAAAGTGCTAGTAATATTGGCTTTTTGAATTTTGATATCAACACAAGACAAGTACTTTTCTGTGGACGGGGACACAAATTTTGATGATTTTTAATTATTTTGGATAAAGAGCCGTAATTGCAGAAATTTAGTGTCAGAAAAAATATGCAACAAAAATATTGTTTCAACAATTCGAAGAAATACCATTTACATTGAAAATAACAGGCCAAATTGTTTTAATTCCTTATAACAACACCCCGGGAAAAAATATGTTTATTTTGACGTTATTCAAATTGGTCAACTATTTCAAGAGTCTCTATAAACTAAAAGAAAAATGTGCACTGCAGATGTTAGTTTCCGTTCATAGATAAGATACTATAAAGCAACAAAGGAGTATTGTCTATAAGCAACTTTTGTTCAATTTTTATAGTTCATTATAATATGTTTTACCCCTTTTTACTTAACCTAAAATAACACTTTTCAAAGTACATCATATTCAAACAACGTTAGTTTCTTAGGTAATCATCTCTATACATCACATTTCACATGATTTTAATTTCTAATGTTTTTAACAAATTCAGTTCATTTCAACGTATTAATTCACATTCCTCTCTCAAGACTAACTTTATTCAGTTTCTACAAAAAAAAAACGCTTTCTGAAAAAAATCTGCAAAGAAATGTCTCTTTTGTTACGTTGCTTTTGAGTCAGATTGTGTGACAGAGAATATTTAATACTGATTGCAAAAAAATATAAACACCTCTTAAAAAAATTCTTTTTAATGTTTAAATTATTCAACAGCTTAATTCCATTGACGTAATTATATTGGCATGCTTTAAATTTGCATTGAAATTCTCACGAAGACACGCATATAATATTGTTCATTCTCTTCTTTGAGTCACGCAACGTCAACAAGAGTAGTGAATTTTTAGGTTTGAGAAGCCACCTAGAGACGTCATAGGACGTAGATGTGGCTCTAACACGCTTTTTTAGAGATTGTACTTTATTCGTCATGTTTCTAATAAATTTTGCTTCGTCAGGTATCAATGAACCCAATTTATTCATCTTTTATGCTTTAACATCCATCCAAAAATACTTTAGAAAATTCTCTATGCATGATGCCTTATAATATTTTTCTTGCATTTACGCAGCATAATAGAAACGCTTTACCTGTTACTTTAATATTTAAATTTTAAAAATTGTTTGTGTGGGAGAATAAATTAGTTTTTTCTTCTAGCAGCTGAAAAGCTGTTTTGTAAATTTCGAATTGACTATATTTACAATGTATGGATCTCTACAAAGTAAGAAATTTCTTTATAATTTTGCTATTGTTCAACCGAATATTTTTTGATATATTACAGAGGTAAACTTTCACTAGTTGACAGAGCTCATTTTACTAAAATATGTTGTCATGTAGCAATGTAAACTATTTGTTACAAAGAATTCGTTGCTAATGTCCTTTTCTGTGGACATTTAAATGTCACTCAATCTATTGACTTCTCTTCAAACCATGCAATCACAGATCTGATGCAGAAAAATAACTGAACAACAAACACACTAAGAAATCTATTTAAAAAATAAGGACAAAACTCCTTTGTTACGGATGGACTGTTTTTTGGTTTCGCGTTCATACTTTGCCAGCAAAGTAAGAGATAGTTCAAAGAGTGATTTACTACAAAAACCAACCTATGCAACTATCTTTATTGAGCAGCTACGAGCATGCCACAAGTGCTTATTCAACACGACAATATCATAGAGCATGACACGTCATTTAAAAATAAATGGAGTTAATTATATATTATGTACTGCACGTCACAAGGTGCTTTATAGTGCTGCTAACGAAAAAATGCTTCCGCCAATACCTTTATGAACATTTGAAAAATATATTACAACCGATTTTCTCTTGTACTACCTGAAACAACTTGAGACAACAAAAAAAGTCGATCTTGTACGAAATATCTTATCTTGTATTTAATATAGATTCACTGGAGAATATTATAGATTTTGACAAACTTTGAATAATTTATGGGTCGGAAAAGAAAATTCAAAATGTACCAGTATACGACATAACAAGCTTTCCTAGCTTTGATAGATCTTTAAGCCAGATATTATTCCATGCACTAACTGGGTGTGACACAGTGTCTTATTTTGGAAGGTGCGACAAAAGAAAACTGCATTGGATGTCCGGAAATTAATTCATCCTCAACGGACTATTGAACCCAACAATTACATCGTTAGAAGAAAACATCACAAAGCAATTTATGGACGTTATTGAGAGGTTTGTGTTACTGTTGTATCATCGAAAGAAAAGGAAACTGATACAAACTGATTAAATATTTATGCAAATATGCAAAGGAATAGTCAGTGCAAGTACTTTAAAGGCAATCTGTATTTAAACGGCAAATATGCACATATAAAGTGAGCATCTCTGTTTTTTTGGTCAGCTGTCATTTGCATAAAAGTCATTGGTAAAAATCATAGATATAATAGTCAATTAGTCATAGATTGTGATGCATGCATAATAGCTGGGGCCATCATGAGTAATCCAATATGGCGGCGTCAATAGGACAAAAGATATATCGATTGTATTACAAAAACGAATTTTTTTGCAGTTCTTACCAAAGTATTGTTTCGAAATTTATCCAATCAAAGTTTAAAAAAGAGGAACATACAGCGATTGTTTTAAGCATATATTTGAGTGAATTCAATAAAAACTATCGAAATTGTCCACTGATAACAGTTTGTGTAAAATGGTCACTTGGTCAATTCCAGTGTTTTATTGCCAGGAATATGATGATATGTTGACATCTGGCATCTCGAATAGAATAATAATAGAGCCAACATTCTTAAGGCGGCTGAGGTGTAGTGATGGAATGAATCATAGCAATTGCACTCCATACTTGAGGAATCATCTATCATTGTGTAGACAATTATCTAAATATAATCCAGCGGGCTTGTCTGGTGTTTATTGTAAAATTTGTTGCATTGGTTTGTAATAAATTAATGCTATTTCAGTTTAAATAGATAATTAAAATACTATACCATGTCATGTGTCTTGTGTGTGTGTGTGCTATATATGTAATACAATCTATTGAACCAAACAATTACATCGTCAGAAAAAAACATCACAAAGCAATCTATAGACGTTATTGAAAGGTGTGTGTTGCTGTTGTTTCAACGAAAGAAAAGGAAACTGATACAAACTGATTAAATATGCATGCAAAGGAAAAGTCAGTGCAAGTACTTTTAAGGCAATCTGTATTTAAACTGCGCTTTGTAATATGACTTTTATCCATTACATTTTTACGACAGCTGTACGACCAATTTCGTATGAAAAATCAGTTTCCTCGTATTCGCAATTTATTGATTGGAACTTTACTGAACTAATTAGCAAACAGTTCATGTTCAATCGATGCAGACAAATGAACCAGTAAAATTGTCTGAATGTTCTGTTTTAAGAGCATGATACACAATTCAAGTTGAAAAAGCTAGATGTCAACAAAGCACAATCTTTCTGACAATAAACGCAGGAATTGACCAAGTGACCATTTTACACAAACTGTTATCGGTGGATAACTTGCGAGTTTTTATTGAAATCACTCAAAAACATGCTTAAAATAATTGCTGTGTTTTCCTTTTTGAAATAAACTTTTATTCGATGAATTTCGATACAATACAATGGCAAGAACTGCGAAAAACCTCATTTTTGTAATACAATCTACATATCTTTTGCCCTGTTGACGCCGCCATAATGGATAATCATGATGGCCCAACGCGCACACATATAATATGTACTTTACCTATGACTACTACATCTATTGTAAAAATAGATATTTTAATATGGCGCAAAGCTCAAATTTAAACACGGTTAACAATTACAGACTTGTATTGTCATGTTATATCGCAAGCTAAGCAAAGAAGATAAAAAATTGAACATGTTTTGTATATTTTAACTAGTCTGAATCAACATATTTTAAAAATGTCTGTTGTAAAAGCACTTCTACTTTGTTTTGAAAAAATGCAGCAACCCTTATTCAACGTTGATTGTTATTCTTTCAATAATATTACACGACGCCTTCCCTTTATCGCGTTCCAAAATTTGTTGTGAGCAAAACGCGAACGCCAAATTGTATTCGACACATGCAAAATATAACGTTTGAAACAGGCCTTATTATGCGATGCCCGATGTTACTAAAAGATGTTAGATACAACCACATTCACGTAGTGATTAGCAGCTGACCGTGCGAGTACGGGCAGATTAAGAAAAAAAGGTACATATAGCGTACATATGGATTTAATTTTAAAAAGACAAAATACGATTAACAAGTCTTCAATTTACCTATTGACAATATTCTAATTAAAGAGTCAAGCACAATCCTTAATTAACATATTCATAAGCAATATACTTAAATTTGAAAGTTGCTTTTTATCGAGGAAATAAATTGAATTTAACTGATTGAAAATGAACTATTAGTTTGAAAAAATTACGATAACCGTAAAACAGAGGGAAACGAGAGCAAAGATGAGCCTAACCTCCATGGTCTTAGCTTTATACTGTTCGATCACTAATATATTACTTCTATTCGCTTACTATCTCCACCGTCTGTATTCCGGCTGACCTTTATTGTCATATCTCTATTCTCATCTGTCGAAAATCATTCGACTAGCAAACACACAACTTGAATGAAAAATTTTGATATATTTATAAATATACCATATAATAATTGAAAACCATATTTAGGGTTGATACAGCATGAAAAAAGGCGTATACAGTCAAGAAACTTAGACACTTCTCAAAAGCCAAGACCTCTTGTATGTGAAGACACATTTACGACCTTTCCTTAGCGGAGGTGAATACCAAAACAACCTTCACAAACAACATTATAAACTGTTGTAAGCGGTTGCACTTGATCTATTTTCGGTCAAATTAGTAATTATCCCAACAAATTGACATATTACGGTATATAAATAATGTTGTTTTGTAATGCATGAAAATTCTTTCGTCTCCTTCATTTTTCTTCATAAACGACTACAGTTTCTTCTCCAGTTTTGCGCATTTATGTTCCTCAAAGAAATTTTTTTCATGTCATTTGAACTTTAAGCATTGTGTCTATACAATGACAATATACATGATGAATTTGTTATTTGATAAAGTCTATGGACTCAAACGTTTCACTGTACAGATGGGCAGTCGTTATCAAGCATATAATCATATTTCAAAACATTGTAAAAATATGACTGATATTTAAAAAAACTTTTATAATTATGCAAAAATTAACAAGCCTCTCATAAGCGGACACCTCCGACAAAAGAACACTGAGTCATGGGTGGTAAGTTCGATTGCATTCATTGAATATAAAAATGCTTTGAAACGTCTATGCCTATATAGAGTAAAGAATGTTCTGAATTTTCTTCCTTGATGTTTTCCATCGTTACAAACATTTGCTGGCACGGTTGAAACTATCAAACACAATAGTGGTCATTTTACGAGCGTGATTAACACTATCGTACTTACGTCATTTGCATTGAATATCAAAGTTTATTACATGTTATTTTGCTATGACATGATTTCTTTGCACGAAATTTTCAAAACATGTCTCGCATACATTTTACTTTTCTTTCAAGGATTAGGCATGGAAATTTTTTGTGAGAGCAAATTTCTGGTTGTTGGCCGTTATTCATGTGTATTCAGTTATTCCTGACATTTGAAATGTCCCATGAAAACAGAGAACAGGAAATATTATACCGTGATTTTACGCCTTTTAAAAGAATAAAAATGCAAATTAAGAACTTTCAAATACACTAAATGAATGAATCGAAATCTTCCCAGTCACATAGACTTCAAGCAAGACAGACATGAAAGGTGAAAGCATGTACAGGATCGCAGTTAAATGTTGGGTTACCGTTGAAGTAACAGTCATTTTTGCTATTTGTAGCATATTTTATTATATTCCAGGTGAGAAACCTACGTTGTTTATATGTCACGCCTTAACCATAACAATCATTCGTTTCTTTGGTCATTTTTTCCTGCAATGCAGGCAAATAAGCTCAAGCTAAAATTTACAAACCATACAGATGTAAAATTTTATAAACTAAATATGAAGATAGCAGAAGTAAAAAGCTTGAAAGCTCTGTAAAGGGGGCCTAAAATTTAGACCTCGCAGAACAATGGTCAAGCTAGTAACGGTGGATCAAATTGCTTTTACAAGTTCACATAAAATTTCGGAATTCGTAGTTTAAAATGGCATATACATTATGGATACTCGTATATGGATATAAATGTAATACAATCTTATGTTAGACAGCTAGTTCATACGTATTTTGGGCAGCATAAAATTTTTGTAGGCATTTGGACTGTTCTTAAATTCAAATGTGGGCTTTGTGCTGCTTGTCCAATCAACCATAAAACTTTTTTCTAATCACATACATATTGTCTTGATAAACAAGTACGTCCTTTCACACAACAAAAAAGCCTTATAATGGTGCACTAACTCTCACACCAATATATGGCATCTCTTTCTTTTTTCTGTCAAAATGATCATGATTAATGTTTTATGATTTTCATGAATAACTAGGTTTAGGGTTTGTGCTCGAGAACGGTATGAGAAAGGTGACGGGATTAAATATCCCTAAAACCAACTACTGGGAAACATTTCTTGGATGGGAAATGTTTAAATCAGTTTGGAAATCAAGAGTTGTCGATATTACAAAGGAAATGCGAAACGGACTGGAGGCACAAAATGTTCCCTTGGTAACACCTGATGGAAAGAAATGTGTGCGTTTACTTGATTTACTTCAAGCTGAGAGAGCATTAGTCGTGTACTTTGGCAGTTGTAGTTGCCCAGTGTTTATGAATAAACTGAAATAATTTGGTGTTCTAGCTCAAGACTTTTCAGATATCGTGGATTTTGTCGTTGTATATATTGAAGAAGCTCATCCAATTGATGGGTGGTCTTTCAAGGTAAATTCTTTTATTTCTTCAACATAATTTTGAATTGATGAAATTCGTAGAGTTATATTATAGCTACGTTATTCATTATGAAGAATAGTTTTTCCAGTATAACATGAATGAAACGGCTACAGCAATTTCGTGATTTATAAAACATTCTTTGTATAACCATAATAATAATAACGAAGCATATAAATTTCATCGGGTAAAAATCTTTTGCAAACACTCATATTATTTTAGTAGGCTATATAGCCAGACAATATGTTCTGCTGACATAATAATAGCTTTTTATCTTACTGATAAAATGGGACCTTTTCAAAGGCAGAAATAGTGAACTTCTGTTGAACTATACTTTCATTAGGCAAAAACAAAGATGTTGTTTGAAAAAGAATCGTCCCTTTCATTATTTGACAATCTTTTGTGTATAGAAAAACATGTCTTAAGATTTCTTGATAAAGTCATGAAGGAAGCTAATTTCACTTCATTTTAGAATAACTTTATCAAAGTACGAAAGCATCGAAATCAATATGAAAGATGCAAAGCCGCGCAAAAGCTACAAGAACTCAATCTTCCATGTCAAATAATGGTAGATACAATGGACGACAATGCAAATGTGGCCTATGGAGCGTTGCCTGAGAGACTCTACGCCATCGAAGAAGGTAAAGTCGCATACGTGGGCGGACAGGGACCAATGAATTCATCAATGAAAGCAGCACGTGACTGGCTAGAGTCATATCGCGAGAAAAACACATTCAGAAGATGGACAATCTAACCCAGCGAGCAAGAACTGTACAGAATGCAAACTTCGTATAATGACATTTTGACACATTTTGGCCTTGAGGTTGAGACTGTTGTTTCTTTATCCCAAAACACAAAACTATAAACATGGATATGAGTATTTCTGGAACTAAAAATTATTGATGTCAAGTCAAAATGGAGAGCAAATATACCCCGTCCAGTATAAAATAAAGCTTTGCTTGCAGTGATGAACGAATGCTTTATCGTAACATGTTCAAAGTTCGTGATTTACATGAAGCAGACATTTCAAAATGATATTTTCTCGTAGACGTTGCTGACACGAACTGAGTGCGAGAACAGGGCGTTTTTTTGTATTCGCACATTAAGGTTAGCATAGAAACCAAACGAAACCACCAACGGCTTTTGTTGCTAATGACCAGGTCTGAAAGATTAACGTTCGACATACGTATAAAGGACTTGGGTTTCTGCCGTTTATAAAAAAAATCACTGGGGAGTTTTGGTCAAAACAGGCAACCGAGGCAATTGAAATCTATCGCAAATACCAGTTTTTGCATGTCAATACTTGGGCATCATTTAAGGTTAATGGCAAAAGTTTTAAGTCGTAGGATAGACATGCAAACCTGCCACTTTTAAATCAATTTATAGACAATAGTGATGGAAATTAGTATGGATAAGTTTAAGGAGCCAGTATTGAAAGACATATAATTGTATTACGTATTGTATACAAAAATGAATCAGAAATAAGTTTGAAAAAGGTAGAAACATTTTTATGAGGTACAGTTAACGCTCTTGAGGGCATTTACGTGAAAGTTATATTCTTAATGTGCAAGAGAGAACCAATAATTTAAATATGCAAATGATACAATGGTTGGCTACAAGCGCAAGCCAAAAACTAAGTTTCAAACGACTTTCTCTCCCTTACAATTTGTAATAGACCGTATAATTTCACCATTCAACTGTCAAAAAGAACTGCTCAATTTTCTTATTTTATTTGGGAAGACGTTATAGCCTATAATACAAATTTACATTCTGTTGTTAATCATATTTAACCACGGTTAGATGTCCTACAACAGTCACAAATGACATTTGACGTATATATATATGTTTGTATATGTAGATCACCCATGACAATAAAGTCCTAAGAAGGACTGTTCGTGTTGATGTTGACTGACGTTTCGACAACCTTAGCGGTAGTCATCTTCAGAGTTCCCGGGTTCAAACCATTCACTTTAAGACATATATAGTCGAACTTCATTCCAACAGCACTTAGTGAAAGAAAAATTATTTAGTGGATAAGAAGAATCTAAACAAATTACTGAATTATACGTCCAAAGCCAAGAATCAATGTTGAATGTCGTGGAATGGTATTGGTAAGGTCGAAAGATCAATGCTACTCCAAAAGCGAACTAGCTAGTGAAGTGGGTTACAGCTAAAGAAATGTCAGTGACTATGTAGCGAGTAAGAACTGTGGAAACTATGGTCCAAAACTAAAATCCCAAGAATGAACAGTGGGAGAGTACCCACATTGCTTGGGAAATTATCACGTGACAGCCTAAAATCCTTCATAGGTATATAGCATGGCTGGAGGAAGGCTTACCAAATACTATTTAGTTGGTGGTTTTCATAGATTGACTTTACACTCTCCAGCAATTGGCTATAACGACATGTTTTGAGTTTTTTTTAGTGTATAATTACAATGTTTATTATACATTGAAATATTTACAAATCACCTACAACTCATTTCACATATTTTATTAAAACAGAGATAAAATATTTTGGTGTAAGTAAGTTGTTATTGAGAAAGCGTAACGTTATTGTGAAGTGGTTTTACTTTATGGTTTCTTGATAGCCCTACATGTAATGGTGGACCTGGATTCTTAATTTTAACACCGCTAAGAAAAAAAGAACCGCTGGTTTTGTTTGTAAACAGTTTAGGTGAAGAAAATGTTGAGATTGTCCCCTCATTTTTCATATGCTTAACGCTCTCTTTAGAAGAATTTACAGGTGATGACTTTTTCTCCTTTGTACCAACGCAAGAAAATGTGGAAATTTTCCCTTCATCTTTCAAATGCTTAACGTTCTCTTTCGAAGAATTTATAGGCAATGACTTTTTCTCCTTTGTACCAACAACAGGGGTGCTTTGTAGTCGGATGACTCATTTTAAAACAAATGTGTATCAAAAATTTGTTATTATAAGCACTCGTCAGAAGAAAAACTAATAAGAATAACACGAAAGACAAGCTGCGAGCAAATGCAATTACGTATGTATCAAACTGTTTTGAGATTTTGATTGTATAATCATGCCAACTGCATTTTGGTTATTTCATTATATGCAAATAGGACACTTGAAATCAATGACAATTTTTATAAATACAAATATAAAAGCCTACCGGAAAACATATGACTCCCACCAAACATTTTCTTGCCGTTCTTCAGGTTCACAATTTTTTCTTCATTGGAATCACTTTCGACATCATTGTCATGAATCTTGTTCACTTTAGCACTACTCTTAGCAGGTGTCACGTGCATCGCAGGTGTCGCGTGCATCATCATCTTAATTAGATTAAATGAGTAAGAGAACAATCAGCAATATATGTACATGGTACTGCATCTTACATAATAATGATCATGTATTTTCATTTTGAATCACACACTACAATATCATGCAAAAAGTCAATTAGAAAGTTCATTACACCATTAAAAGTAGTACTACATGCAACACATCACTATCTTCATAGGTACATCACTATCTTCATATGTACATCACTATCTTCATCCATACATCACCACCTTCATAAATCCCCACTCCACCTTTATGTATCCCCACCCTATCTTCATACATCCCCACCATCATACATCCAAACCTTCATGCATCCACAACTTGATTCTTCCTTAACTTTATAAATACCCACCCTTATACATACACACCTTCATCCATACACACCTTCATCCATACACACCTTCATCCATACACACCTTCATCATTACACACCTTCATATGTCCGCACTTTTAAACATTCCTAATTTTAAGGCTACCCAGTTATAACTGTGATTGATGGATATATGCTACTATGTGCCTAAATTCAACAGTTAAATTCAGACAACTAAGAGTGGTTACTAGTTTATGAAACTCTGAGAAAATCCTTCTGTCCTCATTTAGGACAGTATAACAAAGTTGTCATTTTCAAAACTTGTGCTTTTGACTGATTACTCTGTAAACATTATGACTTTAAAATTAAGGGCTTTGTGATGGGGAAAAAGAGTCTTACTAAAAATGTGAATTTGAGGTCAATGTAAGACAGCATTATATAATGCTTAACAATGAAAAACTTTAAAAATTCTAAAATCATTGTTTGAATTGGATTTACTTCATTACTGCGTAGATTAGGGCAGCTTCCCAACCTTTTTTCCTCTTTCATGATGTAATCACTTTTCACAGTTTCATTTATAATTTTACATACCGATACCTTCACTATTTATTTTGATATGACTGCTTTCATTTTGTCCAACATCATTATCCTTTCTGTCACAAGGTGTACTTATTAATGACATTTCAATTGCCTTTTCTATATCTCTTTGGTACAAATTTTCACGTACGGAAGGCCTTACAATAGAAAAAAAATCTCTTGACGTTGTTGTATCACACATTGAAGAAATTAGTGTGTACATTGGATTACACAAGGCAAAACAAAGGCTTATAAAGGATTAGAGATCTACAACAATATCTGTGTAAAACAGCACGATGCCGTTTAGCCAAAATTAAAAATCTATATATGGGTCACACCTTCTCTCGCCTTTCTTCTCTTTGTTCATTTCCTTCTCTTTATGCTTTGCCTTCTTTGTTTGTGGTTGAAAATCAACTTCAAAATCATCTGAAACATATCATAAACTTAGTAATTTAAAACAAGAGAAATCTATAGAACATGCAGGCATGACATTGAAAAGGAAGTAAAGTATGGATCCCCGTATATATTTATTGCATATCTACCAAATTAATAATCTCAACTTTTTCACAATAAAACAATGTAAAATGTTTAATAGTGCACTAGATCAATCATGCAGCCAGTAAATAATTGTGGGGACTACATTCAAATTTGTTGCATCAGTATTTTTTTGAACAGTGTCTATGTAGGTACATGTAAACTGATATAATATAAAATGTACCCGTCTCCTAACTATGTAAACCAGAGTGTATAAACACATACTTTACTATAAAACAGAGCAATTATAATTTTCATTAATAGCTACGTAGCTATGAGATCACTGTATGTACAATACATTACCATCACTTTCACAACTGGAGCTCATACCAGTATAATTAACATTTTTTCTCCCTTTCCTACAAGAGATGATGGGAAAAATAAAACACGAGTAAAGCTAATTGCTTGTAGATGTAGATCTTCTAGGTTAGAGCAGTCCTGAAAACGACTGTTGGTGTTGTCAATGATTGACATTTTGACATCCTTTGATCATCAGAGTCAAGTAACACACCAACACCAAGAATTCTTTTCAGGACTGCACAAAGCTGGACGATCAACATCTAAAAAATATAACATAATAGATAATGAAAATAATAAATTCTAATATGAAAATCGTCCCTGCTTTATTAATTACCAATATTGTCAACCAACAGTAAAACATGTTTCACACATACGTCAAAATAGTGATAGTACAAATTTGAATCAAGTGACAAATTTTAAAATTCATACCTTTTAGATTTTCGCTTAGAGGTCATCTTTAATGCATATTTACAAAATTAAAAAATATGCTATCAGAGAAAATACTAATGAAGTTAGGATTCAAGTTTAACTTCTCCTGGTTTTAACATGACTTTCATTATGTAGTTGAATAATCTTATAAAGTTTCGCGCCTTGGCGTCATTACACTGGATCATATCCATCAGGTGGTCATTTGTCACATTGACACAAACAATAACAACCTTTCTCTTGATTTCAACCTCCGTTTTCTTCCTTTTTGTGTTGTTTTCAATTTTGCGTTATATTTAGTTCAATGCATTGACACAAACAATAACAACCTTTCTCTTGATTTCAACCCTCCGTTTTCTTCCTTTTTTTGTGTTGTCTTTTCAATTTTTGCGTTGACTTTATCAAACTCTGATCGAATATAAGCATGAACGAAAATTGTAGTAGATTTTCATTCCTAAATCCTAATGTGTATCAAATGTTGTTTGATCTTTAACTTATCAACGTTTTTAGGGTGGGCGAACTACGTAATTTTCAATTTTAATAATTATCATTCCTTACTTTGTTTCATTCACAACGTGTTTCTATTTTCATTCTAATTAATTGACATTTGCCTCATTTGTATGGCAAGCTATTTCGGAAAAAAGGTGGTCGAGAAAAAAATCTCCGTTGAGAAAGCAAACCGATGTTGAGAAAAACGTGTCTATCATTAAGAATTTGCAGATGGCAGTTCAGTAAAGCAAATATATTGTGAGAAAAAATTCCCGGTCGAGAAAAAAATCTCGGTCGAGAAAAAAATCCCGGTCGAGAAAAAATCTCGGTCGAGAAAAAAATCCCGGTCGAGAAAAATCTCGGTCGAGAAAAAAATCCCGGTCGAGAACCAGTGCACGCACTACCTAAAGACTGGACATAAGGCAGACGAGGGCTGTCATGTAGCACTGCATATTTGGTACTAATATGAATTTCGGACCACTTTCAACAGAACAATCATCAGCACAATTCATCACCGCATTCAACTGAAATTTATTGATAAAAACAATAAAGCAATAAACTCCTGTTTAGGGACTTACTCCCCTTTCTCTGCCTGGTCTATTTTGAATGATAAATTTTATTTGAATATGATGATGATTATTGTGATGACTGTTGTGTTGAATGTGGTGCCCATATGTGGGTGACCATCGTGGTGCCAAATTCACAGTAGCAATTGTAAGATGGATGCGAATGCGAGTAACGGGTCACCAAGAACAGGTCAACTTATTAACAACATTTTAGCTCAAGTCGAAGAATTGTCAGAAGTTATTTCACCATGTCGTGAAAACTCTGAATTATCGTCTATAAACGAGGAAGTGGCGCGATCTTTTAATCGCGGAGGCCGAGGACATGACATAAATTTACAACAATCAACAGCAATGTCGAGCACAGGTACCAGTTTTGCCACCGTTTCGTCCATAAAACCAAGGCAATATTTTCCTGTTATGAAGTATAACAAGTGAATTTTGAACAGCAGCAGCTCCTCAAGGAAAAAGCAATAAAAAATGAAGAAGGGGCCAAGTGGTCCTTTCATACGAGACATAGTCCTTTTGTCAGGGCCAAATGTAAACGTTGTCCCCCGCCAAAGCGCAAGAGTCAATCTAGTGGAAAATGGTCATACTTTTTTAGGCTTCCAGCTGATGAAAGAATGGAAGGGATGTGAAGTAGAGATGCATGTGAGAAATGCGTTTGGTGACAAACTAAAAGATCACAATATAGATATTGAAATCGTAATGTCGGTCCACAATACATTGCATCCACCCTGTCTTGCACCGAACCAAACCTTAAATGGCTTCATGGTGCACAAAGTGTTCAAAGATAAACCAATTTATGTCAGGCCATCAGTACAGATATTGGAACCATTAAGCAACAGAATCAACAAACCTGAACATTTGAATGATCAAGAGGACCTGTGTATTGTGCAGGTATGCTTGTCTTTTCTGCCTTTTCATTTTTTCAAATACATTCTGCTAGAAATGAATTTACGAATTAGTCATTAAACATCATTTTTTATTGTTTGTTCTTTTCTTCAACATTTTTTCGTTGTAAAGGAAGAATCATGATAATTTTTTATTTTCATATGTAATAGGATGACGCAAGTGATGATGAGTTTCTAAGATCTGCGTTTACTAATGAACCTCCTTGCATGTCTTCATATCAACATCCTGGAGTTGAGGAACGCAGTGAAATGGAAGTGACTAATAATCCACCTGCTGTCCAAGAAACCTCTTTGCCATCTGTTGGTACTATTTCAGACTGTTCTCACAACAATGGAAATGTTCAGAATGAAGTTCAACCAGAAGATCCAAATTCTGTTGATATGTCCAATATTTCTGGTATGTTTGTTAAAACATTATTTTGCATCAAAATGAAGTCAAAGGTTTAAGCTGGATTGTTTGCCTTTTGTTATTTGTGATATTTACATCATAAAGTTCTACTGCTGAAGATTTTGCTGTTACACATGTTTAATGAGTTATTGTTGAATTCATTTTGTTATTTGTAAATCAGTCTTTAGACCTTGGATATACCTTTACTACATGTTTTTTCAAATTAAGCATTCCGCCCTTAATTTTGCATTATTGCTTAAGCCAGAGAAAAAACATAGAGCAGGAGTACTCTTTTTTAACGGTATTCTTTTTCTTTTAAAGCTGTTGAAACTTCATCAGAAGTGCTTTTGGAAAATGAAAATCTGTCAACCCTTTTGGAATGTGAAAATCTTCCAACAAGTAACATTGTGATACACCGATCAAATCTTAAGCATAACATGATTGATGCATTTTGTGATGAAGAAATTTTAAATTCAATAGTTACAGTTAGTTATTGATGACAGAGGGCAAAGGGAGAAAGGTGAAGGGCGTGGAGTATTTAGAGATGTACTTACAGGGTTTTGGCAGGAATTCTTTGTATCTGCTACAGTCGGTGCCAATGAAAAAATCCCAGCTATCCGGCATGATTATCAGAGTGAGCAATGGAAAGCTATTGCAAGAGAGTTTGTGTATGATTTTTCTCAAGAAAGGTATCTCCCTATCCAGCTCTCACCTTCTTTTATATCTGTTTGCTTGTTTGGTATCTTTTAAGGCATTTTTGTCAGTCAGTGAGCAAGAAATAGTTAATGAAGAAGTTAGTGGGAATACGAGCCCCCTTGATGATGATGTTATGGAATTCTTAAGTAGCTATCAATGTTTTACCACTCCCAGTGGAAACAATATTGAAAATATTATTTGGCAGTTAGCTCATAAAGAGATCATCCAAAAGCCCCGTTATATTGCAAACTGCTGGACCCCAATCTTATCCTTGCTAAAAAGATACATGCCATTTCAGTCACTTGACAATTTGGTCTCGCTATATAATGAGAAAAAACCTAATGCAAAGAAAGTTGTGAAGCTTCTTGATGCCCATCCTAATACAGATGCAGAAAGGGCATGCTTAGATCACCTGAAAAGATTTATAAGGTCCATTGAAGGAAATATTGGTACTTTTTTGCAGTTTACGACAGGAAGTAATGTACTGGTTTGTGACAAAATAAGCATTTCTTTCAATAAATTGGAAGGCTTAGGCAGACGTCCTGTTGCACATACATGCACTCCTACTCTTGAAATTCCCAGCACATATCAAAGCTATAATGAATTTTCAGAGCACTTCTCAAACTTGCTGAGTAATAAAAATGCTTGGGCTTTTGACAAACAAAACACAAACAAACAACATTTATATACCGGCCAGTATTAATCCCCGCCAGGGGGGTTGACCGGTCCATGAATTTTTCCACGCCACACATCTCTATCTTGCGCCATATCTCTCGTTATACCCATCGCCTTCATATCACTGTTCACAACATCCATCCATCTCTTTCTCGGTCTACCTCGTTTGCGGACTCCATCAACATTCATATGCAACGTTCTACGAATTTCAGCACTTTCTTCCCTCCTTTCCACATGCCCAAACCACCTCAAACGCTGGCGTCTTACCCAATTCTCGATACACTCAACACCAACTCTTTCTCTAATCTCTTCACTTCGAATCCTATCCATCAACGTTACACCACACATCATCCTAAGCATTCTCCTTTCCGTCGACGCCAATCTTCTCAGGTCCTCTGCTTTCGGCGCCCAACACTCTGCTCCATATCCCAAAACACTTCTAACACATGCCTTATACAATTCTACCTTCTGCTTCAACGAAGTCGACTTTCCGCACAACATTCCCGACAACTCTCTAAACTCCACCACGCTGCTTGAACTCTGTTCCTCACCGCTTGCTCGCACCCTCCACCATCATTTAACACATCGCCCAGATATTTAAACTCCGATACACCTTCCAAACTCACGTCACCCAGTTCAAACCGTTCAATCGCGACTCGCCCACCACTTCGACACGTCCCGCACTCAAAATCAGTTACTCTTGTCAATGCACCACGGACACCTGAACATCTTCCATGAACCCACTTACCGCATTTCCACATTATCGAATTCACTCCAACTCTTTTCCCACACACACCACATGGCCATTTATCACTGTCCTTCACCTCCACCTGCCTCGAGCATCTCATGCCCTTCGTCTTTGCCTCATTCACTTTCAGTCCCTTGACTTCTATTGCCGTTTTCCATTCTCGGTACCATTCCAGAACTTTCTGCTTCGACTCCGCCACCAAGACAATGTCATCTGCATACAACAAACACCAGCATCCTTCTTCTTCTCACTTCCTCTGTCAGTACATCCATCACACAAGCAAACAGTAACGGCGACAAGACTGAACCTTGATGAACACCAACTTTTACCTCAAAAACACCAGATCTAGCACCTTCCTCCGTAACCACCGCCTCTACACCTTCATAAGTCTCCATAACTGCCCGAACCATATTCTCTGTCACACCTTTCTTACGCAGCGCGTACTCGATCACCTTTCTCGGAACTCTATCAAACGCCTTCTCCAAATCTACAAACACCATATACAATTCTCTGTCCTTCTCCAAAATTCTCCTGCAGCTGCCTCAACACAAAACACGCATCCGTCGTTCCTCCCCGGTATGAATCCATACTGCTCTTCCCCATCCGAACAACTTCCCTCAACCTTCTTTCAAACACTCTCTACTATTTTCAACGCATGCTCCATCAGCTTAATAGTCCTGTAATTCCCACATACCGTTGCTGCTCCTTTTCCTTTGTACAGCGGGACAACTAGACTCTTTCTCCATGTACTCGGCATCTTTGAGCCCCTCAAAACCTCGTTCGCTACATTACACAACTCTCTCACGCATAGTTCATTGTCCAACATTTCGCTACCCACTTCACTCGGTCCCGTCGCCTTTCTTCATCTTGCGCAGAGCCGCCGCCACCTCATCAACAGTCACTATTTCCCACGGCCCAAAACTTCATCCGCTTCAACTTCTCCATTCCACTCATTCTCTACATTCATCAAACGGTCACAGTACGCCCTCCACACTTCTAACCTGTCTTCCAATAACACCTTCAACTCCCCATCGTGGTTCTGCACGCCGGAGCACCAAAATATCGTTCCTCTCCTTCTGCTCCTTCTAGCTGTTCTAAACAACGCTTTTCTTCCATTCTCCTGCATTTTACGAAGCTCTTTCTGATGTCTTTCGCTTTAGCCACCTCCTTTCGCGCCTTTTTCTTGAATCGGATGTAATCGATCCTATCTGTTTCAGTCCGCGACTTTCTCCACCTTTAAATGCCAACTTCGCGCCAATCACTTCGCTGACTCGTTGATCCCACCACCATGCCTGTTCTTCTACTACACCGCCTTTACTTCTACAACATACCTTCTCCGCTGCCTTTAAAACACCCTTCTTCAAGCACGTCCATCGCTCCTCCACCGTCTCACCCTCAACATTCAATGTCGCAATTTCGTCACGGAAACACTGCTTCCCTTCATTCGATCGTAACTTCCATAGCTTAAGCCTGCCTTTACCCTCAACCTTTCTCCTTTTCACCTTCCTGATTCTCCAGTCCATGACCAGCAGCTTGTGCTGGGTCACACATTCTTCTCCTGCAATCACTTTTGCATCCTTCACGTTTTTCCTCTCTTCTTCATTCACCAGTATATAATCCACCACCGTCCTACTGTCACCAGATTCATACGTCACAAGCTTGCTTTCTTCCTTTATAAACCACGTATTCACTACCACCATCCCACAACTCGCTGCTAACTCCAATATCGTCTCGCCTTCAGCATTCATATCACCAACTCCAAAACCTCCATGCGCACAGTATCCTTTTCTTACGCTTCCCACATGACCGTTCCAATCACCAAGCATCACACATCGCCCTCTAATGTCTGCTCTCACTGCATACACGCTGTCGTAGAACTTTTCCTTCTCCTCCGCACTTCGTCCAACCTGCGGAGCATACACCACAACGAAACTCACAACTTCGGCCTCAATAACTACATCAACTCTCAGGACTCTGTCCGAAACTCTCTTTACTGCTACAACTGACTTCGCCCAATCCTCTCTTATCGCAAAGCCAACACCATTCGTGCCACTTCCGTTTCCCTTCCAAAACCACTTAAATCTCGCTCCATTATCTTCACCCTTTATGACTCTCGTACCTTCACCTTTAAACCTTACCTCCTGAAACCCACACACATCAACTTTCCTTCTCTTCAACATGTCCGCCACTTCTGCACTCCTTCCCTTCATTGTCCCAACGTTCACTGTGCCTACCCGAAGGGTGACACTTCCACAACCATTCGATCCGGAGATTCTTCGCACCCCCTGCCCACTGAAGGGCTGCCGGGGACTGGGGGCCATATCTTCTTTTCCAAAGTCCATGAATTTTGTTGGAGCAAAAGTTTTACGGTAGGATGCCCTTCCTTACACCAACCCCTTTTAGTCGTCTTTTACGACACGCAGAGGATACGTTGGCGCAATTCTAAGCCGGCAACCACACGGCATATGCTTGGGCTTTTGACATTGTTTAAAAATATTAAGCGCATTACATTAAATGTTATTGCTCCATAAACTTAAAACTTGTTCTATTTTGTTATGTTAAAATTTATTTTATAAAGACCAGAATTTTATTCAGGATTGTTACAGAGGGAGACATTCTATAATATTGTTGTATCATATATAAATGAACTTTATCAAACAGGCTGGTTTTTTTCTTGTTCTTTTTCTTATGTTGTGTTTTCTAAGTTTCTGATCAACTTTTTTCTATCACCATCACAAAATTTCAGTAAGTATTTGTAATGCTGCACAATAGAAATTGATGCCATAATTACCATCATTTGCCACTGGATTTGGAACAGTATTGTGGACAATGGACCAATGTTCAGGTGACAAAATAATTCTGCCCTCTGGGACAACAATGTTGTTATCTGTTTCAATGTCAGGAATATCTCCATCGAAGTCCACTCCATAAAATGTAAAGTCTGTAACAAGCTCATCCACTTGGTTGGGAATATTGCCAGAGTACCACAGTGTCATTGGTGACCTATGACCCATTGTTCTAAGTCCATGGTAGTTCCACTGACTTTCAAATTCTCGGAGTGATGCATTTATTCTAGGCAAGAACACTATCTCAAGAGCCAACAAATGTGCTTCATTATCTACATCCAGTAAACCACTATTTTCCATTGTAATAAACAAGTCCTTGTATAAAGCTCCCAGTACTCTATTCACTTCTCGCCACAACCGTTCAATACGTTGGTTGTGAACACTGGTACCTGCAATAAAGCTTCCTCTTCCTGTGCCTCGAGTTGTAATCATGAACTTTGCAATCTCAACGTTTTCCACTCCGCGGTCTGCTCGAACACGTGAAGGAACACCAAATTTTTGATTACCTTCGATAAAGAACTGTACAGCAGTAGTTGCTAAGTTGTTAGTAGAACCTTTTAAATAAATGATAGCTCGACTGTAGCCATCTATACAACCGTGAACTACAAACCTCCACTGTATAAGTTTGTGGTTGGTATCAACGTGCCATAACTCATTTGAAGCAGCCACATTGTACATTCTTTGGATAGTAACACGCTTTCTTACAGCCCTTCCTACAGGATCAAGTAAACGAAGGCATTCTCTCACTCTGTTCCTTTGTACAAAAATTTGACGAGCAACTAAGCCTCCTCGAATATAAGTTTCGCCAGCATATGGAGTTTGCTGTAGTATACTTTCTATAACTGATTTCAATTCGGCGTCAGTGATTTCAGAAAATGTTTGCGATATGTTTAGCTCTTGGCGGTAGTTGTACAGTGTCCTTTCGTTTATACCCAGCGTTTCTGCGATTGATTTCCAATTCATACCCGTTTCTCGTAATGTTTCTATTTGCTCTTTAGAAACAACATATTTAGGCCTTCCACAAGTGAACTGTCGACTCAAAGTTAACCTATTATATGGAAGTTGTTCACGACATTGCGACTGCACTTCACTAAACAAGGATGTGTAACTCTCTGACTAAATTCTCAAATAAACTCTTTAACTCTTCGTGGCCAAATTTGGATTCAATAACTGATTGAAGAGCAAAAACAACGTGAAAATGTCCCTCTAACTTTCTACATACATATTCTTTCGCGTTGGCATCTTCACTATCACGCGACGCAATAACTAAACAAGACTGTAGGGAAGTAAAAAACGCTATAATATCTTGAACATCCGCCATTACGCCATTCGTAGTATATCAGAGCGCTGCTTGAAGTTGCAAAGAACAGTGCTATGATCCATGGTATAACTATAAATTATGTTGTTACGACTGGCATTTTATTTCTCGACCGAGAGTTTTTCTCGACCGGGATTTTTTTCTCGACTGGCATTTTATTTCTCGACCGAGATTTTTTTCTCGACCGGGATTTTTTTCTCGACCGAGATTTTTTCTCGACCGGGATTTTTTCTCGACCGGGAATTTTTCTCGACCGGGATTTTTCTCGACCGGGATTTTTCTCGACCGGGATTTTTTCTCGACCGGGATTTTTTCTCGACCGGGATTTTTTTCTCGACCGGGATTTTTTTCTCGACCGAGATTTTTTCTCGACCGGGATTTTTTTCTCGACCGGGAATTTTTTCTCACAATATATTTGCTTTACTGAACTACCATCTATGGCAAGCCAAAACTGCCAAAAGTGTATCGAGATTTATAAGTCGTATTAGAATTACTATAAGTGTATTCGAGATTCGTAAAGTGGTACTCGAAATTACTCTATTGCGGTGTGAAAACTATATTATTATTGTTGAATTGTGTATGACGAGATTTATTTGACGAGTTGTTTTATAAACTGTGACGAGATTTATAAGACGAGTTTTATATGACGAGTTTCATATGACGAGTTTTATATGACGAGTTTCATATTACGAGTTTTATATGACGAGTTTCATATGACGAGATTTATATCGCAAGTTTTTTTTATAAACTGTAACAGTGTAACGAGATTTATAAGAGGTCACGAGTTGTTTACAAACTGTAACGAGATTTCCCAAGATGGCGTCCGCTAGTAATGCAACTTATTTCGAAGCAAATGAAGAACTTACTGAATTTTTCCAAATGTTGGATGCATTGTTTAGCCATTTAGAAATTTCTATAGTACTTAATGATACTCTTGATTTGGAACATTGTAAATGCAAGTTAGAACGAAATCTTCCAATTGTTACAGCAATGCTCGTGGCCGTTAACATTGAAAGATATGACGACACGATAGACTTACTATCACCTCAGCCCTCATTTGTCTCGCTGTTCGAAAGATTAAGTGTTGGAATAGAAGAGGAAATACGCAGGCTAAGAGCGATCTTGGATTACACGTCTCCTGAGAATAGAAGAGAAGTTATTTCATTCCGGTCAAGTACGGGAGGGAGGCCTTGTTTTGATATAACCAAAATACAGATAGAGCAATTACGAGATACCGGAATGAAGTGGAAAAGTATAGCTAGCTTCCTAGGTGTATCAGAACAAACAATTTACTGGAGAAGGATTGAATATGGAGTTGAGGCTAGCTTTACAGACATCACCGATGATAGTTTAGATGGGCAGATAAGAGATATTTTAAGGCTTACCCCATATAGTGGAGAATGTTATATCAGGGGTAGTTTAAGGGCTAGAAAGATCTATGTCCAAAGAGAAAGGGTCAGAGAAAGTCTTCGGAGAATCGATACTATTGGAAGAAATATGCGAAGGAGGTATGCGATTTGTAGACGGGTTTATAACGTTCCCGAGCCGAATTTTCTTTGGCATATTGACTCAATCCATAAGCTTATATCCAGGCGATTCGTTATCCATGGTTGCATCGACGGGTTTAGTCGGGCAGTCATTTACCTAGAGTGCTGCGCTGATAATAGAGCTCAGACAGTAGTTGATCTTTTCAAAAAAGGGATTGATGAATTCGGTTTGCCTTCGAGGGTTCGTGGAGATCGAGGTGTCGAAAACGTTGACGTAGCACGGCTAATTATGTCACGTCGTGGTGAGAATAGAGGTAGTTTCATTGCCGGGCGAAGTGTGCATAACCAAAGGATAGATCGGTTGTGAGCAGAAGTAAACCGGGTTCTTTCTGCTCTATACGTTGGTGTCTTTAAATTCATGGAAAACGAAAACCTGTTAGATCCGTTCAATGAGCATCATCTATTCGCACTTCACTTCGTTTTCAAACCACGTGTAAGTGCGTCACTTTCGGAATTCAGGGAGCAATGGAACCATCATGGACTAAGGACTGCCGATCACCAAACCCCCATGACACTTTGGCAAACGAACATGATTCCTGTTGCATATGAATCTCCTATTGTTAACTTTGAAGAATATGGTCTAGATTCAAATGGCCCAGTTCCAGACGACGATACAGATAATTATGTTGTGGTACCTGAAAACATACTGCAGCTGACGGAAGAACAACTGGAGCTTCTATGTAGTGAAGTCAACCCCTTAAGTGATGGCGGCAATTATGGAATCAATCACTTCATACAAACACTTGATATTGTCAACACATTTTATGTTCAATGATTGAACGAATTTATGATCAAAAATCGAGGTAAATAACAAATATAAATAGAGGATGCATCGATCATATACTTGAAGCAATGTCAGCAATGTTACCGCGTGTGAATGTAGCTACCTTTACTAGCTCTTAAAATGAAAAAAATGGGTGCGATAAGGTCCTATCGCATTTAACCATATCGTGATTATTGTAAGTAAAGCTTCCAAACAAAGTAAAGAATAAATAAGTTTGTTCCTTTAAACGACTTCATCATAATTTGCACAGTTGGCTCGTAGATATATCTCTGATCGTCCGTACATATCAATAGTGTACAAATTATAAGTCGAACGATTTTAATAAAATTTCAATCAAACGTAGTTATAAACATTGTTCGAGATGTAAAAACGAACTGTTAACGTAATTTTATACAATGTCAAATGACCAAGATTGTCCTTCCTTCAATAAGTTATTAAACTCAGATGCAAGATCACCATAGCTCTCATATGTGGTAGGAATTTCTAAACAAGGTCCACATGTATGAGCAATAGGTCGTCTTTGGAGTCCACTTAGATTTGAAAAAGTTACTTCTATCGATGTGCAAGTAATACAGTCGCGATTCTCTATTGTAGCTGTTGATGCCATTTGATTAGGGTGATGCGTTAATTCTCTCTGGCGACTCGTTTCAGCATTTGGCAAATTCAAAGCGGTCGTATGTCGTCCAAATATAGTTCTCACTTCTGAGCTTACAGAACTGTCCACGTCAGGTGATATTCTTTCAGACAGCTCTGTAACTCTGCCAAGAAGCTCCTGAATAATTTCTCTATTGCTCATTTCTGTCATTTTGGTGAGAGCGATACAGTATAGATAGAAAATACAAAGTTACCAACCCGCCGAAATTTTGCATAAAATTACTAAATGCTTTTGAAACAAACAAGTGTTCTTTAACTCAATACTTCATGTTGTTAGAGGAAAACTCGCGATATAAATCTCGTCATATGAAACTCGTCATATAAAACTCGTCTTATAAATCTCGTCACACTTTATAAAACAACTCGTCATATAAATCTCGTCATACACAACTCAACAATAGTAATATAGTTTTCACACCGCATTATAGTAATTTCGAGTACCACTTTACGAATCTCGAATACACTTATAGTAATTCTAATACGACTTATAAATCTCGATGCACTTTTGGCAGGATTGGCTTGCCATAACCATCTGCAAATTCTCAATGATAAACACGTGTTTCTCAACATCGGTTTGCTTTCTCAACGGAGATTTTTTTCTCGACCACCTTTTTTCCGAAATGGCTTGCCATACATTTGTTACGATTGCAAACTTGACAAAACAAAGGAACTGTTTATTCAGAGTTTTTCTTTTCTATGGAGGGTTCTAGTGCTCTCGAAACAACTAACCTTTCACTCGCAAATGTCAACGAGCAATTTTCTTCTCAGACCAATATTTTGGCAAATATTTTGGCAAATATAGACGAGGAATCTACACGTAAGCCTGGTAGAAACGCTATTGATGCTTCGGATTCTCCTTCAGGAACATTAGATCGAATGTTAGACCGAAATACATCAAAATCTGACGAAATGAAAAACTCTAATGATCAAACGGGTGAATTTGAAAGATTCGAGAACGTCGAACTTGAAAAGGAAGAGGTTAGAACTGTAATTTTTTAAAGGTTTATTTTGCAATCAATCATAAATCTAAAAGTTCACTCTGTCAAAATGTTGTTTTTGGATATAACTATTAAGAAATTAAGTTTTCTGAAAGTTATAATTCAGCACAAATGCATTTACTTGTCTTCTTTCATTTTCATTATATTCTACTCATTTTTGTTTCAGTGTATTTCAAACAACTGCTCATTTTTGAAATCAGCCAACATGTAGAATTAGCTTGATGCAGGAAAAATTAATCCCCAAGGAAGCATAAATGCAATTGAAATAAATTTCATGCTTGAAATTTGCAATAAACAGTATCAGCAATTTGTATGTGAAATTTGTAGGTGTTATTTTACAACTTCACCATTCCTTTTCACCATTTAGCAAACAACCATTTCCTTTTTATTCAGAAACATCCTGAACCAAAAAAGAAGTACCGTGTGCAGAAGAAGAATAATCGATACTATTTCCAGCATCTCTACTGCCGACTGATTATTGTTTATGTTATTGTCTTTCTCAATTTCCTGATATATGCAGAAGATCCTGTGTCACACAGTGTGGTTGAAGCCGAATTACCTGTTGTGGGAAATGATGTTGGTTTTTTAATCTTTAGGTAAGTAGTTTTTTGTGTAGTTGACAGAATGATCTGTGTCAATAGTATACAAGCCATTTGAGCAGGCTTAGAAATAGTTGATGGAAAATTTGAGAATAACATGATAAGGTGGTTTGAAATGGTAGCAAAAACATGCTCATTACAAAATATAATTTTAAATTTTCTAAGTCCCAACCTAGATAATTTGCAAATTGTACAAAGCACATTGCTCAATGTTATTTGATCTCTGCAGTTGAGAAGTTGACTATTTGTGATAGTGAAAAGTTCATGTCTTTTCTAAACATTGATTCAAATGTTGGCAAAACATTTGAATTAATATTTATAAACTCTTTAGCAGATTTTAATATTTTTTTCTGAGTACAAATTAATCAGAATATTATAATACTATACCACTGTTTTACACCTTTTATACATTCATAGATATCCTGTCATACTCCATGATTCCATCATACAATACCATACTTCCTCTCCTAGGGCCCAGTCATATGGTTTTTCTAAACCAACAAAGACATAACTAAGCTCCCCTTTAAAAGCTCTGTAGTTCTCAACGAGAAACCTCAAAGAAAATAATGCAACTGTAGTACTTTTTCCTAACATAAAACCCTATCACTGCCAGAACCACAATTTGGGACGTAGGCAATATTCATAGATGCAGTATATGCCATATTAAGCTCCTTTGAAATGTACTGTTGTTCAGCGGATTATGACAATAATTTATGAATATTTGCCCCCTCAATTATTGCGCTAGCAGCGCTACTGCTTTCTCACCATGCAACGTATCGTACTGTACAAGTCATCTTATGATCTTTGTTTTAGCTTTTGCCACTTGAAGATACACCACTACAGATCTTGTGATGTATCTTCCTTTACTCCTGTTTTTTAACGGGAGTCTATCCATCATCTAACTTTTTTTCGCTTATCTCCCACAACGTAGGTCTCTTTATTTATGATCTTTCAAGAAGAAACACCAAGTACGTACTTTTAAACCTGTCTCCCTATCGCATTCAATGCAGTAGTCCAGCCATCTGAAAGCACATCGTGATCACCTACGTATAGCCTGTCTTCGCTCTCCTCTAAAAATTATAAACTACAATTTCCTTTTTATTTTCCACCACTATGTTTTCGGTCATGCCTTTTCATCTTCCTCACCACTATAGTTGTCCTGCTCATCACTTTTCTACGTATGCTTTCTGGCTACACTTAGGGGCTGTTTACATGTGCCCAACAGGGAGGGCTGGCCCTAACAGACGAGATCTCGCGTGTTATTAAAATTCCATCTAAAATCACTTTTCGTTTACATGAGAGGTGGGCCAGCCTTACCAGCCGAGATCTGGCTATTGTTTACCCGAGATCTCGCAATGTAGGACTGGTAATTTCCCATCCTAACGCATTCGGTATTGCATTTGCATGCGATAAGGCATCGCTTTTCAGCAATGGCGACAAGAAAATTAAGACATCAACGGATCAAACAAACTAAGAAAGCATAAAAAATCAAAAGGCGACAACTATATTGGTTTTTTTTCAGCTATTTTGTATTCTAGAGCCGAAATTCGCCGTTCAAACCGAACTCTTGATGTAGGGCTCGCCCTTTCCGTAGGGCTCATGTAAATAGCCTCTTAGTAGCTATGATTTTGATATCCAACGTTTCGTTATTATTTCTGCAATATTGTGTGATTTTTAGATATCCACCTAGAGGATGGTTTGTGCTGAAACTCTTCTTTTTCTTATGTGGTGTAATAACTGGCATGTTGATTGGGAAGTTTATAATCCACAAGCGTTTTCTATGGAGATTTCTCAAACTGCGCATGTTCCATGTTTTGTCCCATAAAGAAAAGATTGAACGAAGTTATGGAATGGTGTTTTGGTATTTTTGGCATTGACATTGTTTTGTGAATGTTTAAAACTTCTGATGAAGTAATGAGTTGTTTAATTACACGGAATGAGCGCTGCACTGACTTTTATATAGTTTTGTAGTGGCTATAGCAACATTGTTTTTAATTGAGGTATATTTGGCATGCCTCATTTTTTCTTACTTCAAATTTGATGTTTTCACGAAGTAGTTATTCATAATCAATCTATAGTATTTTTAACATAGATGAACTAAAAGTTTCAATTTTATTAGCACTTCTTTTTTGCAAATGTTAACATTGTCGTTTTTGACACGTTTAGCGTCATTCTGAACACATTCTGAACATTGTCTATTCAATTGACAAAAATAAAGAACTTTACAGTGTAGATAAAACTAAAACCTCCTATTGCTTTTGCTATATTCCTGTAGCCCAAAAAAAAATACAGTCTTATACTTTTTGACTTCCGTACTAGTTATGACGCCAGAATGAATGAACAAACATGGCGTCAAGAAAGTTTGCAGACGAGCACCACCTAACCTTCGTACTTAAAACTGGGCAACTTTCACACAACGTAAAATGATGACTACACATATCATATTAGCTACTAATAAATGTTCGATATTTTTTTCTTTGTGTTTCTAGAATGGGTGGAATTTACGCCTTTCGAATATGGCTCTCGAAGACTTGGTGTTTTTGGAAAAACGTCACACTTTGGCGTAAAGTATTACAAAGGCCGTTTAGTTACAGAGTATGGCGAACCTCCATTGCATTTTCTGCCAGGTAATTGATTCATACATATTGCACTAAAAAGAGAATACGCGTGTTAGATATTTTACATGAGTCACTCATGTTTTAAAAGTTCGATTACATTAAGTGAGCAAAAATTTTTCGAGGATTTTACGAACTATTGATGAGTGTCAAGCAAAATACATAGTGTTAACAAAATCCACTTATTTCTCTTTATGAGACAGGTGTATGGGGAAGTGCTTTCAGCATCATATTGAATTCATTGAAAGAAGATGACGATAAACGTGGAAAAAATCACAAAGATGAATTAGGTAAAGGAGTCGTAACGATGAAATTCATATATAATCCAATCGTAAAAATTTTTTCAGCTCTATATTTAGTTTTCAAAGCTCTCCAACTTGACTGTTGCACTCAAACTTAACGATTTGACGTTTAGGCTTAATGAACAGAGCTTCTTCACTTAACAGCTAGGCTCCATACCAAAAAAAAACAATGACGAAAATTGCTCAAAAAAAACATCCTACAGCAAAGCAGGCTTTATTCTGGAGGGCAGTGGTTTATTGATTTCCCAATTTTTTTTATTTTTTTTTTTGGGGGGGTGGGGGGTGGGATAGACTATAACTTGTACTCAAATGAAACTTTGAAAAAAAACGATTTTTCGTTGAACTGCTTTCTTTCCATTTTCATGCAGTTGCGTATTACAATCCATAAATGTCATTTTCATGAACTTACGTATAACAATAGATAATTGCAATTTTCTTAAGACAAAAAATATAGCATTGCGAAGCTTATCGTCAAAATCGATTTTTTTGGTTTTGCAAAATGTAAACTTGGTTTCACAGTTAAAGTCATCTTATTATTTTTACTTTAATAGTGTCTGCAATCAAGATAGATGTTGATAACTGTAAGACAGAAGAAAATGACAGCGAAGACGAAGACAAAGACAACAATAAACCCGAAGACGAAGTAGACAGTACGTTTATGTTATTTTTTATTCCCTCTTTCTTTGATTGGATTAGTTGGAGAACAGTAATGTATAAATTCGGCAAAAATATTTTTACTGCATGAAGTTTACGTATATATAGTTATAACACAAACTTCGGGAAATAGAAAATGAAGGTATATGTTTAAAACATTGTGTAGTCAAAAGAAAATCTCCCTCGATCAGTAGTAACAAAGCAAGCCCGTTTTTTACCACTACAATTCAAATATTTCTGTGTTTAATCACTGGAAATACAATGAATGGAATTCTCCTCTGCCCTTAATCCTAAGTATGACATAAAATGCTTGTATCTAGCTACTTTTCATTTTTGTTCAATTTTAATAATTATTTTTCTTGACAATTTTAAAATTTTGTTAAAATCCTGCAAAATGAAAACTATTATGCAATGCAATTGAGAAATAAAAGATGTTTACTGTATTTTCACAGGCTTATGATACCTAGGAGACTTTTTGGGGAACTCGAGAATTAATAATTAACAATTCGCCATGACATTTGCGATTTCCAAAACAATGTTTTTATTTCGTATTCAATTTTCCTTCCAGATAAAGGTTGGGTGACGCAGATGTTGAACCCCAAAAATATTTTTGCAACTCGCAAAGGAAAAGCCGCTGAATGCTTTGACTTTTGCCGTGGACTCAAGTTAAAGAACAAAAACGGTAACACTTCATTTTATGAATCATTTTTGACCATGATCTTTTTTGCCAAAAATAATGCAGTGATACATTTTGCGTTTTAGTGTCAAAATCGTTTTGAGAAAATTTACTTCATATGTTTGTAAATGATGATCGTCCAGGTTAATAAAGTCCTGAGAAGGACTGTTTTTGATGTTGTTGACTGACGTTTCGACAACCTTAGCGGTAGTCATCTTCAGAGTCAAATGAGGAGTAAACATCAGGTTAGCCGTATTTATTGTCTGGTTCTTACGTCATTGTATTGTGTGTACAGGAAATGTGCAGGAAATGTGTATTGTCATTGTGGATTAGTGTGAAGTGAAATATTTTATTTTTAGTTGTGATGTGTGATTTAGGTGTGACGTTTTAGTTGTAATGTGTGGGTGTCAATTGTATTGTCATTGTGAATTAGTTTGAAGTGTAATGTTTTAGTTGATCGTTTGTTTGTATTGTGAATAAGTCGTTTGTAAGGTGCCGGTAATTGCTGTGATCTGTTCAGGGGTTTGTTCCAAGTTGGTATACCAACTTTCTAATGTAAGCCGTTGTCTATAGTCAGTACTGTAAGTGATGCATTTTGCCGAGTCCCAGTCAATGTTGTGCTTTGTGATTCGGTGATGTTCGGCAATGTGATTAGTTTTGTCTTGTTTCTTAGTAGCTCGTTTGTGCTCAGTAAGTCTTATGTTTAAGTTCCTGCCAGTTTCCCCGATATAGGCGTGGCAGTCGGAGCAGTTTATTTTGTAAACTGCACCTTGTCGTTCGTTGGTTGTTCTTTGTCCTTTATGTTCGTTAGTACTTGTCGTAATGTTGTGATTGGTTTATGTGCGACACGTATGTTCTATGGTCGTAAGATACGCGAGATAGTCTCAGACGTACCTTTGATGTAAGGTATCGTTGCTGTTGTCACTGAGTTGTTCGTTTCGTTGGGTTCTTTGGGTTTGTAAGTGTTGCGTTTGATAAAGTCAGAGTTATAGTTGTTTTTGTCAAAAACACGTTTGAGATAGTTGTTTTCGTTTTGTAGAGCGTCCGGTGAATCACATATGATTTGTGCACGTCTTGTTAATGTTCTGATTGTGGTAGCTTTGTGTGATCTAGGGTTGTAAGATGATTGGTCTAGTAGTCGGTCAGTATGTGTTGGCTAAAACATTCCATAACACCTAGACAAATCCCGACTGAGACAATAGTATCAAGTGTCGAGGCTGTCCTGGCGTATCAAAGAGACTTGTCAGAGACAACAAAAGACGAGATCAGAAGCAGGATAGCCTCCACTTTACAATCGTCCTCTATACGTGACAACAACTTGACAAAAGACGAACAACAAGCACTCAAACGACCAAAGCACGACAACAACATCGTCATTTTACCAGCAGACAAAGGACGCGTGACTGTGGTCATGGACAGGAATGATTACTTTAACAAAATGGACGCACTTGTTAACGACAGACAAACGTACGAACAACTCAAACGAGACCCAACACCATCACTAGTACGCAAACTTAACAGCAAGATCTTCTCTATGAGAAAATCTAACATTATATCTGAACGTATTTACTTTCGACTCAGATGTTCAGTACCACGACCACCCAGACTATACGGACTACCAAAACTTCACAAACCACAAATACCCATGCGACCAATTGTATCATTCTGTGGTTCGCCTACTTACGAACTTTCAAAGTACTTGACTAACATACTGCAACCACTCACAAACAAATCAAAACACAAGCTACAATCCACTGAAACTTTCATTAAAAAACTGTGCACTATACAAATACCAGACAACTATATATTAGTGTCTTTTGATGTGAAATCACTGTTCACCAGTATTCCACTTAATCTGGCACTTACTTGTACAAAAACCCTCATTACAAAAACCACGGACGTACTGCCATTACCGACAGAAGACATTATGGAGTTACTAGAGCTCTGCCTCACCTCTACTTACTTCCAATACAAAGGAACACACTACAAACAATTACATGGGACAGCAATGGGCTCGCCCGTTTCTGTTGTAGTTGCTGAAATTGTAATGCAATCTATAGAGGAACGGGCACTCATGACTTACAAACATGCACTACCTTTTTGGTTTCGCTACGTAGATGACACAATCACAGCACTACATGCAGACGAGATTGATGACTTCCATACTCACATCAACAAACAGAACAGCCACATACAATTTACCAAAGATGTCGAAGAAAACGGAACTCTTCCTTTCTCGACTGTTTGGTAAAACATGACAATCAAAACTAGGAACAACAGTTTATCGCAAGCCAACACATACTGACCGACTACTAGACCAATCATCTTACAACCCTACATCACACAAAGCTACCACAATCAGAACATTAACAAGACGTGCACAAATCATATGTGATTCACCGGACGCTCTACAAAACGAAAACAACTATCTCAAACGTGTTTTTGACAAAAACAACTATAACTCTGACTTTATCAAACGCAACACTTACAAACCCAAAGAACCCAACGAAACGAACAACTCAGTGACAACAGCAACGATACCTTACATCAAAGGTACGTCTGAGACTATCTCGCGTATCTTACGACCATAGAACATACGTGTCGCACATAAACCAATCACAACATTACGACAAGTACTAACGAACATAAAGGACAAAGAACAACCCAACGAACGACAAGGTGCAGTTTACAAAATAAACTGCTCCGACTGCCACGCCTCCTATATCGGGGAAACTGGCAGGAACTTAAACATAAGACTTACTGAGCACAAACGAGCTACTAAGAAACAAGACAAAACTAATCACATTGCCGAACATCACCGAATCACAAAGCACAACATTGACTGGGACTCGGCAAAATGCATCACTTACAGTACTGACTATAGACAACGGCTTACATTAGAAAGTTGGTATACCAACTTGGAACAAACCCCCCTGAACAGATCACAGCAATTACCGGCACCTTACAAACGACTTATTCACAATACAAACAAACGATCAACTAAAAACATTACACTTCAAACTAATTCACAATGACAATACACAATTGACACCCACACATTACAACTAAAAACGTCACACCTAAATCACACATCACAACTAAAAATAAAATATTTCACTTCACACTAATCCACAATGACAATACACATTTCCTGCACATTTCCTGCACACACAATACAATGACGTAAGAACCAGACAATAAATACGGCTAACCTGATGTTTACTCTTCATTTGACTCTGAAGATGACTACCGCTAAGGTTGTCGAAACGTCAGTCAACAACATCAAAAACAGTCCTTCTCAGGACTTTATTAACCTGGACGATCATCATTTACAAACATATAACGATACACCCGGGTTCAAACCATTTACTTTAAAATTTACTTCATTGTTTGAGTAATTTAGTTTATGTTTCCATCGTTAAAAATGCCATTGGATAAAATCACAAACTTTCCTGGGTTTTTATTCTTGCAGATTTGTAAGAAATTACCTGAATTGTGACGATTAATATTGTTTAGCCAAAAACCATGACCAGCCGACAATTTGAAGAAATATAGTATAAACCAAATTCCGAAGAAGCAAGACATCTTGGGATTGCAAAATATGCATCAAAACATAACGAGAAGTGAACTGCAAATTTTCGACTTTATTTCAAAGTCATCCTTAGACAGAAAGATTCTGTCAAGATGTCTTGCTTTTTCGGAATTTGCTTTATACTATATTGTTTAGCCACTTGTCCGTCTTAAAAACCTCGTGCCCTCCACTTCTCCACTCTTATGTCCACTGTTCTCTAAATACTCATAGATCTGGACCATTTGATCTTAAATTTATCTTGGACCAGTAGTGAAGCTTGCGCGTTTCTTACTCCTACAATGCAAATTTTTTGGGCTTATGCAATCACTGGAAAAACAATGAATAAAATTAACTTTCTTTAAAAAATGAATAATAATCATGCTGGTAAATTTGCATTGCAGTAGTAAAGGATCGGAATGGCTTTGCTACTCTTTTTGGAAAAAATATGTAGGGAACAAAATTTCATGTATGAAAAAATATCCACGTAATTTTGTTTTCTGCATTTGCGATCTGTAGTCATGCAGTTATATTGTTTGTGTAAAGCTGGTTTGAATTTTTTACAACGCAACCTGACTATAGGAACTGTTGGTGGTAAGGACGCTGTATTCAAGAACAAAACCATGTGTGTTGTTGATAGTGGTATAGCTTTCAATTCACCATTTCCTGTTCTACTGAGACCAGAAAGAAAAGTTGAATTAATTTTGTCGTTCGACTTCAGTCAAAGAGATAATGGAGACAAAGAACCTCCTTTTCATGTGAGTCACTTCACATTTATTTGCTCGTTTTATTCTATTGATGGTTATTTCTATCAAATGAGTTGTTTTAATGCAGCACTAATTTTTATTTCTATTCACGTGCTGTCAACTGATTTTCGTGATTTCGCGCATAAACAACGTTCAATCCTACTTTCCGACGGTAAACACACGTGTCAAAAATACGAGATTAAATTACAAAGTTCGGAGAATCAAATGCTCGGACATAGTATTGTATATGTAAAATAGTGGAAATTAAATAGAAAGAAGATGCTCTTGAGCATTTGTTAATCTTAATTTAGAAATCCAAAACGGCTACTTATAAAGGTAGAAGGTGTAAGAGTAAATAAAAACCATTTCCATTAAATCAAAGGAAAGCCTGGATTTGACATGCAATATGAAGATACAAGATTATAGAGAAAAATAAAAACATTTTTAACGTTTTCACGGATATTACGAATGCCGTAAAAAAAGTGTTGATAAGTTTGATATGAATTTTTCAAAGTAAGCTTAAGAAGATAAATACCGTGCCAAAAATATATGATTGAAAACTTGTTCAGCGCATCTACAAGCGCCAATTTCAGAGTTTGCTCTGTCACAAATTACTTGACAATGAATTTAAGCATACGTAGTCAACTCCATCAACTCTCCAAGTTCATTTTCATGGCAATGATCAACTCGATGTACTAGTAACGAATACGGAGTATTTACATAGCTCAATCACAAGTATTCAGATAAATCATCTGCGCATGCGCAGTCTCCTTGAGCATGCGTACAGAACTCCACAAACTCTCGAAGTTAATGGATATGGCTACGACCAACAGTATGAACTAGTACCGATTATGGAGTAATTAGCTCGCTTAGTGACAAATTTTCAGATAAATCATCAGCGCATGGGCAGTATGCTTTAGCATGCTGCCTAAGTTTATGGTCATGGCAAAAACTAACTGCATGTACTAGCACTGACTTTGAAGTAAATAGAATGAACAATTTAATACAGAAATCATCTGCGCATGCGCTTGAACATGCGCCGTCTACTGGACTAATTGCTCATAGTCATGGCAACGACTAACTATATGTACTTGCACTACATTTGTGGCAATTAGTCACTTAGTCGCAAATTATCGAAAAAGTAATCTGGACATGCGCTGTAGTGACTTTAACAATACCACAACATTCGCAAGCCTTTAAATTTATGTATATATATATATAAAGCAAAAACTTCATATAGTAGATGTCAACTAGCAGTGGAAGCTGGGTGCGATTTAGTATGCGACCGCACTCTCCCTGCGTATCCCGAGCAAAGCCTATCGCTGGTGATCTCGGGGTCTGATGGGCGGAAGCTTGCTATTGCATCTCCTAAGTAGGATAGCGTGGAGGAGCCGAAATCTCCTACCGAAACGTTAACATGCGGCTTTTAGTGCCTTATGCTTAACAAGGTATCGGGAAGCATGGACCAAAAACGGGGTTTTTTGCTTTTGAATTTTATCTTTTTGTTTATCTCATAAAAAACTAGAACATCCAAGGATACTGCATAAGTTAAAAAAACTTCTGCCTCTTTGACTATACGTTTTTTACATGTTACCCTTTACAATGTAACTTTCTCATAACTCTCTCGTGATGAACGAGAGCCTGCTTATACAATGTAACTCTCGAATCATGAACGATAGCACTAACGTGCTTTATGGAAAAAGGGATCATATACTTTTTTAGTGATAGTTTTTACAAAGATTTTTTACATAGATAGTTTTTACAAACATTTAATAAGCCAAGCGATCGTCTAAATTGAACCCTTATGTCATAAAATTTTATTTCATTTTGGAGAGTAAATTTCTTTTTTCATGATTCAATATAGAAATTAAATTCACATATTGAGTAATTTTGCGATTAAACAGTACACTTTTTCGATCAAAAGGACTTCTTTTGATCGCAGAGACAGTCGTCCACTTTGTTACATAGATGCATCTAGTATGTATTTCGTTGTAAGAACCCACCCGATCAAAGATTATCCAGTTCCAATTTTAGGTGCATCGAGCGAAGAAAATTGCAAGTCATTGAACTTTTTATAACTATAGTTTAAATTCCATTTTTACGTATATGACTTGTAAATGAATTGGAAAATCTAATTTTAGGGAGATTTCATCCATCAATAATAATAATATTGATAAGTGATTATAAGACAGCGAATCCAACATGTAGTAAAAATAGCAATTCAAAAATTTGTATGATTTGCCTTTTTAGCGCCTTGTGTAGTTGGAATTTGTCCTGGATATTCTAAGTGACGTCGTAAAGGCCCGTAACAATCTTTACAAAAAAGTCATTTGTAACGACAACATGCCAATATCCAAGCTTTCTTTTGATCGCTATGCTTTTTTCTAACCCAAAACAATTAATATTTACTGTTATATCTTCTGCCTTTATAAATAATCGTTCTGAATAACTATTATAAGATTCACGAATGCCCTAAAACTCAAAATCATCTCCTGACCATTTTAGCCACATATTTTTGCCACTATTCCATACACAAACAATACTACGTTCGACTATTTGATTCTCCGAATTTTGTAATTTGATTTCGCATTTTTGATACCTGTGTCTACCGTCGGAAAGGTAAATCAAATAGGAATGATCTAATCTGTTGGGAGAAAGTTGCACCTAGTTTTAAAACCATGGCCATTTTAAAAAGGTGCTATTTTTAACATGTAGAACCTAGTGCTTTTCCTTCTTTTATCCAGGAACTGTTGAAAGCAGAGAAATGGGCAAGAGAAAATAAATATCCCTTTCCAAATATTAAAGATAATCCGGTGGTCAAAGATTCAGAGGTCAAAGATTCTGAAATTCGTGAATGTTATGTATTTGAAGATGAAAATGATCCGAACTGCCCAACAATTTTACATTTTCCAATTGTAAACAACTCATTTCGAGAGTATCTTAGCCCAGGTGAATAAATGCTAAACATACGGATGTGCCTTTTAATGCAATTATCTCAAGTAAGGAAGTATCTTCCATGTATTACATGTGAAGGAAGTACCTTCCATGTGTCACACGTAAAAGAAGTATCTTCCATATGTCACACGTAAAGGAAGTATCTTCCATATGTCACACGTAAAGGATGTGTCTTCCATATGTCACACGTAAAAGAAGTATCTTCTATGTGTCACACGTAATGAAGTATCTTCCATGTGTCACACGTAAAAGAAGTATCTTCCATGTGTCACACGTAAAAGAAGTATCTTCCATGTGTCACACGTAAAATAAGTATCTTCCATGTATCACACGTAAAGGTAGTATCTTCCATATGTCACACGTAAAGGAAGTGTCTTTCTTATGTCACACGTAAAAGAAGTATCTTCCATGTGTCACACGTAAAAAAAGTATCCTCCATGTGTCACACGTAAAGGAAATATCTTCCATGTGTCACAAACAGAGGAAGTATCTTCCATTTGTCATACGTAAAAGGAGTATCTTCCATGTGTCACAAGCAAAGGAAATATCTTCCATTTGTCACACGTAAAGGAAGTATCTTCCATATGTCACACGTAAAAGAAGTATCTTCCATGTGTCACACGTAAAGGAAGTATCTTCCATGTGTCAAACAGAGGAAGTATCTTCCATTTGTCACACGTAAAAGAAGTATCTTCCATGTGTCACAAGCAAAGGAAATATCTTCCATTTGTCACACGTAAAGGAAGTATCTTCCATATGTCACACGTAAAAGAAGTATCTTCCATGTGTCACACGTAAAGGAAGTATCTTCCATGTGTCACAAACAGAGGAAGTATCTTCCATTTGTCACACGTAAAAGAAGTATCTTCCATGTGTCACAAGCAAAGGAAATATCTTCCATTTGTCACACGTAAAGGAAGTATCTTCCATTTGTCACACGTAAAGGAAGTATCTTCCATGTGTCACACGTAAAGGAAGTATCTTCCATATGTCACACGTAAAGGAAGTATCTTCCATATGTCACACGTAAAAGAAGTATCTTCCATGTGTCACACGTAAAGGAAGTATCTTCCATATGTCACACGTAAAGGAAGTGTCTTCCATATGTCACACGTAAAAGAAGTATCTTCCATTTGTCACACGTAAAGGAAGTATCTTCCATGTGTCACAAACAGAGGAAGTATCTTCCATTTGTCATACGTAAAAGGAGTATCTTCCATGTGTCACAAGCAAAGGAAATATCTTCCATTTGTCACACGTAAAAGAAGTATCTTCCATGTGTCACAAGCAAAGGAAATATCTTTCATTTGTCACACGTAAAAGAAGTATCTTCCCTGTGTCACACGTAAAGGAAGTATCTTTCATGTATCACACGTAAAAGAAGTATCTTCCACGTGTCTCAAGCAAAGGAAGTATCTTCCATATGTTACACGTAAAGGAAGTATCTTCCATATGTCACACGTAAAGGAAGTATCTTCCATATGTTACACGTAAAAGAAGTATCTTCCATATGTTACACGTAAAGGAAGTATCTTCCATATGTCACACGTAAAGGAAGTATCTTCCATGTGTCACACGTAATGAAGTATCTTCCATAAGTCACACGTAAAGGAAGTATCTTCCATGTGTCACACGTAATGAAGTATCTTCCATAAGTCACACGTAAAGGATGTATCTTCTATGTGTCACACGTAAGGGAAGTATCTTCCATATGTCACACATGAAGGAAGTATCTTCCATATGTGACAGTTAAAGGAAGTATCTTCCATATGTCACACGTAAGGGAAGTATCTTCCATATGTCACACGTAAAGGAAGTATCTTCTATGTGTCACAAGTAAAGGAAGCATCTTTCCAATGGCAAATTGACGTATATTCAACCGAAAATTTACTATTAAAGTTGATTTCACCTTTCTTTTGAAATTTTATAATATTCATTTGAACATTTAAATATTCTTACAAATATACAAATGCTTGTTTTGTAGTTCCTTCAAACTTGTAGAAAATGATCTGATTGTTTAGTATAAAACTAAATAAAAAATTGACCAATCAGATTATCTGCCGTTAGTTTTGAAAATACACACTACAAAAACGGACATTTGAATGTTTGTACATGTATTTGAATGTTCCAGTCATGTTGTTAAAAGCATGGTGAAATCGACGCTTTTATTAACTTAAACTAATTTTGAACTTTTTATGATTTATACTACACAATGTTAATCCATCAAAACAATCGGGATTTTTTTTTGAAGGTGTGAAGAGAGAGAAAGATGACGACATAGAGTTTGCAAACTTTGGCATTTTTGACGACCCCGATGAACCTTATTCCTCCTTCAAATTTGAATACAAGCCCAAAACGTTCGAAAGATTGCATGAACTAATGAAATACAACACGCTCGTGAGCATTGATCTGATCAAGGGAAAAATAATCGATATTGTAAAGTACAGGCGAAAGCACAGAAAGTATGCTAAGAAACACTCATTAAAGGAAAAAAATGTTAACAATAGTTTTAGTCCCTTCACTTGTATACCAATATACCAAAATAATCCACATCGTATAAACCAACCTAACATTTAAACTATAATTTGTTAGTGCCCGTTTAGAGTGTTAGTAGATTAATTTCTTTATTATATGTTATTTCACAGACTTACATTTGTATTACATAATAAGCGTGTATGTAACTGATGTAGTACTTACGTAGGAGTAAAGCTCATAAATAAATATGATCAAAAGTTCATAATAAGTAATATCTTACATTTACTTTTCGACCTCCAATGTCCTAGCTTTATATTCAGGATGATTTTTAATGTAAGTACTTACGAAAAGATAAAGTTCACAAATAAATATAATCAAAAGTTCATAACAGGTTAATGTTTTACTTTTATTTTTCTACTTCCAATGTCCTATAGCTTTATATACGAGCTGACCTCCTATGTCTTCTATACTAACCTACCTCCACTGTCTCGTCTTTAGACGAGGTTAACTTTAATTTAATTCTACTCTCCGTCCTTCACTGTCCTACTATCACCATGACCTACAGTCTCTTACTTCTATACTAACTTACCTCCACTGTCTCATCTTTTGACGAGGTTAACTTTTATTTAATTTTACTTTCCTTCCTTCATTGTGCTACTTTCACCATGACCTACAGTGTCTTACTTCTATACTAACCTACCTCCACTGTCTAAACTTTGGATGAAGTAAACTTTAATTTAATTCTACTCTATCACTATGTAAATTCTATATATATCAACATGTAAACATGATGGCGTTCTTTAAAAAGATAAAGAAAGAACATTATGGCGTGGATGCTTGGACCAACGACTGGGACATAGAGTAGACAAAAAGGTAGACATAAAAGTAGACATAAATTTTTTCATGCCATGCAAACTATAAGCATTGTGTCTATACAATGACAATATACATAATAAATTTGTTGTTTGATAAAGTCTATGGACTCACACATTTCACGGTACACATGTTGGACCTTTTAATAATTATCAAGATTATAATCATTTTTAAAAACACAGACAAAGCAATCATATTTAAGCCTTTTTTATGATTTTGTAATAATCCACCAGCATCTCATAAGCGGACACCTCCGACAAAAACACACCAAGTCATGATCACAAGGGTGTCCTTATACGGTAAGTTTGATTGCATTCATTGCAATTGAATATAAAAATGCTTTTAAAAAGGCCTATGCCTATATAGAGTAAAGAATGTTCTGAATTTTCTTCCTTGATGTTTCCCATCGTTTCAAAACATTTGCTGGCACCCATGAAACTATCAAACACAATAGTGGTCATTTTACCGGCGTGATTAACACTATCGTACCTACGTCATTGCATTGAATATTCAATTTCATTACATGTTATTTAGCTATGACATGATTTCTTTTGCACGAAATTTTTAAAACATACATGGAAAATTTTTGTTCGTTGTTGTTCCTACAACACACAATACACAGTTAAAAGCTCGTTTTAAAGAGTACCTACCTTAATTAAGCATGTCTCCCGAATATGCGCCGCATCTAAAGTTACAAATATTTGAAGAGCGCCGCACTTTCTTATACCCGTAAATACGGTAATTGAGTTGGTTGATTGAGCTGAGATCAGTTTTTATGGTAAAATACAAACTTGACTGCAAATAAATCATTGTATGTATTGTTGGTATTATTTAACTGTGGGTAAAAAGTGATGACGATAAAAGTTCTTTGATTTTATTATATTTTTAATAAAAATTATAAATATTTAAAATAAAATATATTAATGATATTGATAGTAGGTGACATGTAAACACCTAAGTAAAGATAACCTTAATGACAGTGAAGTTATAAATAGCTCACCTGTGTATTATATTCATAAATTGCAGTAAAAGCTGGATTCATTATCCATCAATTTGCACTCTAGCCAGTCAAACGATTTGTCTTTATTAGCACGTGAGCAGGTGATAATAGCACGTGAGAACACGATGCAAGAATGTGAGTGTTTAGTGCACAAACAAATGAAACGTAATTTAAGCAAGAGCGTACGGATAATAAAGAAAGCTCATGACAATTATTAAGTCTTGACTAAAAAGTGCGTACAAGAACAAAGTTTCACTAAAGAAAAGTGGTAAAGAAATGGATAATTTTATTATCCTATTTACTTTTTTTATATTTACAAAAAGGAAATGTCCGTGGGACTTCACTAAAGATACTTTTATAAAGTTTTTATAAATGTTCCAAATATTTTTATATACGGTGAGTATTATTTCAAATCCACCCACATGTAGGCATTACGTATTTAAGACTTGATAAACATATGCTTGTTAATAGATGTTTTCATAAGTCTAATTCTCGGAAACGTGACAAAGGTTGTTATACATTTAACTCTTCATTTTCTTGAGGATAATTTCTTCTTTCATATCCAGTTTCCTGGATTGGTAAAGTTACCAACTACAAAAAACGTAACAAAATTTAGTTGTGCTTTATAACTGTTTCCAATGTGTTAAAATCTGCTAGGATAACCCTACCATACTATAAAGAAGCTAAAATTTACATATCATATTTTCCTGCTGTGAAAACGTGAGATACCATAGAGTATGTGAGGTAACTTTATCAAGTAAAACTACGATTTTGTTGCAGGTCAACAAAAACCTTTATTATACGTTATGTTTGAATAAAAATTCGTTGCAATTATTATGATATACGCCTTTTCTAAAAAAAATTCCTGCACATATTTTTTCGCCACAAAAAGTAATTACGGACTGTGGGATAGATAAACTGCTCGCAGCCTTAATTCTTTTACTTAGTAACGGTTTATTCAGTCTACTGAAATTACAGTTTAATTGTGTACGGTGACGTAGGCTATTTAATGTTACTTGAGTTAATGACATGAACCGAAAATTATCTATAGTAACTATTCAATTAATTTTGCGCATAACGGCAGATACAATTTCTACCATTTCTTTTTCAATAGTTTTTGTATTTTATGCTTTCGTGCCATCGGAATTGGTAAGGACAGTAACTTGTTGAGAGAACGTTCAGGAGATGCCTAACAATTCGCTCTTGCCTTACAGCTTCTATAACGTTGTATTTTGATTTATCCATAAGATAATCGCAAACAAAACATAATCGCAAGCTTTTCCGCAAGGAAGGAATCCTGTTGTTCCATGACCAAAGTAATTTAGACTTTGGTTCGTTGTTTAGCTATGTCATTAATCAACGATGCTGCTTGAAAAATCACAGACTTTCCAAACGAAGTCTGCACTATTAGACAAACGTTTTGACGAGAAAACATGCCTTAGCGCCTCAATTTATTCGGAATAAAAATTCCTTATTGCGCAAAGCTGAATCCCAGCAACAATCTTTAACAAAATCACAGTAAAGAAATCCATATTCACTTGTTTGCCACAAAAAACCAAAAATAGCTTGGAAATGACAAAAATCAATTTTAAAAAACGTTAATGTGTGAGCCAATCATATTAGTTGAACTATTTAATGTTCAATTACCCAGTGAAAGTAGCTGAATTTTTCCGTGTTAATCATCACCCTACACGATTAGGTCTTAATAAACTGTTACTATGTAAGAAAATTCAGGCTGTGAGTAGGCTATGGTCTATAGCCAGCCTACAAATTTTAGTTCTACAATGTGTAAATTTTAGAATACTGTCATTCTCCGTTTCTTTGAATGCTATTATGAATTGTCAACTTAATATACCCAGATTAAAAATACCTGATGATCTCTTGGCTGTTGGTATTCTTGCACATGTCTTATTTGATCTATATCTCTGCGAAATCTCAATAATCCATGAACAACTAACTCATCATGTGACAGGTTTCTTAATATACCTTCCTGTACAATTGGTCTCCATAACTTTAGTAAATGTAACAAAAATAGATTGGTTGTAAAAAGACTGTTCAATGTAGTTTAAGGTAACCATATTATCGAGAAGCTACACTCTGTAAGAAGTTTCAGACCCAAGTATCTGTTGCAAGCCAAACAAATGTGTGTGCGAGTGTGTGGTACAGTGTATAACATTTTTAATTGCAAAAATATTGTAGCCAAATTTGATATACATTGAAAAGCAATCATACAATCTTTTGGGAGAAAATAGTTGCTATTTAGAAATAACTTACCAATTGTCGAAACAAATTTTCGGCGTGCATTTCACGTCTATGTGATGCATTCCATGGTGACATCTGTGTAAATAGAAAGTAATTGTATTTTAGCTCTATTCCAAGAGTAATAACTCATAGAGACAATAAAAATCTTACGTTTAAAGTTTTGATTTTTAACGAGACGATCCTCTATAGTATAATGGCAGATCGCGCTAAACCCGGCCCAGTCCGTTTCGCATTTTAGCAGGGAGCTGCCATTTATTCAAAGATTAGCCATTCAACAGCTATATTGTTACCAACGCTTCTGGATTTGGCAAGCCAACACGATAGATCGATAGCCATGAAATTGGATAATATTTCTTTCTTCTTTCTCCTTTTTATCATCTCAATAGCCTTGAACATATACATGCAGCTGTGTCTACTGAACCATTAAAAATAACAACTCTACAATGCTTTTATTTCTTGTATATTAGTAGAGTTACATTCTTCTTTCGATATACTATCGTTATTTCATACTTAACGTATTTCCTGTTTCCTTTCCGAGATACATAATTACGCTACCTTTCATAGCGCTGTGCGCTGTACAGAAACATTTGCTAACAAACGCCACGAAATCCTGCCTTAAGAATTTTCCAGTTTTAAGTATCTCTTGTTTTATGTTTTCACTGAAGTTCATACGTGGTAAAACGTATAGGATATTGCTATTAAGAAAGCGGTTGATTCTCTTGTTTGAGTCCCACGATATGAGTTATGAATTTTTATATTAGGTATGCCTTGTTGATTCCTGATTCTTGATGATATTAAGAATGTACACATAGTTATGTTACCTTTCATACATCAGCTTAGAAGCATTTATCATCAAATGCTACGGAGTATTACCATGTAAATCTTCCTGTTTTACGTATCTCATGCTTTAAATTTGCATTGAAATCATACGAAGACACGCATTTAATATTGCAGTTAAGTTGTTCATTCTCTTCTTTGAGTCACACAACGTCAACAAGAGTTGTGAATTTTTAGTCTTGAGATGCCAGTTAGAGAAGAAATAGGACGTTGATGTGGTTCTAACGCTCCTTTTTAGAGATTGTACTTTATCGATCATGTTTTTCATAAATTTTGCTTTGTCAGGTAGCAATAAACCCAAATTGTTTAACTTTTATGTTTTAACATCCATCCAAAAATACTTTAGAAAATTTTCTATGCATGATGCTTTATAATAATTTTTTGCATTTACGCAGCAGGTATAAACTATTTGTTACCAAGAATTCTTTGCTAACGTCGTTTTCTGTGGATATTCAAATGTCACTCTATCTATTGACTTCTCTTAAAACCATGCAATCACAGATCTGATACAAAAAAATAACTTAACAACAAACACACTAAGAAATCTATTTGAAAAATAAGGACAAAACTTCTTTGTTACGGATGGACTGTTTTTTTGGTTTCGCGTTCATACTTTGACAGCAAAGTAAGAGATACTTCAAAGAGTGTTTTAGTACAATAACCCGCCTTTGCAACTATCTTTATCAAGCAGCTATGAAGATGGCGAAAACTAGACTAAGCAAAGTGCTTATTCAACACAACAATATCATAGAGCATGACACTTCATTTAAAAACAAATGGAATTAATTATATATATTGTACTGCATATCACAAGGTGGTTTATAGTGCTGCTATCGAAAAAATACTTCCGCCAATAACTTCATGAACTTTCGAAGAATACAATACAACCGAATTTCTCTTCTACTTCCCAAAACAGCTTGAGACAACAAATAAAATTGATATTGTACGGAATATTTTATCTTGTATTCATTATAGATTCGGTGGAGAATGTTATCGATTTTTAAAAACTTTGAATAATTTATGGCTCGGAAAAGAAAAATCAAAAATGTCCCAGTATACGACATAGCAAGCTTTCCTAGCGTTGATAGATCTTTAAGCTAGGTATTATTCCATCCACTAACTGTGTGTGACACAGTGTCTTATTTTGGAGGGTGCTACAAAAGAAAACTGCATTGGATGCCTGGAAATTAATTCATCCTCAACGGACTATTGAACCAAACAATTACATCGTCAGTAGAAAACATCACAAAGCAATCTATGGACGTTATTGAGAGGTGTGTGTTGCTGTTGTTTCATCGAAAGAAAAGGAAACTGATACAAATTGATTAAATATGCATGCAAAGGAAAAGTCAGTGCAAGTACTTTAAAGGCAATCTGTGTTTAAACTGCGCTTTGTAATATGACTTTTATCCATTGCATTTTTACAACAGCTGTACGACCAGTTTCGTATGAAAAATCAGTTTCCTCATATTCACAATTTATTGATTGGAGCTTTACTGAACTGATTAGCAAATAGTTCATGTTCAATCGATGCAGACAAATGAACCAGTAAAATTGTCTGAACAATCTGTTTTAAGAGCATGATACACCATTTAAGTTGAAAAAGCTGGATGTCAACATAGCATAATATTTCTGGCAATAAACGCAGGAATTGACCAAGTAATCATTTTACACAAACTGTTATCGGTGGATAATTTCGCGAGTTTTATTGGAGTCACTCAAATATATGCTTAAAACAATCTCTGTATGTTCCTTTTTTATATAAACTTTGATTGGATAAATTTCAATACAATACAATGGGAAGAACTGCGAAAAACCTCATTTTTGTAGTACAATCTACATATCTTTTGCCCTGTTGACGCCGCCATATTGGATAATCATGATGGCCCAATGCGCACACATATAATATGTAAGTACCTCAGCAATCTATGACTACTACATCTATGGTAAAAATAGATATTTTAATATGGCGCAAAGCTCAAATTTAAACACGGTAAACAATTACAGACTTTCATTGTCATGTTATATCGCAAGCTAGTCAAAGAAGACAAAAAATTGAATATGCTTTGTATATTTTAACTAGTCTGAGGCAACGTATTTTAAAAATCTCTAGTGTAAAAGCACTTCTACTTTGTTTTGAAAAAATACAGCAAGCCTTATTTAACGTTGATTGTTATTCTTTCAATAATATCACACAACGCCTTTCCTTTATTGCGTTCCAGACTTTGTTGTGAGCAAAACGCGAGCGCCAAATTGTAATCGACACATGCAAAATATAACGTTTGAAACAGGCCTTATTATGCGATGCCCGATGTTACTAAAAGATGTTAGATACAACCACGTTTCACGTAGTGATTATCCGCTGACCGTGCGAGTACGGGCAGATTAAGAAAAAAGGTACGTATAGCGTATCTATGGATTTAATTTTAAAAAGACAAAATACGATTAACAAGTTTTCAATTTAGCTACAGATAATATTCTAATTGAAGAGTCAAGCAAATCCTAATTAACATAATCATAATCACTATACATAAATTTAAAAGTTGCTTTTTATCGAGGAGACAAAGTGAAGTAAACTGAATGAAAATGAACTATTAGTTTGAAAAATTTACGATAACCGTAAAACAGAAGGAAATGAGAGCAAAGATGAGACTAACGTCCATGGTCTTCGCTTTATACTGTTCGATCACTAATGTTTTCCTTGTATTCTCCTACCTTGTATATGGCGAAAAATGTAATGCCATAACAGTTCACATTTTCTAGCTCTATATACGGGCTGACGTCTATTGCCTTTCTTCAGCTCTCCTACCTCTACTGCCCTACCTTTAGACGAGCTTACTTTTAATATTTTATGACTATGTCCCTACTTTCGCTGTCCTAGTTTTATATTGTCGTATCTCGTTTGTTTTGCTCGTATTCTCCTACGTCCATGGTCCTAGCTTTATACTGTTCGATCACTAATGTTTTACTTGTATTCGCCTACTACCTCCACCGTCTATATATCGGCTGAACTTTAATGTCATATTTCTATTCTCATCTGTCCAAAATCATTTGACAAGCAAACACACAAATTGAATAAAAAATTTTGATATATTCATAAATATACAATACACTAATTGAAAACCAAATTTAGGGTTGATACAGTATGAAAAAAGCCGTATACAGTCGAGAAACTTAGACACTTCTCAAAAGCCAAGACCTCTTGTATGTGAAGACACATTTACAACCTTTCTTTAGCGGAGGTGAATACCAAAACAACCTTCACAAACAACATTATAAACTGTTGTAAGCGGTTGCACTTGATCTATTTTCAGTCAAATTCGAAATTATCCCGACTAATAGACATATTACGGTATATAAATAGATGTTGTTTTGTAATGCATGTAAATTCTTTCGTCTCGTTTATTTTTCTTCATGAACCACTATAGTTTTTTTTACGGGCAAGCGCATTTATGTTCCTCAAAGAAATTTTTTTCAAGTCATGTAAACTATAAGCATTGTGTCTATACAATGGAAATATACAAAATAAATTTGTTGTTTGATAAAATCTATGGACTTACACATTTCACGGTACAGATGTTGGACCTTTTAATAGTTATCAAGAATATAATCATTTTTAAAAACACAGTCAAAGCAATCATATTTAAATAATCCACCATTTGTAATAATCCACCAGCATCTCATAAGCGGACACCCCGACAAAAACACATCAAGTCATGATCACAAGGGTGTCCTTATACGAAAATTTTGGATGCATTCATTGCAATCGAATATAAAAATGCTTTTAAACGCGTCTATGCCTGTATAGAGTAAATAACGTTCTGAATTTTCTTCCTTGATGCTTTCCATCGTTACAAATATTTGCTGGCACGGATGAAACTATCAAACACAATAGTGGTCATTTTACGGGCGTGATTAACACTATTGTACCTACGTCATTGCATTTAATATTCAATTTCATTACATGTTATTTTGCTATGACACGATATCTTTTGCACGAAATTTTTAAAACATCCATGGAAAATTTTTGTTAGGTGTTGTTGTTACAACACACAGTATACAGTTGAAAGCTCATTTTAAAGAGTACCTACCACGATTAAGCATGTCTCCCGAATATGCGCCGCATCTAAAGTTACAAATGTTTAAAGAGCGCCGCACTTTCTTATACCCGTAAATACGGTAATTGAGTTGGTTGATTGAGCTGAGATCAGTTTTTATGGTAAAATACAAACTTGACTGCAAACAAATCATTGTATGTATTGTTGGTATTATTTAACTGTGGGTAAAAAGTGATGACGATAAAAGTTCTTTGATTTTATTACATTTTTAATAAAAATTATAAATATTTAAAATAAAATATATTAATGATATTGATAGTAGGTGATATGTAAACACCTAAGTAAAGATAACCTTAATGACAGTGAAGTTATAAATAGCTCACCTGTGTATTATATTCATAAATTGCAGTAAAAGCTGGATTCATTATCCATCAATTTGCACTCTAGCCAGTCAAACCATTTGTCTTTATTAGCACGTGAGCAGGTGATAATAGAACGTCAGAACACGATGCAAGAATGTGAGTGTTAAGTGCACAAACAAATGAAACGTAATTTAAGGAAAAGCGTACGGATAATAAAGAAAGCTCATGGCAATTATTGAGTCTTGACTAAACAATGTGCACACAAGAAGAAAGTTTCACTAAAGAAAAGTGGTAAAGAAATGGACAATTTTATTATCCTATTTACTTTTTTTATATTTAAAAAAAGGAAATGTCCGTTGGACTTCACTAAAGATATTTTTATAAAGGTTTTATAAATGTTCCTTATATTTTTACATACGGTGAGTATTATTTGAATTCCACACACATGTACGCATTACGTATTTAAAGCTTGATAAACATATGCTTGATGGTAAATGTTTACACACGTCTAATTCTCGGAAACGTGGCAAAGGTTTTTAGACATTTAACTCATCATTTTCTTCAGGATAATTTCTTCTCTCATATCCAGTTTCCTGGATTGTTAATCTTACTAACTACAAAAAACGTAACAAAATTTAGTTATGCTTTATAACTGTTTCCAATGTGTTAAAATCTGCTAGGATAACCCTACCATACTATCAAGAAGCTAAAATTTACAGATATATATTCCTGCTGTAAAAACTTTAGATACCATAGAGTATGTCAGGTAACTTTATAAAGTAAAACCAAGATTTTGTTGCAGGCAAACGAAAATCCATTATTATACGTTATGTTTGAATGAAGATTCGTTGCGATTATTAGGATATACGCCTTTTCTGAAAGCAATTCTTGCACATATTTTTTCGTTATAAAAAGTAATTAAAGACTTTGGGATAGCCAAACGGCTCGCAGCCTGAATTCCTTTACTTAGTAACGGTTTAATCAGTCTGCTGAAATTTGAGCTTAATTGTGTACGGTGAAAGAGGCTATTTTATTTTACTTGAGTTCATGACATGACCGAAATATATTTATTGTAACTATTCATTTAATTTTGCTAATAACGGCAGTTACAATCTCGACTATTTCCTTTTCAATAGTTTTTATATTTCATGCTTTCGTGCCATCGGATTAGTAGGGACAATAACTTGTTGAGAGAACGTTCAGGAGATGCTTAATAACTCGCTCTTGCCTTACAGTTCTATAACGTTTTATTTTGATTTATCCAAAAGATAATCGCAAACAGAAGATAATCGCAAATTTTTTCAGCTAGGAAGGAATCCTGTTATTCCATGACCAAAGTAATTGTGACTTTGGTTCGTTGTTTAGCTATGTCATTAATCAACGGTATTGCTTGAAAAATCAGAGATTTTCCAAACGAAGTCAGCACTTTTAAAGAAACGCTTTGGCGAGAAAAAATGCCTTAGCGCCTCAATTTAGTCGGAATAAAAATTCCTTATTGCGCTAAGCCGAATCCCAGCAACAATCTGGAACAAAATCACAGTAAAGAAATCCATATTCAGTTGTTTACCACAAAAACCAAAAATAGCTAGGAAATGACGAAAAGCAATTTTAAAACAACGTTAATGTTTGAGCCAATCGGATAAAAATGTCAAACACACAATATTTTCTACATAAGCTTTCAAAATTTCCACGACACATTTTACGAAAGGCATCTTCGATTAGAATTAGGTTTTTAGTTTATTTCTTTGACATGATTCTACATCACCAGAATATTTCGTCAGAGCCTATAAAATTTTATAAAATTTAACTCTCAGAAAAACGATTCCTGCTTTCAGTATATATGAAGGAATAGAGGAAAATCTATCCATGATCTGAACGGGAAAAAATTTCGCAAATTTTGGCCAGTTTTAAATTTTGTCCGTAAATACTACTTGTGTTTGCCAAGTCTTATAAAAATCAAACCAAAACAGTTTCATTCATTGTCATTATCATAGCATTGTTCCTTTGTAGCAATAGAAAGATGAAGCACGTCATTTTTTGCAATGAAAAGTAAAAGAACAACACAATACACTACAAAAAATTAATGCACCATCTTTCTTCCTATGAGTAAGAGTTGTTATGCATGGAACATGATAATACAAGCTATGTTCAAAGAGAATGCCATCTCTGCTAAAGAATCATTTCCAATTGGGTAGTATGATTCAATAATGCAGGATGTAACAGATACCAATGAGAACATACACATCATTCATGAATAAATAAAACTTTGTGCATTATACTCAGCTTCTCCCAAAGCTGCTGCAATATTGCTGTGCTATTCACATACTGAAAGGGAGTATCAAACAAACACAAAGCAAATGCATTTTGAAAACATGTAAATGCCCCAACCTTATGTTTTTTATAAAGTAATGGATGGTGAGCATAATATTCAGCATTCTAAAAGAATTCAATGCTGGTACGACAACATAGAGTGAAAAACTTTCATCCACTTCCATTGAAATGGAGCATGCATTGTACACACAGTTACCATCAGCCAGTGTATTAAACATAAAGAAGTATTTGCAATATTCAAAGAAAGAAAGTGATAAATACCAAACTTACATTTACTTTCAAGCTTCATAAAAATGATAAGAGTGCTCGGTGTATATTATAAACACATATATTGATAAATCAAACAAAAGGTCATGAATAAGGTGTTTTCAGTGGAGCTTATCGATGATGTCTTTATAAAAACCAAAGAGTGAAAAATATTTGGTAGATCTCCTTCACAGTCCAGTGTCGAAACTATATAGGTAGTCTATCATAGCACTTAGATGCACATGAAAACACAGTGAAACCATGTGTATAAAATAACACAAACACCAATTACTAACACACACTTCATGACTTCTATTATCATAAATAATTTTACTTTATTGGTAAACAATTTCCTTTGTAAAGTTAATGGTTGTTACGTTTCTTAGGTATATCATTGTTTGAAAACAATGTAAAACACACAATTAATCAATTCATCGCGATAAAAAATGGGATCGTTTAGAGCGTTTTTAGCATTATGTCTCTGTACGAAGAACAAACTGATGCTTTGAAAAATATCTTTTCTGATTAAGTTGTCATTGAAAATCTTCCTACTTAGTTTAGCAAATCTTTTATTTTTAGTCCTTTCCATTAATAAATGATGTATTATTTTGGAGCATAAGAGGTACCAGCAGTGTTGTGGTATAAAGGTCAATTTTGCTGACGCACATCCTACATTAGTTTTGGCCTTTTCTTCCACAAGTAGGGGTTGTTTGCTTCTGCACTGATTACAACAGAGTATGCAGATTATGTTGTAGTCCAACAAAATTTTAATAAGTGTTACTCAATTACGCGCACTTTAAATAATTGCAGGAATTATTCCGTCCTAGCTATGTGTAAATGTTCACAGACTTATATTACCTGGTAGATGCGTCGTTGTGCAGGCTTGGAGTTTTAAGCTTTGCCAACATGGCATCATTGTCAAATGCCAAAAGGTTTGGCACAATCAAAAAGATTGTTGCCTGTACAGCAGCAAGAAAGTTAACAAGATAATTATAAGCCTGTAACAGGAAGTTTTTCCTTTCGTCTTTCGCATTAACGTAATATGCAAATATTCATACGTTTAGATAACTATATGTTACCACATATAAATTCGACATTGCTGCGACACGAGGATTCGAGGTGTGGCTGAAGGAAAGTCGAACAGAGCATATCTTTTGAAAATTATGGCATAAAGCTTAGTTGAGTTTAAACTAAGTTGCTTTACTGAAGAAAAGAGTGCACAGATGTACGTAAGTTTCTCTTGATATTCAGCATTATAAAGTTAAAATTAATAGGGTTACAATATCAGTTTAAATGTGTACAAACTTTTAGTTTTTGTTACCTGTCCCAAACGAGAAAAGACGACGAAGGCTTAAATTGCTGAAAATGCTGACGGAGGATCGAGTAAACATCGTCTTCGTAAATAGAATAAAATAAAGATCAACTTTCTGTGTGCCATAAATAAGTTTATAACGTAAACTCACATTGTTACAAAAAATGATGTGGCGTCTATTAATAACAACGTATTTTAACAACGAAATGATTAATTTGTTCATCAAAGAAAGCCGTAATTGCAAACACTGCCTTCAACACCAAACATACTGATGCTTTCCTGTTTTGTTTATGAAACGCAGTATACTTTTCTATGTAATTGTCAATTTATGAAATTATTTACCAAATTTTACCAATATTTTTTAAAAAAAATCCCAGACGCTAAAAAGGCATTATCCACCATGGATAGAGAGGATAAAGAAACAGTCAGGGGTCGGTCACTCCAACATTAACCCATGAAATGGAGCAAAGTTTGTTTTGATCCATTTTATTAGCAATTTGATGAAAAGACCTGGTAGCAAAGTTTTTTCTGGAATGTGGTGCAGTACTAATACCAACACTATTTTATAGAGGACTATGAAGACAACTGGTAGATGTTATTGTCTTAATGACCATAATGACATTATGAATTTGTCTATTCTAGAGAACTTTTATGTAGCCGGGTAAGCTTGCAACACATAACATAAGATCTAGAAAGACCAACTTACCAAAACATTTCTTTTTAGATTTGAAAAAACGATCCTGGGATATTTACGCACGAGTGTTCTTTGCCACAAGGAGAAGACTGACATTCGTCGGCATCCAATGTTTTACTATAAATTGTTTTAAAATTTGTACAATACAATAAACAACTCTATGTCTAATATAAAAATGTGTATCAGGTGAACCTTTTTCATTTTATTTGTTGCTTTTGAACATTTCCTAATAGATTTTATGATAAATTAAAAAACATACATGATTGTCTTAAATTTTGCATATTACATAATTGTCTTAAATTACATAATTCTCTATTATTTATATACATAAAGAAATTATAAATAATTGTCTTGAATTTTGATATTTGATTTGAACTAATCAATATTCAAACTACAAACAAACTCTGTAGCAAATGGAAGTACAAATCTTTTTTATACAATCCTTTTCCTAAATCATACAGACTACGGTTGTTTTTGAGCTGTAAACAAGTGGAGGCAAACAAGTGGCCAAAGATTTTTACATTATACGTGAATCAGTGGGAAAATCCCGACTTCTTTAAGTGGAGACAAATCTACGCTGACCACTCAAAGTAATTGCTGGTTACCATATCGAGTTAGTTATTTGTTACATTAAGAAAGTGACATGTTGAGTACGATGTAAATGAGACATTTATTAGTAATTCCAATGTTTCACATGTTGCATAAAAACACAAGTAATAGTCTCAAAGTCAGTGGAAAATTTTGGTCAACATTAACAGAAGAAATTAAATAACGATCATTTACTGTACATGAAGGAAGAGTGCTTTACAAGCGCTACAAGTACTAGTGCAAATAAAAATAGTTAAATCTGGTAATAGTATTGTTAAGGTGGCAGTTAAGGTGTAAATCATAACTAGTACCTACATAGATAATAGGACTATCAAGTGTCACGTGTACGAACGATATTACCTATTTCGAATTATTCTCGTCAATAAAAACATATGAAAAACAACTTAGAACGTTAAAAACAATAAGATTGTTAATGGGAAAAATTCTTATATCAGATGCATATCAATTATTATATTCTTTCTTTACATGGAATCGATAATTTTGAGTCTGTTAATTCAAGTTGCTGAATTAACTTCGCAAAACGAAATGCATTGACTAACATAATTATGTCAAATCATAGCGTATCATACAGATTAAATACTCTCGACAATTTATTTACAAAACAATCCTTCGAGAAAAATTTTTTTGCAAGAATTTGCATGAATCATATTTAATCCCGATAAAACAGCTGGAAAAGATGCCAGCTTCGCCAGACATTAACGTTTGCAAAAACTGCGATGCGTAAATGGGCAGAATTTAAATTCTGAAGAAAGTAAGGCCTCAATCATTACAAGCCTTTAAACAAAAGAGCACCACAACAAAGAACTGATGCTATTTCATGGCTATTGCATAAAGAAGTGTTATAAAACGACCAAACGAAAAAATTTACAAAAAAATTGAAAAGGTGATTCAAAGTCAAATAAAAGTAACTTTTGGAAATGTTGCATCGTACCGCAGATTATGACAAATATGTTCAATGAAGCCTTATTCTTTTCATTATCAAATTTACTATTTTCTAAGTAAGTCAACAAAGACAAACCAATAAACTAGACTATAAACAAGCAGGTTGGCTACGCACAAGAAACTAGAACGTTGACTGCATATGAGGGGGGAGGGGGGGTGTTCATCTGTTTATTTCTGCCTGACTGATTTTTGTTTGTTAGTGATTTTAATTTCAAAAGAAATAACTCGGAAAGAGCTAAATACATGAATATTCACAAGCGTTTTAGTTTCGGTCCTGTCTATAACGGTGAATTTTCTGTCTCTTTTTAACTGCATGTTTTTTCTCTTGGCAATCGGTAACGCTGTTTTTTTATGATTTTTCTGTCTTGAACATTTTTCTAAAAATTCTGATTAATAAAATCGCCCTCTTTGTCTTTAAACGATTTTTAATAGTTTCTGCTGTTATGTTATAACTAAGGTTTCTTTGCTGATATTATTCCTCCTTGGTTGTGTGCTTTGATTTTTGCGCCGCTGTTCTCTTCCACTATGCTTAAATCACTGCACCCAAGCTAAAGTTGTACACTCTGTTGTACATGCAGAAAGTCAAACAATTTCCTATTCTTTGAGGATATCAGTGATCCTTCTTCTGATATTGGAAAACCATTTCTATCACTACTTAATTTAAATGTTTACTTGTTATCTTCTTGTAAAATATTTCGTAAGTTGTCTTTGCCTGCAGAATAAATTAAGCTCATTAAGCCGCGCTGTATTTCGCTTCTATTGAAATGGTATTTGATCTCCATGTGCGTTTAGACCTTTTTGTGAAAAGGTTCGTCCTTTAAATTGTTAATTTTATCGGTCCCTGGTTATTCTCGTTGATTTTTGCGCTTCTGTTTTCTTCCACTATGCCTAAATTGCAACATAATTGTTATAAAAATTTACGCTCTGCTTCACAAATAGAAAGTAAAACCATTAAAATCTTTCAACAAGGCCCCATCTACAAACCTAAAGTATACGTAATGGTGTGCGAGTGATTGCCTAAGCCTTTTCCCGGTCAAGTAAATTATTTGATGTGTCATTCCAGTTTCTGCCGCTTTGTTGGAGACCATACAATGGCTTACACTGTTTTTCCTTTGTAAACGAACTTTTCTCCGTTCTTGGTCCTATAATCTAAATAACCCCTGACTTGCTCAAAGTAAACATCCCTGTCAACTGAAAATGCCGACCACAGTATCGATATCTTGACAGAAGGTCAACTCGTGTCGAAACCTTTGATGTTCTTGTCCCCTCACTTCTGAAGCAATTTCTAAGAAGACGCCCCTACCAGGAAGATACTTCCGCTAGATCGCAATAGAAAATATAGATGTTTATACAAATATATTGCTTTGCACTACAAAAGCTTGGAACCTTATCTTATTGGAAAGATGATAACTCTTTGTAAAAATTGATAACTCATGGTAATCACCAAGACTAATTCGGTTGATCCGCCTCTGAATAAGAATTTGCTACGTTATTTAATCTATAACATTAATCAAATGAACACTTACTGGTGCTAGCAGTTATGCTATGCTGGCTGGCTTATCTTCGACTTGAGATGGGTACCTTCCTGCATTTTTAACTTGATCGTAAAAAATTTCCCTCCAATTTTTTAGTTTCTTGCTCTGAATTGAAGCAGGTTTATAGTACAAAGTGATGGGCATATTTCATTATCCGTTTTACTTTTGTCAATCACAAATTTATCGACTCCATCAAAAATTTTACCTTACTCGCTTTATTTTCGAGGTTTCTCATTGATATACTAGGTAAGCTGGACTCCTCTTATCACATGTCACAAAAATGCCTCTTTTACCTCCTGTCTCGAGCTTCTTGGGATTCAGTACGTATAAGCAAAAACACACTGAACCGAACCATGCATTTTACTAAGATTAGACTTGAATCTCGTTAGATCCTCCCCTGCAATTATTTCAAACCTATTATTGCTACATCTGTTTTCAATATATGCAGATGCCATTACAGCATAAGTTTACAAGAACTAAACTTTGGTAAATTTGATTCTACTGGTAACCATCTGGCCATATTGAATAAATTCAACAAGTCTCTCTCTTCCATCCCATTTTGGTAAGGCGACTAACTCTTAATGAGCAATGTCTCCTGCTTGATTAGAATAATACTTAAAAGAAATTTGAACTCATATCCTGCAAAATCTCCTAAATTATCACTTTTGATAAATTTTAGTTTTACTTTGGTTGCAATTTCAGCAAGAAATTCAATAAACATCTCTTGACATTATATATTCGAACAAAAGAATATTTAGCTACATAAAACCACGGTTGTTAACTATCTCATTTCACAACTAAATCTGGGCTAGAACTCGAAATGTCAAAACAAAACCGCAATGAAATGAAAACATTGACTCAATACAAAAATTACGAAATATTCCGGCAGGACCTCCACAAATCAGCTCAAAAAATTAAACAAACTCATTTTAATACATTACATTCACTTGATTTTTTCCTATTTAATCTTGATGAACAGTAATCAATAGAGGTTTAGAAAGGCATTAAACTTGAAGAAATCTTTTCTTAATGTTAAGACATATAAAAATGCAGATCCAGGTGCGAAATGATGCGTAATTATTTTCAAATAATACCTGTCTCAGTAACTTGTTGCAAAAAAATCAAAGTGATTTGATTTCATGGAACATTCCACAAAAACAAAAAAAATTTCTGTGATATTTTTCAGGGTAAATTACACACAATAAAAGTTCTCTTTATTGTATATCCTTTCTCCACTTCGTGTTATATTGAAACAGAGTAGAAAAAATTTGACATTTTAATGCTTTTATCTCAGGTAACTTAATTATTAGGGTAAGGTATTTTGAAAAATGAGGTAGAGAATACTTGATTACAAAAACATTTATTTATTGTTTTTCTTGAAAATTTTTAAGATCCCATTTTGAACTTCTACGAATTTTTCATCATCAACAACACCTCACAAAAAGAAGCAAACATAATTTTAAGTACTCTTCCTCAATGTAAGAGAGAATAAAAAGGATAGAAAAAGAGTTAGAAAAGGATACAAATCGACGCAACTTATCATGTAACTTAATGTAGCTTTAGTACTTTCATCAAAAGCATTATGGCGAAACAAACTTTGCACTTCAATTTATTTGACTATTGTTTTAGCCTGTGCTCAGGCATATACCATCTAATTTAGTATAGGCAAGATAACACTTCTAGGAAGTTATGTAGATATGTGTGTAACACACCGTCGTTGACGCTAGGTCGTTAATACTCAGCGGCCTGTTTGCCAGGTTACCAAGCGTAGTCGTTCTAACACATTGAACTAAAATACATGGAACGCTACCCAAAGCTAATAATTAAAGCCAAAAGCCCAAATCTTACACCAGATACGCGAGATTTTACCCAAGACACGCGTGCTTAGTGTTTTGAGACTCCTGCGTGGAGTAATAATTGATTGATTTCACAAGCGTGTCTGGGGTAAAATCTCGCGTTTCTTGGGTAAAATCACGGCTTCAAAAAATTATTAAGGTTTTGCATTACAAGTAGCATTCCATGTATTTTAGTTAAATGTTATAACACCATCTGCAATCATGTCGCTATGTCGTTATGTTGTTGAGCTGTAAGGACCTAACGACGAAGATTACAAAGGTTTAATCGAATTATAAATGTTCTTTCTAAAAAAAAGCGTCAAGAAATTCGTTAAACCTTTTTCTTAGGCATAATGAAATGAAAATGTCTCATGTTCTGATGTAGGATAGTAAATGTATTCTATTGTAAACAGATTCTGTTCAAACCATTGACGTTTTAGCATTTCGTAAATATTTTGTCTAATAAAGCAAGGATGTTATTTACAAATGAAGTAATTCGTAAACAAGTTAATAAATAAAAGATATTTACTGCATGTTTTTGCACAGGCTTATGCAAATCGAGGAGACCTTTGGGAGAACTCGAGAGCAGATCAGTGCAAGCCCGAGACCGAAGGTCGAGGGTTACACATGCTCAATAGTTCTCACAAGCGTCTCCAAGATTTGCATTAGCCAGTGCAAACACGAAAAACATCTTTTATTTTTTAAAAAAAATAACAATAATGTGATAGAAAAACACCGTTATAATATTCTTTTAACGTGTAGTGATGATTAATTTGCAAATTCTCTTTAATTGATTGATTGATTTGATTGGTTGAGCTCAAATCGTTTTTCCCAGACTAATGCAAACACAGGTCTAGACCAATCAGCGCTCGTGTTTCATTGTGTTTATTTTATAATATGAAATAATGTCAAGCAAACGATACTTTAACGTTACATAACAGTAGATTTTCTGAATTACTAAAACCTTCTGAGGGATACCGCACTGATCTAGTTATGATTCTTCACTGATATATGTCATGAGAAAGATTAACACTTCATTTTAGCTGTAGTCTGTACTAAGGAAAAATTCAAAAAAATGAAATGTTTTCACTATTAATTTATAATTTGCAATCATTGTACAATCATAAGCATTGAAATTGAAGAAATGGTACTTTATGCTGTGCTTGATGTTTGATAAATCATAAATGATTAGAAACATAATAATTCATGAATGCAATATCTGACGTCATTTTCTAAAATCGTCATCCATTTTGAGAGAGACAAAATGATTCTTAATTTTTATTTCGATATCATACTCCAGACATTTCTGATTCCTACAAGGCATCAATTTATTGGTAAATTAACCAAAGGATTAACAGGTCCCAAAAGAAAAACTAAATGTCAAGATTTACAATAGATTGATTTTTCAAGATTTCTTTTAATTACAAAGTATGTCGAGGTTTGCCTCTCCTTTGGAAACACATGATAAAAGATTTTATTAATTTTATTTTAATGCAATCGCGGTCATCTCTGGTTGGCGGGCAGTACAAGTGGCGTGATAGGTAGCAATCACCAGCATTGTCTTGCGGAATCCACGCAATAACTTTATGCAACTTCAAAAGAAAATCTTACGGCTTGATTTGTCAATTGTCAACGATAATGTAATTCAGTAAATCATTTCATTTGTCAATAATATTTTATTCTTAGCAGCAATAAAACTTCATCATTTTACTTTTTTTTATAGATTATGATAATATGTGCATTTACTTTATATGATAATATGGTTGATTACAACTTGTTTACACGTAGTTTTGTATTACAGATACATTTCAACAATAAATAAAAATGTCAAACACACAGCATTTTCTACATAAGCTTTTAAATTTTCCACGACACATTTTACGAAAAGCATCTTTGACTAAAATTAGGTTTTTAGAGTATTTCTTTGACATGATTCCCCATCACTAGGATCTTTCCTCATCCTATAAAATTTTATAAAATTTAACTCTCAGAAAAGCGATTACCTGCTTTCAGTATATATGAAGGAATATAGGAAAACCCTATCCATGATCTGAACAGGAAGAAAATCCGCAAATTTTGGACAGTTTTAAATTTTGTCTGTGATTACTACTTGTGTTTGCAAAGTCTTATACCATAATCAAATCAAAACAGTTTCATCCATTGTCATAATCATAGTATTGTTCCTTGGTAGCAATAGAAAGATGAAGCACGTCAGTTTTTGCAATGAAAAGTAAAAAGAACAATACAATACACTACAAAAAACTAATGCATCATCTTTCTTTCTGTGTGCAAGAAGTAGTATGCATGCAACATGATAATACAAGCAATGTTCAAAGAGAATACCAATCTGGTAAACAATCATTTGCAATTGGGTAGTATGATTTAATAACGCAGGATGTAACAGATACCAATGAGAGCATACACATCATTCATAAGTCCATAAAACAGTGTGCATTGTTCTTAGCTTCTCCCAAAGCTGCTGCAATATGGCTGTGCTATTCACATACTGAAAGGGAAGTATCATACAAATACAAAGCAAATGCATTTTGAAAACATGTAAATGCCCCATCCTTATGCTTTTGGTGAGCATAATATTCAGCATTCTAAAAAATTCAATGCTGGTAAGGTAACACAGATGGAGTGATAAACTTTTATCCCCTACCAGTGAAATTGAGCATGCATTGTACACACAGTTCCCATCAGCCAGTGTATTAAACATAGAGAAATATTTGTAATAATCAAAGAATGAAAGTGATAACTACCAAATTTAAATTTACTTTCAAGCTTCATAAGTATGATAAGAATACTTGGTGTATATTATAAACACATATTTTGATAAATCATAGAAAAGGTCATGAACAAGGTGTTTTCAGTGGAGCTGGTTGATGATGTTTGTATAAAAACCCAAATAATGTAAAATAGTTGGTAGATTTCCTGCACAGTCGAGTGTCAAAACAATATAGGCAGTATATCATAGCACTTTGATGTCACATGAAAACATAGTGAAACCATATGTATAAAATAACACAAACACCAATTACTAACACATATTTCATAACATCTATAATCATAAATAATTTTACTTTATTGGTATACGATTTCCTTTGTAAGGTTAATGGTCAGGCTTCTTAGGTATATCATAGTTTGAAAACCCTGTAAAACACACAATTAATCATTTCATCGTGCATTATTCAATTTTTTGCTAGACCAAGAAATGCATAATATAGTTAGCTAGAATCATGAATATACTATCATCATGTATCCTAGCCTAAAACAATAGAAGACTCATAAATTTTTTAACATGAAATAATTAAGAAAAGGAGCCTTTGATTTTGATCGTTAGGAAACTGTAGTTTTCAAAATTCGCACAGCTGCACTGTAATCTGTTTACAATCACCTACACGATTTCGTCTCTCAGAAATTGCTTTTTCGCATTGTTCTCGAAGCAATATTAATTCACTAGTGAAGTGATATCCTTCGAGTTATAATGCTAAAAAAGGTCAATGACTTTCGATAAAGCAATGGAATCCATGTTTTTAACCGGAATTGTCGAGTATATTATCCAAATATAAACTGACAGCACGCACGGCACACGTAAGTGGATATTAGGCTTAAGTAAGTTTTAATTCAGTCGAATTACTATGAAATTGCGCAATAAATATTGCGCAACCGTGGCCAACTGTGATCTGCCACAATCAGTTGATCAAAATTGTGAGCTTTAATTGGTTGGACACTATTTAGTATAACGTCACTGTAGCCAAAAATGCCGAAATTGCGCAAGAAAGCGCTCACTGACCATGTCTAATGGTAAGATTTGCGGTCGCCTTTTTAATCGCAACAGTAGTATACAGAGCGTTGCCGCTGGCGCACTTCACCTTGAGAAAGCGTTGCCGATGGCGCACTTCACCTTGAGAAAGCGTCGTTTCTAGCGCACCTCACAGTTTGAGAAGGAGTATACACAAATCTAAGCGCCCAAGCCCTAGCTCGCTTACGTACTTCTTGTAATTATACTAGAATAATTACAGCGAAGGTCAAACCCAGGACAACGGCGGGAACCAAAGACGGCGCGGCCGGCCGTCGGGGGTCTATTATCTAGAGAGATATTCTCTCATAGAGTAATCTAAACGTTCGACAGCCACGAGGCAGGCAAGAACAAGTGTGCGTGGTTTCTACACGGAAAGATCACCATATGTGGACGAAGCTCCATAGATGAATACTGTGGACTTCATATGAAGTGATTAAGGGAAGGAATGAGTAATTACTAGAATAATTACAGCGAAGGTCAAACCCAGGACAACGGCAGGAGCCAAAGACGGCCGGCCCACCTCCCGCGCCCCTGCGGCCGGCCGTCGGGGTCTATCATTTAGAAGAAGCGTATAATAGGGTACGTGGTAAGATGAATAGTGAATCCAAAAAAGTACGTATGAAAAGACAAGAGCAAAAATAAAGAAGAGAAAGAGAGAAAAAATTGAATAATATAATAATAAGACAAAGAGAAGAACATCTTAAATTACAAACCAGGCTGCTAATACAAACAGGTACGATACAACTAGAAGAATAATATTTATATATTATATAGAATCGAGATGGACACTGTTAGAGAGATTCTGCAACTATATAAACAGGGTGTTATGAGTGGAAGAGCTCAAACTCATTCCTTGAACTTTTTCTACCACTAGCATCTACATCAAGAAAGCGTACCTAAACCTCCTTCGGTACCCTGTAAGCGCAGACCTATTAAGCCTAATGACGTAATAGAAAATAGACCCCTTGTTATAACAAATTCTGTAGGTTGGGAAGCTACGTATGGAAATATGAGCGACCCAGCGTTAATACGCTATAACGCACTTCAGTTTCTAAGTGCAATTCCTCCAAAAACTAAAACTCCGACATCTCCAGCGGCCGGTTCACTCCCTTTGCCAAACGTGATGTGTTCATATTCAGTTCTAGACAATGAAGGAAAGCCTTCGGAATCATCTAGCGCTTCGTGTAGCAAATCTTCGTCAAACACCGTTGAATATTCGGGTATTATACTTTCTATAGTGAGTGTGATAATTACTCTAGCAGTTCCCATCTGTTGAACAACTAATGTTGCATCAGTAGGTAAGTCTACATCTATAAATCGCTATAGCAACATTCAGAGTTAATATCACCAACACGATGTGTTTTTTTTTCATTTAATACAAGTAATTTGCTAGGAGTTTGAAGTACTCGTAGCGTTCCTGCACTTGTAAAACATTTTCCACTTAATGATATTCGGTATAATCCAGCGGTTTCGATGGTGATTGTAGAAGAATCTTCTTCACCTTTTTCACACATTGCGACATTGGTCCAATCTGAACCTGTTTTTCCAGTGACTGATGTACCAACTTGAGTGTACACATCTACTGCAATTTCTAGTCGCTTTTTGTGTTTTTCACGTCTTCTATGATGCTTTAATCGACAGGAGTGCTAGTTTTTTGCCGGACTTAGCAAAGCTTTGAGAGCCTCACGCGTAGGTTTATCTACGTCTGAATAGTTCCCAGAAGATATGACTATATTTTCAGCCCTAGAATTATCTTCTAGTTGAAATTTTCCAAAAGTTTTCTCTCTATTTTGTCGTAAGTATACTTCTACTGCTCGGCGAAAGAGATTGTTTGTTGATTCAAATTCATGAACCGAAGTTTCAGCTGCGTTAGATATTTTAATGTTTGTGTGAGAAGACACAACTGAAGTGATAAACACTATAAATATAAAGGGAAAATTTATTGATTACAATTAAGAATACTCTAAATAGTGTACCTCATATCTTCGCGTCCAGTTAATGGGTATTATACTAACATATGACATCAATTTGTTTGTGGTATCATGTACGAAACTAACATAAGGCCCCAAATTTTGTCCAAACACAGTAGATGTAATGTTGAACCACTCGTTTTGAGATCGTTCAAACGAAATGTTTAATAATGCTATTGTATTATTTCAAGTGTTTTTCCAGTAAGAAACGTTACTAAAGTTACATTTACTCCGCTAATACCTGGGGGGTAAAATCCATTAGGAGAGTTCAAAACAGGTTATTCTCCTTGGTCTCCTTTAAGCCCATCAGCTCCTGTCTGTCCTTGAGGTCCTTGACGTTCTGAAGGCCCCTGAGGCCCTGTGGCTCCAGTATCTCCTTTAGGGCCTTGATGCCCTCGAGGTAACGCGGCCTCTGTAGACCCCGGCTCTCCTCTTGGACCTGTTAGACCTCTAATGCCTTGTTGCCCTTGAGGTCCTTGAGGTCCCTGAGGTCCTTGAGGTCCTTAAGGCCCTTGAGTTCCTGTGCCCACGGGCGCACCATCGCTTCCATTGGTCCCATAAATTCTGTCATCTCCTCTAGGACCCTCATCACCTTTCTCTCCTTTTGGTCCTCGAAGACCCGTATCTCCTCGAGCCCCTGTAGCTCCTGTATTATCTTTTTCTCCCTTTGGTCCTCTAAGAACCGTATCTCCTTGAGCCCCCGCAGCTCCTGTGTCACCTTAACTCCTTTAACTCCTCTTGGGCTTCTAGGCCCTGGTGGTCCTGCTTTTTCAGATCCCTAACCATCATCAGTTCCACCGATTACTAATGTTGCCATTAGTTTGATGCGACGGTTAGTTTGATGCGATGTTTAGTTTGATGCGACGTTTATATACTTACAATTTATATAATAGAAAACTTTTTTCATTAATTACTGGATATATATTTGATCGCGAGAGAAATCTATGACGAGCCTCCAGCCAGACCCGCGATTTATTTGAAAGCTTGAGCTTCACCTTCACGGCGTGCGCTTTCAGCAGCGGCGGCAACAGCTTCTTCTTTTTCAAGCTCTAAGTTCTTATTTGTCTTTTTCATCTCTTTGAGTGGAGAAACTACATCGACAGCCTGTTTCTTACGCATCGGAGCATCGAATTCATCTTGAATAACGCGTTTACGCTCGTTAAAACGCTGCATTTATCTAGAACCTGTTCAAACTCTTCATGTGAGACACGGCTGTCACTGAGAGCACGTGACGTAGGATTACCAACAGTCATCAGAATCGTCGCAGCAGCTTGGGCTATGCGGTCGTGCTATTTAGCCTTTTTATCGAGCTTTTTACAAACAACACGCCCAGCACCTGAGTTCATCTTGCCAGCGACAGCAAGAGCTTCAAGAGCGGCCCCAGCCGGAGCGCCCACACCAGATAGAGTGAGAGCAATACCTCCAGTTCCTGTCACGACTGTAAAGGCACTCGATGCAGCAGATAAGGTGTCGAGTGTCGAATTAATGCGTGTGTATTTCTCACGCAGCTTATGACGAGCGTCACGCTCTTGGCGGAGTTCTTCCTCAATGTTTAAAATGCGAACAAGGCAAAAGTTGCTCGTTTCGATTGATGAACGGGGTAAAAGAATGTCTTCTACCCCTTGGTATTCATATTCACGTTTTAAACCAGGATATATCCGTGGTACTGGCCTAGGAACGTCCACTGGCTCGACTGGAGGTGCGCTTGCAGTTTCCATTTTCTCACAGGATTATATAAAGATGCAGAAAAAATTGGTCTGTTAGTCTGATGTGATATGATTAGTCTGATGTGATATAATATAATATGACGCTCATAAATTTCGACCCACCCACCTCTAAAAAATCAAAGCGCCAAAATTAGATGATGCCCGAAAGCCATTATCTGATCGTAGGCCCTACTAATTCCGGTAAAACGAACCTTTTAATTAACATAATTATGCGTTGGCTTGATTGCCCTTAATCAACTATTTGCACAACAAGTCGCGACCAGGAAAAATATCAGATTCTATCAGTGTTATACGAAAGCATCGGCCTGGAAGATTGTGTTGAATTAAGAGAGCCTGATGATGCAATTCCAGTGGAGGAGTTGGACACTAATCCCGAGACAGTAGTCTTTGACGATATTTGGCTCGATTCAAAAAGCTTAAACCCAATCAAAAGTATTTCTCAGCAAGTTGACATAAAAATGTCACAGCCATATACTTAGCGCAAAACTACTATTACGTCCCCAAGTATATTCGACGAAATACCGGCTGTATTGTGCTTATGAGAGGTCTTCACCAGCGCGACGTCAGAGAAATTGCAGCTGACCACGCTGATGGTATTACAAAAGAGCAGCTAGCGGCGGCTTACCATGAAGCTACCGAAAAGAAGTACGGCTACTTTGTAAACGATCGTACTGCAGAGTAGGTTCCTATTTGCTGTCGGAAGCGTTTTCACGGAATTCTGGTAGCCCCGAAGTGGTAATCCATTCTTTGAAGACATCATTAGACTTATTCTTGTTGGCTCTTTTATATTTTGGAAGATGAGGAGTAATCGCCTTCATTATAGCTTTGATGGTTTCAGCAGGCCAACCCGAGGCGTCGTATTTTTGACAAATCGGAACGAAATTTGCTATGAAGGAGGGGTAATTTAAAGGCTTTCCAGTAGACCAAGAAATATCAGCCGCCATACGGCTAACATGGTTGCATTGAATTTCGTTGAATGGCATTTTGTGTTTAGAGCAGATTTTATACATATACGTTCTTACCTTATTAAAATGAGAGTCACGTGACTTCTCGCGAGGATCTTTAGACGATTTTCTGTATCACGTGACTCTTCATCAGATTCCTCTGTATTAATAACAGGCGCTAGCAGGTAAAATGCGGTTTATTATCTTGAGATTGTGAATCAATGGATGCTAGCGCCAACTGTATTTCAGGTAGATTATAATTTTTCATTACCCTATATTGGTCGTCATTTTTTTGTCCTATTATATAGTAAGATAAAAACATTTAGCTATCTTCATCTATCTTAAATTGAAGTTCAAGTATGTTCAGGTCAATTGCATCTATGGAAGACCGCGAAAAATTAGTCCAAGAGTTTGCAAAAAACCGTGCGTTACTCAAGCGGCGCCAAGTCGATTTTAAAATGTCTCGACAACACGAAGGAGAATTCTTTGAATGGGCGTCTGAACGAATTGTTAATGCTGAAAAATCTGTAGCAGAAGCTATTAACAAAAAACAAGACAAAAAAATTGAAGGGTTCCAAGAAGCCACTCAAGCGGTTGAGGACACTGAACAGCAGCTTGCCCAACGGCTAGATGATCTAGTCCTTTTAACAAAAGACAAACCATCTTGGAAGGCTATAGAGAATTCAAAATTGCTTGATCGGTTGGAGGCTGGTGAGTATATAAACGACGTGGATATTGAAAATCTTGGAAAATCTATCGGCCCGTCAACAAGAAAAACAGCTTCTTCAGCTAACTGAGAGCTAGGGAAAAAAACTTCGAACGTTACAATGTTCTAAAAGAAAAAAGAAGAAGTCGCCCCAAACAACTCTTTAAAACAACACGAACAGGAACTGGAGTGCATTATTATAATAGCCCATCAGAGCTTATCGACCGCCTTCACCTTTCCTGCAAGTCTGTAGAGGCTGGTAATGACTCTCGTGAGTTGAAAAACGATATTGAAGCGATCCTAACAAAACAGATAGAGGAAAGTGCGATATCGAAAAGTTATTAACGAAAAATTAGAAATAAATACGTGCGTTAAAAATTTTCTTCTTTTGTATTATACAGAGCTATTGCTCATTGTCGATATAACCATAATGACTGGAGTATTACAAGACGAAATTGGCATTGAGATGGACTCAACAAGAGCCATTGCGGCGCACGGTGGAGAAGCGGATGACTTTCAAATTCGGCTTTAGGCCACCTATACCTTTAGAGGCTAACAAAAAATATCATGTTGCTCTTATTGAAGCTAGTTTGTGGAATTCGTGGGAAAATGTCACTACAAAAAACAATCAACTTGAGTTTGAGTATAGAAATGGAAACTATGGTGATACTGATGGGGCACAGAGAGGAGAGCTTAAACAGACTTCAATTCAACGGCAAAAAATCACAATACCCCCAGGCGCTTACAACATTCCCGATATCAACCAAGCTATTGAAAATGCTATGGAAGCATTGGGGGTAAAGTTCGCACATGAAGATGAAACCGCAAGACGTGATCCACCCTTTGTGCTTTCAGTAAATATTTCCACATCTAAATCTGAGATTACGATTAAAGGTGACCCTGTAGTTTCCTTTGACAAAGATAACAGCATAGGCCCTATTCTTGGGTTGGCTGTTGGTGGAGATGATATTACTAGAGGAAAGACTTTAAGTCAGAATCGAATTAACATTACAGATGTACAGAAGATCCATATTCACTACTGTTTGTTAATTCAAGTATATTAAACGGGAGTCCTAGTGAAGTTATTAAATCGTTTACTCCAAACCGAGGACCAGGACGTTTGTTGGAAATAAGTCCTAGTCCACCGACCTACTTACCACTTATAAAAACTAGCCTTATTAATAAAGTGAGAATGGAAATCACTGATCAGTCAGGAAATAAGATTGATTTAATTGGGAAGCAAGTAACTTACACTTTAAACATCCGTCCAAAAATGTGATCATACACGCTCATAAACGGATTCCGATTCAGAAGCTGTTGCCATAAGGGTTTATTTTCTATATATAATATACTTGGCAAAATGATATTTCCCATGATTAGACGTGGTATAGTTCGTCGAAAAATTGTCGGGGGGGGTCATTGATTGGAAACCTCGTGGGCCTTGCTGGTAAGGCAAAGTGTACGCTATTCAGTGCGGGGAAGTCCGCAGCTACAGCCTTAGGATCTCGCGTAGGTAAGTTTGTCCGAAAAACAAGAATGTGGGCGTGGCGGCTGGTAAAAAAGCAATTCGTGACACGGTTACAGCAGCCAAAGAGGCTGTTATATCCACTGCAAAAGAGCAGTTATCGCCTGAAAACGTAAGCAGTCTTGTTGCCGATCTCGCCCGCGGAGACGTTAAAGGAGTGGCAAGAAAAGCTAAATCACGTGCATCTGCAGTGGCTCGTGCTGGGGCTGAAGCTGGTATTAGTACTGCCAAAAAGTGCTCGCACTGCTTTAACAAAAGAAGCTAGATCTAAACTTAATGAGCTGGTTGGGACTTCTGAAGCTAGAAAAGCTCTAGTATCGCACGCTGAAATCCTTGCTAAGCAGCAGTTGACTTCCCGAGACTTAGGTATTCTAAGCAACCTCGTGTCAGGTAACGGCATGATGTATGCCTAACTATCCCATCAGACTATATAACACATCAGACTAAATATCAGAAATAATAATTAAACTACATCGGTATGATGATCGGCGGACGCAAGTTTTTTATAATATATATACTGTACGAACTACAAACTATCATAACAATGGCAACGGACATGATATTCCCAGAACTTCGACTGGTTGACCGCTCTGTTGAGCATCTGCAGTATGAAAAACTTCTTTCCCGCGATCCAAGTTTCGATAAAAAGAAAAGCAAAATCGACACTGAGAACGTTGACCAGCTTATATGGCTTCACAGAGACGTTCTTGAAGTTCGAGGTCACGTGGTAAAGAACAATGGCACCAATTATGATGCCGCCGACAATGTCGCTCTGGCAAATGGTGGCTGGAGCCTGTTTGAGACGGTCCAGATCAAGGTTAATAACAAGACCGTTAAAGAAGTAAGTCAGTATGCTTCAACTGTCAACACGATCATGCAGTTCGTAACTGATTCGGATGATTCGTCCAGGAGCACAGTCACGAGTGATTTCTGCTACCGCTACACTGGACCTACTGGTGGGGCTGTTTCTAATAAGCATGTAAACAGAACTAACGCTCAGTTGCTTCCTGCTGCTAATGTAGGTAACGGTGTCGCTTTGAATGGCGGCAACTTCCGGACTAACTTTAACTTGAACCTTAACGCAACAGACAACCCTAACTTCAACATTGGTTTCGCCAGTCGCCGCCAGCTCTGCGCGGGTGCAAAAGACGTTGCCATAATGCTTCCCTTCGCTGACATCATAGGCTTCGCCAAAGACATTGATTCAGCTTTCATATGTATAAAGTTCAATCTCAATCTCACTCGCGCTTCTGCTGAAAACTCGCTTCATAGAGCAAATGGTGTAGATGCTACAAAATTTCAGATAAAATATCTTTTGCTCTGGGTTCCTTTCATCAGACCTTCGATCGAAGTTTAAACCATTATAGAAAGCAAGTTGGTTTCTGGTTGCACACGCATGCTATACTTTGAGCAAGGTCATATTTACCGAGAGAGATTCACCAGAGGTCAAACCACCGTCTCCTGGCGTGTGACAACAAACGGAAGTGAAGAGCTACCAACACACATCTTCGTAGCGTTCCAAGATGCAAAGCGCTCAGACATTCAAGAACAAACTATACATGTGTTTGATAATGCTAATTTGCGTCAGATTCATGTGCGGATTAATAAGAATCACAAGTATCCTGAAGAAGAGCTTGAAGTCAATTACACAGTTGCTGAAAGAAATACAACGGAGCTTACATGAAGTCCTAAGACGCTGCTATGAAATACAGCGACCCGGATACAGGCTCTCAATTAAAATATAGGAGACTTCGTAAACCTCTTTCCTATTTACCACTTTGACGTTAGTCTTCATCCTGAAGCTTTGAAAAAAGCTCGGGCAAACATTGATGTTCGTTGGATCTTAGGTGGCCTTTTTAATAGTGCTATTAATGCTGGTGGTGAACAGGCGTACCACGTGTACTGCTTCGTGCTTAACGAGCGTTTCCTTCGGCTCAATGTGATTAACGGTAAAGTAGACATAATGGTTTAGTCTGTTAGTCTGATGTGATGATTAGTCTCATATGCTCTCTTAAAGGTCCTGATATGCTTATGCTTACTAATACACAGATCAAGCGAATAATGGGTGCAAGATACAAAGGATCTGGAATCGATCTAATATTGTCTAAGACTCAGATTACAGCCATGACGTGCGCGCAAAAACGTGGATTCCTTGGTTCTTTGCTTGCAGGTATAGCTGCTTCCATCGTGGCGCGTGGCGCAGGAAAAATCCTTGGATTAGGAACGTCGGGGGAAGGAGTATTTCTTCCCGGGACGCATTGACGAAGGTGAGGAAGTAGAAGCCGCTATCAAACAAAGATATCACTCGTATAGCAAATGGTAATCTAAAAGCAATAGCTAAATGTTTTAGGGGGGTGTTTTCAAAAGACATGCTTTCTAAAGAGCCTCTTTAAGCTGAAGAAAGTGTTATAATCAATTTACAAGACTTTCTCGATGGAGGAGGGACTCACTGGATTTGCGCCTTTGCTGATGAGTTTTGTGTAGATTACTTTGACAGCTTCGGCCTTCCACCAACTGATGTAGTTGAAAGTGGATGGAGCGGTTAAAACTTGTTGTTTGTTATTCTTGCAACGAGATAGAAGATCGGCGCTCCATTATGTGTGGGTGGTACTGCCTTCTCTTCTTACACGATCGGGTTCACAATCAGTCTGCGATAGATATTCTGTTAGATACCGATTTGCGCCCTTCTGCGCATAACGAGCGTATTGTAAAACGGTTTGCTAGAGAAACTCTAAGAGCGCGCTAATAATTAACATCGCGACGCATTTTTCACATCAGACTAAATTTTTGTGTATTATATAGAGATGGGCCATCGCTTACTGTTTGTACTGTAAGAAACAACAACTTGTTGTCAACGGTGAAATCGAATATACAAAAAAAAACAACCTAGGCTCATGGGGCGCTGCCGAGTCTGTGACAGAGGCATCTCCATGCTTTTTTCTAAAAGTGAACTTCTGGATAAAAAGAAAGGAAGAATAAGATGTTTGAATAGTGCACTTCTGTTCGGTATTAATACTATTGATTTGGCAATCAAAGCCGCGGATAAAATTAATAAAATCAGAAAAGCTTGGTGAACATAACACATCAAACGCAACACATATATATATATATATATATAGTGAAAGTGACTGTCGCGTTTTGTATGCGTTGCAAAGGATTGCAACCAGTTATAAGTGGTATAGTTGCAAACCATAACGGCAACCCCAGACTTGCAGGGTGCTGTGGTGAATGTGGTAGTGCTGTTTCTTGGTTTCTTTTCAAAAGAATCTCGTCGTAATGGAGGAAAAATAATCGTTTCTACGGACGGAAGCTTTAAGGAACGCCTCGCAGAGGCGTACTACAGTCGGCTGGGGGTATTGGCGCGGCATTACAGCTATCCCAAAGCTGGCAAAACAAGCTGGCGTCGGCGAGGATGAGGCTCATAAATGGCTAACCATCTGGCAGATCTACTTTCCCGCACCAGCGCGAAGTGCTATCCCCCGACCTAAGTTTGACATCAGCACCCCGAATAAGGTCCACCAGGCCGATCTCTTGTATCTGCCTCACGATCGAGTCAGAAGACGCACATTCAAATACGCATTAACGGTCGTCTACGTAGCAAGTCGGTATAAGGAGGCCCAGGCAATCACAGACAAGACAGCGACTCAGGTTGGGAAGGCGTTAGAGTCTATTTATGCCCTTGGACCACTTCGAAGGACTAAAGCTTTACATGTCGAACCTGGTTCGGAGTTTCGCGGGGCTGTGCAAAAATCGTGTGATAAAAATGGTGTCACGATTCGACGGGGTAAGGTTGGGGGTTCATAGAGATCAGGGGATCGTAGAAAGATTCAACTAATTTTTTGGCGGAGTGATTGTTCGGTTACAAAAATCATCGCGAGCTGGCTGAGCCCGGAACTCGGAACAAAGAATGGGTATTAAGATTAACTGAGGTGGTTAAAGTGCTCAATAATGAAACTACCCGTTTGACGGGCGATAAGCTCTCCCTTGCAATTCGGAAGACGAGCATTAAGGCCGAACCCACTGCGCTGGCGCTTCGTCCAGTTAGTTTCAAAGAGCGCCGCTTGCCATCGGATTTTATGGAGCGGTATTTGTTTGCGCCTGGCAAACTTGAGGGTGGCGAACGGCGTAGGGCGACCGATCCTTGATGGATTGTGACCTCCCTCCAGGTCGAGTGGGCTGTGTTTGAAGGTGGGAAGCCTGTGTTGTATTATTTTAGCGATGGGCCCAAGCTCGCGATTGTACGCGAGGAGCTCCAAGTGGTGCCCTTTGGGACCAAAACACAGCCGGCTTAGTCGATGGGGTCCTGTAACGATTTTTATGAAAGCTTTCACTACCATGTACTACCTTACGCTTAGCCGTGGAGCAGCTCTTCTACTGTAATTATCACATCAGAACTAATTATCAACACAATTACGCATTTACTATTTATTCGCCTGCGACACCGGCTTCCCTATGCCCGCATGCAAAGGTAGAGATCCCATCGGCCGCAATCCAGCGCTTCGTGTCCAGCGGGCTCAACGATGTCTTGTTGACATGCTCGCCGAAGATATGATGCCCGTGACTGCGCAGCATATCCATATCGTGGCGGAAGCGCTTTGCTTCAAATAGCGCCTCTTTGTACTGGGCATGACTGATATGCTTTTTCAGAACGGCCTTTTTAACACCTTTGGCTTTGCGCTCCTCCAGAACCTCGGCTTTTAGAATAGAGTACATCTTGGGCCTGAGCCCCACAAACTCAGCGATAGGCGCCTCAGTGCACTCGTCCTTCATTTTCCCCAGCACTTTCTTGTTGGCTGTGCTGAACAGCGGATGGTATTTGGGGTAATTGCTGGTGTCGTACTGACCGGCGTTGCGTCTCATGTCGGCGTACACGTGCTCAGTCTGGATCTCCAGCACAAGGCTGTCGGTGTCGGTGTAGAGGAGCTCTGCTGACGACCTGTACTGCACCTCGATATGGTTGTAGTACCAGTCGTACATCTGATGCTTCGAGAGGTCGAGAATGCTCGTGCCTACGAAGACAGGCTGGTTGAGCAGCAGACTGCTTTTATTCATGTGAACGGCTGCGAGGTCTTCCGCATTGCCAAAGATGAGAGGCCGATTGTATGTCGAATTGGCGATAAGTTTGCGGAGTCTCTCGGTCTAGCTTGGGCGGAGAAGATTCACATCGACACGCTTTCGGAGGTTCTCCATCGTTCTTGCAAAGTCGCTGTTGCTCAGTAGCTTGTAGAGGTTGACTTCAAAGTCACTCTTTGCCTTCTTCCGGAGTTCGGTGTTTTTCCGGATGTAGAGCTCCATCCATGGGCTTCGATCTGGGATTCTCCAGATCGACTTTAAGAATGTAGTTCTTTTCTGTATCTACAGGCTGGTTTAGGGCCGTCTTCACATCCTTTTGGAATACTCACTTGAATGCGCCTTTCGGCAGCAGCTGCGACATGGCCGAATCAAATCAAAGCCAGCTATCCATGTACTCGTAGGAAAAGACCCCTTTCCAGAGCAAGAGGATACGCAGCGTGATCTGCTTTGTCCGGAACACTGGTGCTTGAAGCACTTCAGTACCATTTGCTTCATCGTTACGAAGCTCAACCTTCGCAGCCAACTAGAATTTAACTCCTCGTAGAGCTAGTAGCTCCTTGACGAGTTTGCGTTTGATGCAGGGTTGGGCGTTTCTGAGGATAACCATCAAGTTGCGTTCGGAGGGATGCCCCTTAGGCACTTGCATTTTCCAGGCTCTCAGATGATAGCTGAAGGCCTTCGTTTCATCCCACTTAAGTTCCGTAGGTGGTGGGGGAGTAGACATTGTGGGGCGTCGTGGTTTAAATTCAGCCAGAAGCTCCTTGATGTATGCGTTCATCTCATCATCATTAGGCTCAGCGGGCCTGCGCTTGCGCGATTTTGGGATAGGCATGCGCTTTCACGGTTTTGGGATAGGCGGAGTGACATTTCTTTGCGTGGGTGTCGGGTCAGCGGAAGGTTGAAGAGACTTAAGTGAGTCGTTCAGCGCCTGTCCACTGATTACACCTTGGTCATTCAGTTACAGATATTTTTCGTGACTATTCATCTCAAGTGTCACAAAGCTTAGTGTTATATCTTACGCGAGATAATTCTCTAAATTGAAATTAATTCGGCGAGTACTCTAGCAAATCTCTTTCTTGCTTGTTTCTCTTTATAAACGAGCTTATGATGCACCCTTTCGGAACCACAGGCTTGACAAAGGATAGTTTCTGCCTGTGTTTCGACGCCACACTTCCGACATGGTTGTGGAAGTTGCCCGCTTGCCCTTATTTGCTTCATATGAAGTCTACAGTATTCACCTATAGAGCTGCGCCCACATGTGGTGAGCTTTCCGTGTAGAAACCACGCACACTTGTTCTTGCCCTGCCTCATGGCTGACGAACGTTTGGACTACTCTATGAGAGTATATCTCTCTAAGAAATAGACCCCGACAGCCGGCGGCGAATATTCATATATGTGCGAATATCCATGTTCTGTGACCTAATAAGCTCAGCAGTAGGGCGTTACGGACAAAGAAGTTATGTAAATAGGAATGGCTAAGAAGGTATGGCATTTTCATTATTGCAAAAAAGCAGGACTTTTCAATTTATTTAAGTTTGGGGAAGCTTCATCTAAGGTTCCGTTTTTGACAAATTTACTTGGTCAAACCTATTACTAAGCATAACTCTCAACTATATTTGATATCTAAGTGACCATTCCCTGCATACCAGTTCTTTATTGAATTGACATCTTTAAGTAAGAACCAAGATATACTTGCAATTTTTTAGATTGGCCAAATTTGGCACCACATTTAGAGTGGTTGAATATGTTAAACTATTTTTGACGATAAGAGAATTATTTGTCTTAAAGCCAATAACATTTCACCTTGGGCCATTGATTGAATTACTCTTAGTTGCACAAAAAGTTCAGAATTCGCTTTTAGTGCTCAACAGTCTGCTACATGGTCCAACGAGTTATCTACTTCTAACATTTTTTTGGCAGGAAAACAATAACCAAAGAATGCACCCATTTTACTACAAAATAGTACATTTATGTAGAGTACCTAATGTATTGATAATTATAGAAGCTACTCACAGTTTAAACCACGTCTCTCACGTTGACAGATGAAGTTATAGTGACGCCAACATCCTTCGTCAAACCAAAGGTAATTATAATATACAACGCAGTCCTCTATGCCAAATCTTTCGCGACTAGGTTGTCCAGGATACCATGATGTGAAATTAGGCTTGCCATTTTGAACTGTGTAGAACTGATTGTCGTTTTTATTGCGATACAAACCAATAAAATAATCTTTCTGGTATTTTTGTCTGATGTAGTCGAGAATGGCATACTTCTCAACATCATTCTTTGGAACAGCAAGATCTCCTCCCATTAGTTGACAAAGTTTTCTTGCTATACTCCATGTTGCTACTTTTGCACTGAAGAAATAACAAGCTGATTTTAAATGCACCCAATCAAAAGGACAGCTTGCTAGACGAATGAAAAATAAATAAGACAACAATAATAAGTAATTGTTTTTAGAATGATTTGTACGAATAGAATAGAATATTTAATATGCACTTTTAGGTTGTAAAAGCTGTACTTGCAATTTTTTAGATTGGCCAAATTTGGTACCACATTAATTTTAGTTGAATATGTTAAACTATTTTTGGCGACAAGAGAAAAATTTGTCTTCAAGCCATTAACATTTCAGCTTGGGCCATTGATTGAATCACTCTTAGTTGCACAAAAAGTTCAGAATTCGCTTTTAATGCTCAACAATCTGATACATGGTCGAATGAGTTCTCTAGTTCTAACATTTTTTGGCAGGAAAACAATAACTAAAGAATGCACCAATTTTACAACAAAATAGTACATTTATGTAAAGTACCTAATGTATTGATAATTATAGAAGCTACTCACGGTATAAACTACGTCTCTCACGTTGACAGACGAAGTTAAAGTGATGCTCACATCCAACGTCCTGCCAACTCCAGTAATAATGAATAACGCAGTCCTCTACACCGCCAGAATTATTAGGTTCATTCACAGCCCATGCCGTGAAATTAGGCTTGACATTTTGAACTGTGTAGAACTGATTATCGCTTTTATTGCGATACAAACCAATAAAATAACCTTTAGCGCCCTTTCTCAAGATGTTGTAGTGAATGGCATCATTCTCAAATTCATTCTTTGGAACAGCAAGATCTCCTCCCTTCTGTTCACAAAGTTTTCTTGCTTTATTCCATGTTGCTCTTATTGCACTGAAGAAATAACAAGATGATTCTATATGCAACCAATCAGAAGGACAGCTTGCTAGACGAATGAAAAAATAAATAAGATAAAAATAACAAGTAATTATTTTCAGAATGATTTGTACGAATAGAATAGAATATTTAATATGCACTTTTAAACTGTAAAAGCTGATTAGAAATGCTTAAACAGGCAGGATTGTGTTTTGCCGACGGATGTTGTTTAAAACAAGTCTTTCAATACCTAAAGGGTTTTTAAGGAATAAGGAGGGTCTTTGAGCTGGTTTTGTAGGGTAGCCACTCAGTTGCAGAGTAAAGTATAATAGAATACAATCCTTAAAAAAATTGTATAGAAATTGTAAAAGAAATAATAGAAATTGACTGTGAAGCTTATGTAGTTTGGCTAACACTTGACATTTTAATCATAGGGGGAAAACTTCGTGTTTAAATGGATGGTTATAATAATCGCTAAGTGTTGTTGTGGATTTTTTTAGTATTTATACTGTGCATAATAAACTGTCTATTTAAGACAAAAACTAATTCATTCCATATTATTGTAATTCAGATAGAAATATTAAAATAAGGAGATCATAACACAAAAATGTGCATGAACTTGAGGTAAGCTGTCAAATAAAGCTCATTTTTACGCCAATCTAATTTCTTTTTATGTGCTTGCTGTTGTCCTTTTTGAATGATTGATAAACGTTATTTAAAATAACTAATTGGCCTTTTCAGCAATGATTACATGAAAAATAGCAATTGCACTTTTGCACTACACATAATTTTTTGACCATATGTGTTAACTCAAATGACAGATGAAAAATTTTAAACCAACAACCTAAGATTATTATAAACAATGACCTGGCCCTTAGTTAAGAAATAAAAGATGTTTAATGTATTTGCACAGGCTTATGGCATACCCGAGGAGATCTTTTGATGTTAGAGCTTGAGAGCTGATCGAGAATTCGAAAGTTCTCACTAAACGTCTCTAAGAATTGCATAAGCCAGTGCAAACACGAAAACATCATTTATTTTTTTTATAAAGCAACAATAAAGTGAAACAGACAAATTGAAAACCGACGTTTTAACTTTACCCCTAAAATACATCAATGATCGATTTGCAATTTTATTGATTTATTGGTTGAATTCATATCTGTTTTGCACAGACTAATGAAAACACAGCTATTGACCAATCAGAACCACATTTCACTGTCTTTACTTATAAATTGAATTCTAATTAAGTGAATGCCAACTTTATGCTGGTTTCTCATAAAATTCTTACTTTAAACAAGCTTAAGTCAACTCTATCGTAACATAAACCACTAATTGTTATCTATTTAGCTTTTAATTCACTTAATCAGCAGAGACTTTCGAGAAACTCCTTCTTGAGTTAGCTAATAATTTGTGCATTTAAACACCAGACCTTGTCAAGCATTTCCCATATTTTAATAGTTCAAGCAGTTTTCAAAAAATTTTGATGAAGTCACGTAAGCTTGCAACATAAGTTAAAAGATCTAGAAAGACCAACTTACCGATACATTTCTTTTTGGATTTGTCAAGACTGTATCCAGCGGAGCATAGGCATTCGTAGGAGCCTGGGATATTTATGCATAAGTGATCTTTGCCACAAGGAGAAGACTGACATTCGCCGATATCTAATGTTTCACAATAAAGTTGTTTGAAAATGTGTACCATGAATTAAGCAATTTCATGTCTAATTTAAAGATGTGTAAAAAATAAATATGAAATTTTTTGTTTAATTTATTACTTTTGAATATTTCTTAATTGATTTTACGAGAATGTAAAAACATAATTGTCCTAAAATTTTAATACATGTATTTTATATGAACAAATCAACATCTAAAACGTCAAATAAATTCTGTAACAAATGAGAGTATAGTGAGATCTGTGATTTTTTGGGATTGTATGTATTAGTAATTTAATTGTAACACAACTTTCTAGATTCGTTTAGACAAATATTTTGTAAATCGTTCAGACTACGTTTGATTTTAACAACAAGAATGAGTCTATTAACAGAATACATTAATTAACGATCATTTACTGTACACGATAGAAGATTGCTCACCAAGGGCTACAAGTAGAACCACACATAAAGAAAGTTAAATCTGGTAGTGGGATTGATAAGGCGGCATTTATGATATAAATCAAACCTAGTTCTTACATAGCTAATAGGACTATGAATTATGAAGTGTGACGTGTCCCAACGACGGTTGCTGTTTTGAATTATTTTCATCGTTAAAAAAAAGGGAAAAACAACTTAGCCATTTGAAGCAATGAGATTAGCTTTGGAAAAATTCACACAACAGGGGCATGTTAATTAACTTATCCTGTCGTTGCAAGTGTCGGAAATTTTGAGTTTGTTAATTCAAGATGTTGGATTATCTTTGCAAAAGAAAATGCATCAACTAACAAAATTATATGAAATTAAAGCATATCATTTATACCAAACAAGCTCGACGGCTTACGCGCAATAAATCCTTTAAAAAGTTTTTACCAGAAGTGGAAAAATCATATTTGTTTTAAGCATGTTATCATTGATATGCATATCTTAATATGAAAAGCAGCGGTATTTGGAGACGTTGCATCTTGCCGTAAAATTTTAAAAAAATTTTTTCAATCAAGCCATATTCATTAATCCATCAAGCACTGTTCATTTTCAAATTTATTGTTTTCTAAGTAAATCAACACACAAAAACCAACAAAACAAGACTAAATACAAGCAGGTTGGCTACGACCAGGTCCAAAACTAGAACGTTGATTGGAGGGGGGATGGGGGTTGAATCTTCATATATGTGCGAATATTTATGTTTTGTGACCTAATGTGCTCAGCAGTAGGGCGTGACTGACAAAGAAGTTATGTAAATAGGAATGGCTAAGAAGGTATGGAATTTTTATTATTGCTAAAAACAGGTCTTTTGAATTTATCTAAGTTTGGGGAAGCTTCCTCTAAGGTTCCGTTTTTGACACATTTACTCAAGCAAAACTATTACTAAGCAAAACTCTCAACTATACTTGATATTTAAGTGACCATTCCCTGCATACCAGTTCTTTATTGAATTGACATCTTTAAGTATGAACCAAGATATACTTGCAATTTTTCAAATTGGCCAAATTTGGTACCACATTAATTTTAGTTGAATATGTTAAACTATTTTTGGCGATAAGAGAATTATTTGTCTTCAAGCCATTAACATTTGACCTTGGGCCATTGATTGAATCACTCTTAGTTGCACAAAAAGTTCAGAATTCGCTTTTAATGCTCAACAATCTCATACATGGTCGAATGAGTTCTCTAGTTCTAACATTTTTCGGCAGGAAAACAATAACTAAAGACTGCACCCATTTTACTACAAAATAGTACATTTATGTAAAGTACCTAATATATTGATAATTATAGAAGCTACTCACAGTTTAAACTACGTCTCTCACGTTGACAGATGAAGTTAAAGGGAAGTCCACATCCAAAGGTATACCAAAGGGCTTTAACAACTCCGCGATAAAATACAACGCAGTCCTCTACACCCCTATGATTATCAGGTTCTCCCCGAGCCCATGATGTGAAACTGGGCTTGCCATTTTGAACTGTGTAAAACTGATTGTCGCTTTTATTGCGATATAAACCAATAAAATAATTATAGCGCCTTTTCTCAATATGACGTTTTGAATGGCATTATTCTCAACATTATTTTTTGGAACAGCAAGATCTCCTTCCTTCTGTTGACAAAGTTTTCTTGCTTTATTCCATGTTGCTCCTTTTGCACTGAAGAAATAACAAGATGATTCTATATGCAACCAATCAGAAGGACAGCCTGCGAGACGAATGAAAAAAAAATAAGACAACAATAACAAGTAATTGTTTTCAGAATGATTTGTACGAATAGAATAAAATATTTAATATGCACTTTTAAACTGTAAAAGCTGATTAAAATGCTTAAAAGGCAGGATTGTGTTTTGCAGACAGATGTTGTTTAGAACAAGTCTTTCAATACGTAAAGTGTTTTTAAGGAATGAGGAGGGTCTTTGAGCTGGTTTTGTAGAGTAGCCACAAGTTGCAGAGTAAAGTATAATAGAATACAATTCTTAAAAAAATTGTATAGAAATTGTAAAAGAAATAAAAGAAATTGTTTGTGAAGCTTATGTAGTCTGGCTAACACTTGACATTTTAACGATAAAGAGAAACCTTTGTGTTTAAATGGATGGTTACAATAGTCGTTAAGTGTTGATGTGGATTTGTTATGTATTTATATTGTGCATAATCAACTGTCTGTTTTAGACTAAAAACTAATTCATTCCATAATATTTGTAATCGAGAAAGAAATACTAAAATAAGGAAATCATAACACGAAAATTGTGCATGAACTTGAGGTAAGCTGTCAAATATAGCTCATTTTTACGCCCATTTCAAATAACATTCCTAATTTTCCATATTAAAGTCAATTTCATTGTATTGTGTGCTTACATGAAATTTTTTTATGTCTGAATAAAAAATTCCAGTCTAACTCTAATAGCGTTAATTGAATAGTAAGAAAGTCATTTGAAATTTTAATAAACCCAGTAGAAAGTTAATGCCAATTACTAAAAAACGTTATTACACAATATTTACAAACACTTTTTGACATTATTTATTGTACCTCTTAAAAATATTGCTTATTTAGGTTTTTAAAGGAAGTGAATGCTTAACAGTAAAACCTAATTTTCTTACATCGAAAATGAACAAGATATGTATGAATGAACATTATCAGTGCATGCACCCATACTAAGCAGCGGATGAATAATTGCGCGGCCTTTAGGCTTAGAAAATTTTGTGAGACTTTAAGTGATATAATTTTCTCCCAAAAAATTCAGTATTTTCAGGACATTTCCGTTTCTTATGCCCTTTCCTTTCTTCAGTTTTGTTACTCATGGTTTAAACATTATGGAATAAATTTAAATTTCGAACGAGATAAACTCACTACTTTATGAGTTCTATATATAGAGCATTATAATAGTATATCGTACAGTTTCCAACAGGATATATTATTGGAATTTTGAGCATTTATCTCATCTAGAATGGAAAAGAGTAAAAACTATGTTTAAAGGAAAATCGACTTTTAAAAACGCGAGAATGTAAGATTCAGCCTACATAGCCTACTGAGTAATCGGACAACGACCATATTTGTCTGTTCTTGGAAAGAGTTTATAAAGATACAATCCATTGGTTGAAGAAGTTTGATGTAATATTATTGAGGTGCAATCATTCTAGGATTTCTGGAAGCATGTCTGTCAAAATGCTTTTTAAGTTTGGATTTACAGAATTCTTAGTTTACGAAAGCCAACCAATAATAAACTCAAGACTGTCTAATATGGTGTATCTAGGTTAGCAGGGCCATAGCTAGATTACTAACTTCAGGAGGAGTGTTAACCTAACTTTAATCCTTACCCTAACCCTAACCCATCCTTAATATAGAGAAACTCAAAATGTGTAAATGCTAGCATATGATATTGTCATTAAGAGAACCATACACTTTCAATGTTGTGTGCTGGGGAAGTTTTAAGTGTATTGAAGCTTTTCATAAATTTATTACTGATTTCCTGCTTGATTGTATTGATAATGGTTTATGAACTTGTATGTGGTGCTGTGAGCCTTATTTTTGTGGTTACATGTAAAATGTAGATGCAGCAAATTCCTTGCACAGAAGCAACAGCATAGAGAACAGTCAGGATTCTCAACAAAGAACAAAGTTTTAAAACTGCACAGAGATGCTCTTTACTCATGATCGGTGATAAAAAATCTTGATAAAGATAGTAATAAATCCATACCTTGGCACGAGTTACATTCTCCTGAGTATCCTTCCATACACGTGCAGTTCAATGTTCCATTAATTTTACGATAGTATGTGTTGGGTCCACACAAAGGAAAGTTAAAAGTGCTTGTCGCTATATTGATAAATAAAATTAAAAATGAAATCAAACAGGGATTTCAAACGAAACATATTCTTCCTCAAAGAACGCAATTTGTCACTCAGTATCCACAATAACGTACCCAGCAAGCAAGTTTGTTATGCAATGTTGGTAATTTTGGTGTTCGCGCATTTCGTAAAAACAAAACAATTAAATAAATGTTGAAAATTTACAGAGTATGAACAAATTTGCTGGCTGTTTGGGACACTATAAGAGATATACTAAAGAAGTTAGATAATTTAAAAATGTTCAGAAAATTATCAATTCATCAGTAGCTCTCACAAAATGTGTCAAAGCTCATGTATTTTGGCATGGCTTTAAAGTAAAATGAATAAAAAATTAATCACGAAAACCTTGAGAGTAGTTCGTAATCGCCTCAATTTGAACAGCATGCACAAAAAAATGAAAAGTTTCAAATCTAGTTTTATCTATAAATGTAAAAGTTCAAACTCTGTTTTGCAATATACTGAAATTTTAAGAAATTTGATAAACCTTAAGCTCACTGCACAACATGCTTAATTTGGACGTTTTTGTCTTTCAATCTATTTTCATGTTTGTTTTTTTTTAAGACTGATTTCAAGCCTAAGTGATTGTTTAAATGATGTAAGAAACAATAAAGACTTAAATTACCACGCTAGAAGTTTGATAAGAATAGACAAACGCCAAAAATGTCCAAATTACGCACTTTGCACTTTAAACTTAATGTTCATCAAGTTTTCTATAATTTTGGAAGGAAGAACAACCGTTTACTAAAGCAATGTAACTTTGAACTTTTTAACGTCTTTCTATTTTATGAACATTAGCGTGGGAGTTTTTGCAAGTCTTAGATTATTATGTCAAAAAGGTAAATATTTACCTACCGTTTGAATCAGGAGTGGTACTGTGTTTTGCTACAGCCAAATCAAGATAAGTGTTGTTTAAAGGAAGAAAATATTTACGTCTCGTACGTTGATCTGTTGTGTTATGGACGCTAACGACACTTTGTCCAACACTAGTCATGATATAAATGAATTCCCCAAATACTGCCATGGGACCTCGTGAAGTTCCAAAATCAATTACATTATGGGAGTTGTAATCACAAGAAAAAATGTTTCCGTTTGAAACTCGCCAATAAATCTTCTCTTTAGCCATGTCAAGCGTTAGATCAAGTGCTATTGACTGAAGTGAAACGGAAAAAATATGATGTTTATTTGCAGTCATGCTCCATAACCATAAGAAACGTTTTGTACTTTCTGCCAAGAATAGATACCTTAATAAAAATATTTGTACATTAGTTTTCTCTATACGTACTGAAATACATAAACAATTGGCAAGCTAATAGATGCAAGAAAGGAAAGATAGAATATTTTTTAGTTTAGACAAAGATGTTGTCAAAGTATTCAGAACTACCTTCATATATAGACCGTTTAATGGAACATAATCATAAAATTTGATAATATAGCAACATAAAGCTATTGTAACTAACAGGAAAAGATCATCTTTATCATTTAAAATCTCTCTTTTAAAAACAGAACTAAAATATATGAAGTAATTAAACACTGCATGTTATTCAGAGCATAATAATAAATGTAATATGTTAATTTTATTCACATAACTTCTATAATGATTGGTATTGTTTGAGATTATTGTTGGAATGAGTAATGTTGTAGTTTGGAGTGGCTGCTGAATGAATTGTGTTGGTAATTGATAATGCTGAAAATTAGCTGATGCGTGGAAGTTTACTTCGAATTGAAAATTTGGTGCTGCTAAATGATATGCACCATTTAATGATATAAAATTAAGAAAGCTTTGTCATTTCAATTTTAAGCTTTCTTAATTTCAGTTTCATCTTGCATGAAAAGCAGCAGCTCCTTGGATGGATCATCGTCCACAAATGTCTTTAAAAGAGCTATAGCTTCAAAAAAATTGTCTTTTGTTGATAATTTTTTTTCAGTTTGTTTGGACAAACAATTTTTTAAAACTATCTTAACCTTCTCTTTGTAATTGTCAAATTTTTTCATTGTTTTTCTGAATAATCAAAAAAACGTGGACACTGGAGCTAGCGCTATTGCTATCATTTGAAAATGATAATTCTATCGCCTTGTCATGTTCGTGTTTCAAAGAATCTTTGGATTGAGCAGGCTGCAAAAACTGCTTAAACAATATGTCTTTTCCTTTATCAAAAATGTTTGATGCATCTGGAAGATTTGAGTATCATCGCAGCATATTTGCATTCTCCAATACATTTCTTAAATATATTACGCATTTGAGTAACAGCAAAGTCCATGTCTTCTTGTCGTTCATTGCACCTTGCCCCGAACTCTTTAAAACTTTCTCGTATATATTACCGTTCTTTTGGCTTTTGTGTTCGTGAAACTTAATTTTTCTTGTAATATGATAACAATTAATGCCTAACATAAAGTTTTAATTAGAGCTATAGAAATAGACCAAAAGCTGTAAAATTGAATTTATACTGACGTTTCGTCCTTACTCAAGACATATTCAGGCAAGTAATAATTTATAATGAGATTTTAAGACAAGATATTGTATTTACAAAAGGTGTTAAATTACGACTAAAGGAGGCGGTGTCAAATGGATTACATGATAAAGAAGTTGGGAAGTAAAATTTAGTGAAGTTAAGAGAGGTTAAGTGGAATGGAACCTCCTTGCACGAAGAGTGAAGGCTTGTATTTATTGATTAGAAGGCTCTCATGAATGGAGAGTTCATAGGAATCGTTAGAGGAAATTATTTTAAAGTCGTAAATTATTTATAACATATTCAGAAAGTTCTCGCTCCACAAGGCTTTTAAGCCAATTTCTTTTAATCACATGATTATTATCTTCAGATTCATCATCAGTGGAGCAGCTACAGACCTAACGTTTGCCTAAGCTACACTAAGAAACACTGCATGAACTAAAGGTCGTGGAATGATTTTCCATTCAGGTGATTTGATTGGATGTGTGATTGGATTTATTAAAGGGAAGTGTGCAGCCACTTAATTTGCAGCTCTCGACTTTTCAATATACTCTGCCATTCAATGCAAGTTAAAAGAAGGCGTGAAAAACTATAAACTTGATATATTGATTATGTTTTTAAATTGCCACATTTTTGAAAACTAAAATCCATTTTTATATTTTTCATGTAACTACGTTGGAATGTGTGTAGTTCTTTTATCTTCATTACAAAACGAAAAGTTGAAGTTTTTTACGTTCACCACATTCGTGAATATTTTAAAACTTTATTGCCATTCCGTATTGAGATTGTTGCACATCTCTTACACTGCCTCAAAAAAGTATACAAAAGAGCACAGTATAGCAACAAACAATGCTCCCAATTTGTTGAAATCTTTGTGTAGGGCATATCTTATTAAGCATATGATTACCATGGAGGCGTCAAGCAAATTGCTTTTCTGACAAAGAAAAGCGCTCTTAGGTGGCTAGCCAAGCCAGTAATGGAATTAAATGTACAACACTAAGTTGCACAGTGAAGTTGTACTACTTTTTTGTAGGTTGTGGAAAGCCAAGGTTCTGTGAGTATTTGACTAAAGTTTTATGTGCAAAGTAATTATTTAATATTTTATTTCAGTTTCTACCGCTCTGTTTTATTTTGTTTAATGACTTCATCATATATAAACATTGATCCCTCCGTTGTTACCTTTTTCTCAAAGCTCTTTGGTTGCTCAACATAAATATCGCTGTCGATTTTTGAAATTTCAGGATCTGCATGTTATTTTCTACTGCATGTGTGCTGAATAATCACACGAAACGTGTTCATTATTGCAGTTGGTTTGAAATGCCTTATAGTCACGCAATAAAATTTTGCTGGCCAAATCTCTCCGAAAGACGTTGATTTTAATAAAAATCTGTCGAACTATATGACGTTTGTTTCTTTATAGCCAACAAAATACTTAATATTCGCTCCCTCGGGAAAAAGCGAGTTTTGATTTCCCTAGAAAATCGATATTTTTTTCTATTATTAAACCTTTAAATAACAAACCATAATACGGACTTATAAAATTCAACTTTTCTATTAAATTAAAACACCATCTCTAAAAACAAAAACTCTTACCTTACTTAAGAAAACCCTCCAATAGATTGACATAGTTTATTAATTTTACGCTTACAAGTAAATAAAAAGAATTTCAATATCGCCTTACCCATGTTTTGAGTCAAATGCAATGCTGGAAAATTGTAAGCCTGGTTGAAGCCTCATAACACTTGTAATTTTCAAATAAATTTGGTAGATAATGTTCGTGGAGTCAATGTAAAAGATACGACGACCAATCCAGTCAACTGTAATATCATGAACAAAACATTTTTCGCAAAAATTTCGTTTCTAGTCAAGTCAAGATTTCCCCGTTTGATGTCTTTGTCATCAATGTAGTAAAGCACATTCTCAACTACATCAATTTCTATGTCATTATATCTTGATGCATGGTCAGATTTATTCTTACTGGAGCCATTAATAGTGCTGACATGAATATCTCCAGTAATAGAATCAACAGAGTATATTTTATCAAAGCTCATAATAATCAAATATGGCTTTGGATAAACATCTAAATAAATAATAAAAAAACTATAAATAACAACGATGAGAGTGGATTGAAAAAATGCAAATTTTTATAGACTTTACGATCATAATATTTTGTGAAAGACCAGAATAAGTATTTTTAGAAAGAATTTTTCACTGTAGAAATATTACTAATAACTGAAATTAGATTGGCTGCACAACTTCTACCTATTTTGTTGAATATTGTTTTTGGTGCTATGAACAAGAAACTATGAAAATTTGTCAAATCTAAAGATTATACCTTTGTAAAAACACATTTCTGTTTGCATTTGCATCATTTCTTTGTTGTATTGTTTTACTTCCTTGCATGCAGTTGTGTTATCGTCATTGCCATTTTATCAACGCAAGTTTCCATCCATTCTTTCACGTTGTCTTTTAATGTCTCTAAGCTTTTCTTGCAGATTGATATGTCGTCATTACCATTTACTATTTGGCCACTAATAGACAGGATTATGAGAGTCCCAAGAAACGCTTTTGTTGAGCTTGATATCATCTTTATTTTCTATTTATTAGAAGGTGAACGATTACTAATTTCTTTAAAGCTTTTGTAGTAAAACATTTACTTTATTTATGAAAGGCTTATCATCAATATAATCATATAATCATTTGTTCTTAAACTTTTTTTGGTATATAAATCAAGTATTGATTTCTATAATTATGTAACATTTTAACTTCCTTCTCCAAAAAGTATTTTCACGTTTGTTTTCAGATAATTTATGATGATTGGATATTGTTGCAATAGATTAGACAAATTGTTCATTATAAAGACTCGTGTTTACAACAATACATATAAGTAGAGTTCACCCGCCTAGAACGTGTTTTGAATAAATAGATGTAAGGTTTCTAGGAAACGAAAGCATAGAAATAAATAAAACATTTCAATGTCCACTATAAGGAAATGACGCAATATATGAAATTCACCAAGAGCGGTTTAGAAAAAATTTAAAATGGATTGAATTCAAATTTGCTCATGTTAACTCAGTTTACCAGATGAATGGGAAAGACGTATTGCTTAACTAAGCCAGCAAAATTAAATGCCAAATAATTTGTGTTGCAGTGTTTAACAGACTCGCTGGCCTCTCTGTAACTACATGTCGTCTAGTTACAGAAATGGAGGCCATTAAGCAATACATGATATTCTGCTTTACAACATCTGTCAGTCGTATAGAGAAGTACGACTCTCATAATTATATAAATTCTGAATTGAATGAAATTTATGAGTATTTTGACAGAACTGCTAAAGTAAAGAAAATCTAAAAGCTAAAAATTCTTACTTCTTCAAATATTTTGTTTTAGACAATTAAATGGCATTTGCCATTTGCCAAAAATATTCTTGCAATATTGAATAATTGTAGCAGAAGAAACAAAAGACGAAAAATGTATCATTTGTTCTACATGCATTCCTTGCTTTTTAAAATGACTTCTGTATTGATGTTTGATGATGATTTGCCCCATTTCAATTTGTTGAACTATGTACCTCTCTTTCTTTATCATTTCCCTCAATCCTAAAGCTTAGTTTTAATGTCCAATCAAATATTCTTTATCACACATGCATTCAAGTTTTAGTTTACTATCATTCTCATGTAAAAACGTAAAACAGTTTACAAATATTTTACTATTCTTAAATGTCTATGATAGTTAAAAAACATTTTATTGTTATCTCTATTTAGAAAAAAATACTTAATGATGGTTGCTTCAAATATTGTTGATGTAGCTACTATTTTCTTTGGCGTATCATTAGAAATATGATATAATATATTTCCAGACATTCATAAATATAAATAAGTAGAATTTTATCTTTAGTTGTGATCAATCGATTCGTTTTTGTTTCCATCATAAGGATAGACATAAAATGATAACAAGATTTGCAAAATGGTAAAAGATTTTTAAATAATTTTAGAATAGTCAAATTACCAAATGGTAGCTATATATATATGATAATTAGCTGCACTACTCCAAACTACAAAAAATGTTTAAAAAAAACATACAAAAATGTTTCATAATGCTTTAAGTATTTTATAAGATAACGATTGTGTTAGATTATCCGTTGATTTACGTATAAGCATGACTATGAATCCCTATGATAAATGAAATATATGGTCTTGATGAGGAAGTTAAATTCATTAGAGCTATTGTTCTTAAATTATGTGATAAGCGCTGAATTTTAGGTTTTCTTTATGTTTTCTTTGCTTACCATTGAAGAGGCAATTTGGCTATCAATGAAATTTCTATGTTGAATTCTGACGAGTTATTTTCTATTCTTCTCAAACAGCAGCTTAGAAAAATGTAACTGAAGTAGAAACTGTCTTGTCCTAAAGTGCTAGTAATATTGGCTTTTTGAATTTTGATATCAACACAAGACAAGTACTTTTCTGTGGACGGGGACACAAATTTTGATGACTTTTAATTATATTTTGGATAAAGAGCCGTAATTGCAGAAATTTAGTGTAAGAAAAAATATACAGCAAAAATATTGTTTCAACAATTCGAAGAAATACCATTTACATTGAAAATAACAGACCAAATTATTTAATTCGTTATAACAACACCCCGGGAAAAAATATGTTTATTTTGACGTTATTGAAATTGGTCAACTATTTCAAGTATCTCTATAAACTAAAAGAAAAATGTGCACTGCAGATGTTAGTTTCCGCTCATAGATAAGATACTATAAATTAAAAAAAAGAATATTGTCTATAAGCAACTTTTGTTCAATTTTTATAGTTCATTATAATGTATTTTACCCCTTTTCTATTAACTGCAGATTGAGTGACAGGGAATATTTAATACTGATTGCAAAAAAGTATAAACACCTCTTAAAAAAATTCTTTTTAACGTTTAAATTATTCAATAGCTTAATTTCATTGACGTAATTTTATTAGCGTGCTTTAAATTTGCATTGAAATTCTCACGAAGACACGCATATAATATTGTTCATTCTCTTCTTTGAGTCACGCAACGTCAACAAGAGTTGTGAATTTTTAGGTTTGAGAAGCCAGTTAGAGAAGTCATAGGACGTAGATGTGGCTCTAACACGCCTTTTTAGAGATTGTACTTTATTCATCATGTTTCTAATAAATTTTGCTTCGTCAGGTATCAATGAACCCAATTTATTCATCTTTTATGCTTTAACATACATCCAAAAATACTTTAGAAAATTCTCTATGCATGATGCCTTATAATATTTTTTCTTGCATTTACGCAGCATAATAGAAAGATTTTACCTGCTGCTTTAATATTTAAATTTTAAAATTGTTTGTGTGGGAGAATAAATTAGTTATTTCTTCTAGCAGCTGAAAGGCTGTTTTGTAAATTCCAATTGACTATATTTACAATGTATGGGTCTCTGCAAAGTAGAAATTTCATTATAATTTTGCTATTGTTCAACCGAATAGTTTTGATATATTACAGAGTTAAACTTTCACTAGTTGACAGAGGTCATTTTAATAAAATATGTTGTCATGTAGCAATGTAAACTATTTGTTACAAAGAATTCGTTGCTAATGTCCTTTTCTGTGGACATTCAAATGTCACTCAATCTATTGACACCTCTACCAACCATGCAATCACAGATCTGATGCAGAAAAATAACTGAACAACAAACACACTAAGAAATCTATTTGAAAAATAAGACCAAAACTCCTTTGTTAGAGATTGACTGCTTTTTGGTTTCGCGTTCATAATTTGCCAGCAAAGTGAGAGATACTTCAAAGAGTGACTAACCACAAAAACCAACCTATGCAACTATCTTTATCGAGCAGCTATGAACATGCCACAAAGCAGACTAATCAAAGTGCTTGTTCAACACGACAATATCATAGAGCATGACACGTCATTTAAAAACAAATGGATTTAATTATATACTTTGTACTGCATGTCACAAGGTGGTTTATAGTTCTGCTATCGAAAAAATGCTTCCGCCAATACCTTTATGAAGATTTGAAGAATACATTACCACCGACTTTCTCTTCTACTTCCCGAAACAGCTTGAGACAACAAATAAAGTTGATATTCCAAGGAATATCGTATCTTGTATTCAATATAGATTCACTGGAGAATGTTATCGATTTTGACAAACTTTGAATAATTTATTGCTCGGAAAAGAAAATTCAAAAATGTCCCAGTATACGACATAGGAACCTTTCCTAGCGCTGATAGATCTTTAAGCCAGCTATTATTCCATTCATTAACAGAAAACTGCATTGGTGCGTGGAAATTAATTCATCCTCAACTTATTATTGAATCCAACAATTACATTGTCAGATGAAAACATCACGAACCAATCTATGGACGTTATTGAGAGGTTTGTGTTGCTGTTGTTTCATCGAAAAAAAAAGAAACTGATACAAACTGATTAAATATGCATGCAAAGGAAAAGTCAGTGCAAGTACTTTAAAGGCAATTTGTATTTAAACTGCAATTATGAACATATAAAGTGAGCATCTCTGTTTTTTTGGCCAGCTGTCATTTGCGTAAAAGTCATTGGCAAAAATCATAGATATAATAGTCAATTAGTCATAGATTGATGATGCATGCATAATAGCTGGGGCCATCATAAGTAATCCATTATGGTGGCGTCAACAGGACAAAAGATATATCAATTGTATTACAAAAACGAAGTTTTTTGCAGTTCTTACCGAAGTATTGTTTCGAAATTTATCCAATCAAAGTTTAAAAAAGAGGAATATACAGCAATTGTTTTAAGCATGTATTTGAGTGAATTCAATAAAAACTATTGAAATTATACACCGATAACAGTTTATTTAAAGTGGTCACTTGGTCAATTCCAGTGTTTTGTTGCCAGAAATATGATGATATGTTGAAATCTGGCCTCTGGAATAGAGTCATTTAATATAGCCAACATTCTTAAGGCGGCTGGGGTGTAGTGATGGAAAGAATCATAGCAATTGCACTCCATACTTGAGGAATCATCTATCATTGTGTAGACATTTAAATGAGTATAATCCAGCGGACTTGTCTGGTGTTTATTGTAAAATCGATGCAAACCAATGAACCAGTAAAATTGTCTGAATGTTCTGTTTTAAGAGCATGATACACCATTTAAGTTGAAAAAGCTTATGTTGAAAAAGCTTATTGTGAATATGAGTAAACGCATGATACGCATGATACGCCGTATGTTCCTTTTTTATATAAACTTTGATTGGATAAATTTCGATACAATACAATGGCAAGAACTGCGAAAAAACTCATTTTTGTAGTACAATCTATATATCTTTTGCCATGTTGACGCCGCCATATTGGATAATCATGATGGCACAATGCTCACACATATAATATGTACGTACCTATGACTACTACATCTATGGTAAAAATAGATATTTTAATATGGCGCAAAGTTTAAATTTAAACACGGTAAACGATTACAGACTTTCATTGTCATGTTATATCGCAAGCTAAGCAAAGAAGACAAAAAATTGAATATGCTTTGTATATTTTAACTAGTCTGAAGCAACGTATTTTAATAATCTTTGTTGTAAAAGCACTTCTACTTTGTTTTGAAAAAATGCAGCAACCCTTATTCAACGTTGATTGTTTTTCTTTCAATAATATTACACGACGCCTTTACTTTATCGCGTTCCAGACTTTGCTGTGAGCAAAACACGAACGCCAAATTGTATTCGAGAAAATGCAAAATTCAACGTTTGAAACAGGCCTTATTATGCGATGCCCGATGTTACTAAAAGATGTTAGATACAACCACATTTCACGTAGTGATTAGCCGCTGACCGTGCGTGTACGGGCAGATTAAGAAAAAAGGTACGAATAGCGCACATATGGATTTAATTTAAAAAAGACAAAATACTATTAACAAGTTTTCAATTTAGCTAGTGATAATATTCTAATTGAGAATCAAGCAATATCCTTAATTAACATAATCATAATCACTATACATAAATTTATAAGTTGCTTTTTATCGAGTAGATAAAGTGAATTTAACTGAATGAAAATGAACTTTAGTTTGAAAAATTTACGATAATCGTAAAACAGAGATAAATGAGAGCAAATATGAACCTAACCTCCATGGTCCTAGCTTTATACAGTTCGATCACTAATGTTTTACTTGTATTCTCCTACTTCCATGGTCCTAGCTTTATACTGTTCGATCACTAATGTTTTACTTCTATTGTCCTACTATCTCCACCGTCTTTATACCGGCTGATCTTTAATGTCATATTTCTACGCTCATCTGTCGAAAATCATTTGACTAAGAAACACACAACTGGAATAAAATTTTTTTATATATTCATAAATATACCAAATAATAATTGAAAACCAGATTTAGGGTTGATACAGTATGAAAAAAATCGTATACAGTCAAGAAACTTAGACACTTCTCAAAAGCCAAGACCTCTTGTATGTGAAGACACATTTACGACCTTTCGTTAGCGGAGGTGAATACCAAAACAACTTCACACAAACAACATTATAAACTGTTGTAAGCGGTTGCACTTGATCTATTTTCAGTCAAATTAGTAATTATCCCAACTAATTGACATATTACGGTATATAAATAGATGTTGCTTTGTAATGCATGTAAATTCTTTCGTCTCCTTCATTTTTCTTCATGAACCACTATAGTTTCTTCTCCAGGTTTGCGCATTTATGTCCCTCAAAGAGAATTTTTTCATGTCATGTGAACTTTAAGCATTGTGTCTATACAATGACAATATACATGATGAATTGGTTATGTGATAACGTCTATGGACTCAAACGTTTCACTGTACAGATGTTGGACTTTTCAGTCGTTATCAAGCATATAATCATATTTCAAAACATTGTAAAACAGTCATATTTAAAAATTTTTATAATTATGCAAAATTAACAAACATCTCATAAGCGGACACCTCCGACAACAGAACACCAAGTCTTGGTCTCAAGGGTGTCCTTTACGGTAAGTTCGATTGCATTCATTGAAATATAAAATGCTTTAAAACGTCTATGCCTATATAGAGTAAAGAATGTTCTGAATTTTCTTCCTTGATGTTTTCCATCGTTACAAACATTTGCTGGCACGGATGAAACTATCAAACACAATAGTGGTCATTTTACGAGCGTGATTATCACTATCGTATCTAGGTCATTCGCATTGAATATTAAAGTTTATTACATGTTATTTTGCTATGACATGATTTCTTTGCACGAAATTTTCAAAACATGTCTCGCATACATTTTACTTTTCTTTCAAGGATTAGGCATGGAAATTTTTTGTGAGAGAAAATTTCTGGCTGTTGGTCCGTTATTCATGTGTATTCGGTTATTCCTGGCATTTGAAATGTCCCATGAAAACAGAGAACAGGAAATATTATACCGTGATTTTACGCTTTTTAAAAGAATAAAAATGCAAATTAAGAACTTTCAAATACACCAAATGAATGAATCGAAATCTTCCCAGTCACATAGACTTCAAGCAAGACAGACATGAAAGGTGAAAGTATGTACAGGATCGCAGTTAATTGTTGGGTTACCGTTGAAGTAACAGTCATTTTTGCTATTTGTAGCATATTTTATCATATTCCAGGTGAGAAACCTACGTTGTTTATATGTCACGCCTTAACCATAACAATCATTCGTTTCTTCGGTCATTTTTTCCTGTAATGCAGGCAAATAAGCTCAAGCTAAAATTTACAAACCTTACAGATGTAAAATTTTATAAACTAAATATACAGATAGCAGAAGTAAAAAGCTTGTAAGCTTTAAAAAGGGTGCCTAGAATTTAGACCTCGCAGAACAATGGTTAAGCTAGTAACGGCGGATCAAATTGCTTTTACAAGTTCACATTAAATTTCGGATTTCGTAGTTTAAAATGGCATATACATTATAGATACTCGTATATATATATAAATAAAATACAATCTTATGTTAGACAGCTAGTTCATACGTATTTTGGGCAACATAAAATTTTGTGTGCATTTGGACTGTTCTTAAATTTAAATGTGGGCTTTGTGCTGCTTGTTCAATCAACCATAAAACGTTTTTCTAATCACATACATATTGTCTTGATAAACAAGTACGTCCTTTCACACAACAAAAAAGCCTTATAATGGTGCACTAACTCTCACACTAATATATGGCATCTCTTCCTTTTTTCTGTCAAAATGATCATGATTAATGTTTTATGATTTTCATGAATAACTAGGTTTAGGGTTTGTGCTCGAGAATGGTATGAGAAAAGTGACGGGATTAAATATCCCTAAAACCAACTACTTGGAAACATTTCTTGGATGGGAAATGTTTAAGTCAGTTTGGAAATCAAGAGTTGTCGATATTACAAAGGAAATGCGAAACGGACTGGAGGCACAAAATGTTCCCTTGGTAACACCCGATGGAAAGAAATGTGTGCGTTTACTTGATTTACTTCAAGCTGAGAGAGCATTAGTCGTGTACTTTGGCAGTTGTAGTTGCCCAGTGTTTATGAATAAACTGAAAGAATTTGGTGTTCTAGCTCAAGACTTTTCAGATATCGTGGATTTTGTCGTTGTATATATTGAAGAAGCTCATCCAATTGATGGATGGTCTTTCAAGGTAAATTCTTCTATTTCTTCAACATAATTTTGAATTGATGAAAAGCGTAGAGTTATATTATAGCTACGTTATTCATTATGAAGAATAGTTTTCCAGTATAACATGAAAGAGAAATTAAACGGCTACAGCAATTTCGTGATTTATAAAACATTCTTTGTATAACCATAATAATAATAACGAAGCATATAAATTTCATCAGGTAAAAATCTTTTGCAAACACTCATAACATTTTAGTAGGCTATATAGCCAGACAATATGTTCTGCTGACATAATAATAGCTTTTTTATCTTACTGATAAAAATGGGACCTTTTTCAAAGGCAGAAATAGTGAACTTCTGTTGAACTATACTTTCATTAGGCAAAAACAAAGATGTTGTTTGAAAAAGAATCGTCCCTTTCATTATTTGACAATCTTTTGTGTATAGAAAAACATGTCTTAAGATTTCTTGATAAAGTCATGAAGGAAGCTAATTTCACTTCATTTTAGAATAACTTTATCAAAGTACGAAAGCATCGAAATCAATATGAAAGATGCAAAGCCGCGCAAAAGCTACAAGAACTCAATCTTCCATGTCAAATAATGGTAGACACAATGGACGACAATGCAAATGTGGCCTATGGAGCGTTGCCTGAGAGACTCTACGCCATCGAAGAAGGTAAAGTCGCATACGTTGGCGGACAGGGACCAATGAATTCATCAATGAAAGCAGCACGTGACTGGCTAGAGTCATATCGCGAGAAAAACACATTTAGAAGATGGACAATCTAACCCAGCGAGCAAGAACTGTACAGAATACAAACTTCGTATAATGGCATTTTGACATATTTTGGCCTTGAGGTTGAGACTGTTGTTTCTTTATCCCAAAACATTTTTTAAGCGATTGACAATGCCCTAATGTATGATAATGTACAGATATGGAAAAACATATTTCAAAAGTGAGATTTTTACAAGGATGCGTCGACAAAGGAACTTTGAAAACATATACACATGCATATTTTTCTTGTAACTTACAAAAGCTTAAAAATACAAGACAATGTAGGTTTCTATGCTTTTAGTATATCTAAACGTGGATCATGAATTCAATTGAAATGAATCGACTGTTAGGAGCAACCAAAGTAGAACATGCATATATATTTGAGATCACTGGGGAGTTTTGGTCAAAACAGGCAACCGAGACAATTGAAATCTATCGCAAATACCAGTTTTTGCATGTCAATACTTGGGCATCATTTAAGGTTAATGGCAAAAGCTTTAAGTCGTAGGATAGACATGCAAACCTGCCACTTTTAAATCATTTTATAGACAATAGTGATGGAATTTAGTATGGATAAGTTTAAGGAGCGAGTATTGAAAGACATATAATTGTATTACGTATTGTATACAAAAATGAATCAGAAATAAGTTTGAAAAAGGTAGAAACATTTTTATGAGGTACAGTTAACGCTCTTGATGGTATTTGCGTGAAAGTTATATACTTAATGTAAAAGAGAGAACCAATCAATTTGTCTGCCTTACAATTTGTAATTGACCGTATAATTTCACCATTCAACTGTCAAAAAGAACTGCTCAATTTTCTTATTTTATTTGGGAAGACGTTATAGCCTATAATGCAAATTTACATTCTGTTGTTAATCATACTTAACCACGGTTAGATGTCCTACAACAGTCACAAATGACATTTGACGTATATATATATGTTTGTAGATGTAGATCACCCATGACAATAAAGTCCTAAGGACTTTCGTGTTGATGTTGACTGACGTTTCGACAACCTTAGCGGTAGTCATCTTCAGAGTTCCCAGGTTCAAACCATTCACTTTAAGACATATATAGTCGAACTTCATTCCAACAGCCCTTAGTGAAAGAAAAATTATTTAGTGGATAAGAAGAATCTAGACAAATTACTGAATTATACGTCCAAAGCCACGAATCAATGTTGAATGTCGTGGAATGGTATTGGTGAGGTTGAAAGATCGATGCTACTCCAAAAGCGAACTAGCTAGTGAAGTGGGTTACAGCTAAAGAAATGTCAGTGACTATGTAGAGAGTAAGAACTTTGGAAACTATGGTCCAAAACTAAAATCCCAAGAATGAACAGTGGAGAGTATCCACATTGCTTGGGAAATTATCACGTGAAAGCCTAAAATCCTTCATAGGTATATAGCATGGCTGGAGGAAGGCTTACCAAATACTATTTAGTTGGTGGTTTTCATAGATTGACTTTACACTCTCCAACAATTGGCCATAACGACATGTTTTGAGTTTTTTAGTGTATAATTACAATGTTTATTATACATTGAAATATTTACAAATCACCTACAACTCATTTCACATATTTTATTAAAACAGAGATAAAATATTTTGGTGTAAGTAAGTTGTTATTGAGAAAGCGTAACGTTATTGTGAAGTGGTTTAACCTTATGGTTTCTTGATAGTCCTACACGTAATGGCGGACCTGGATTCTTAATTTTAACACCGCCAAGAAAAAAAGAACCGCTGGTTTTGTTTGTAAACAGTTTAGGTGAAGAAAATGTTGAGATTGTCCCCTCATTTTTCATATGCTTAACGCTCTCTTTAGAAGAATTTATAGGTGATGACTTTTTCTCCTTTGTACCAACGCAAGAAAATGTGGAAATTTTCCCTTCATTTTTCAAATGTCCAAAGTTCTCTTTGGAAGAATTTATAGGTGATGGTTTTTTATCCTTTGTACCAACAACAGGGGTGCATTTGTAGTCGGACGACTCTTTTTAAAACAAATGTGTATCAAAAATTTGTTATTATAAGCACTCGTCAGAAGAAAAACTAATAAGAATAACACGAAAGACAAGCTGCGAGCAAATGCAATTACGTATGTATCAAACTGTTTTGATATTTTGATTGTATAATCATGCCAACTGTATTTGGTTATTTCATTATATGCAAATTAGACGCTTGAAATCAATGACAATTTTTATAAATACAAAAATAAAGCCTGGCAGAAAACATATGACTCCCACCAGACATTTTCTTGCCGTTCTTCAGGTTCGCAATTTTCCCTTCATTGGAATCACTTTCGACATCATTGTCATGAATCTTGTTCACTTTAGCACTACTCTTATCGCAGGTGTCACGTGCATCGCAGGTGTCGCGTGCATCATCATCTTAATTAGATTAAATGAGTAAGAGAGCAATCAGCATTATATGTACATGGTACTGCATCTTACATAATAATGATCATGTATTTTCATTTTGAATCACACACTACAATACCATGCAAAAAGTCAATTAGAAAGTTCATCACACCATTAAAAGTAGTACTACATGCAACACATCACTATCTTCATAGGTACATCACTATCTTCATATGTACATCACTATCTTCATCCATACATCACCACCTTCATAAATCCCCACCATCCCCACCCTCCCACCATCCCTTCCATCATACATCCAACCTTCATGCATCCTTACATCCTCCACCACCTACATCCTTCATCCATAACACCTTCATCCATACACCTTCATCCATACACACCTTCATCCATACACCTTCATCCATACACACCTTCATCCATCCATACACTTCATATGTCCACTTTTAAACATTCCTAATTTTAAGGCTACCCAGTTATAACTGTGATTGATGGATATATGCCACTATGTGCCTAAATTCAACAGTTAAGTTCAGACCACTAAGAGTGGTGACTAGTTTATAAAACTCTCAGAAAATCCTTCTCTGTCCTCATTTAGGACAGTATAACAAAGTTGTCATTTTCAAAACTTGTGCTTTTGACTGATTACTCTGTAAACATTATGAGTTTAAAATTAAGGGCTTTGTGATGGGGAAAAAGAGTCTTACAAAAAATGTGAATTCGAGGTCAATGTAAGACAGCATTATATAATACTTAACAATGAAAAACTTTAAAAATTCTAAAATCATTGTTTGAATTGGATTTACTTCATTACTGCGTAGATTAGGGCAGCTTCCCAACCTTTTTTCCTCTTTCATGATGTAATCACTTTTCACAGTTTCATTTATAATTTTACATACCGATACCTTCACTATTTATTTTGATATGACTGCTTTCATTTTGTCTAACATCATTATCCTTTCTGTCATAAGGTGTATTTATTAGTGGCATTTCAATTGCTTTTTCTATATCTCTTTGGTACAACTTTTCATGAACAAAGGCCTTACAATAGAAAAAAATGTCATGACGTTGTTGTATCACACATTGAAGAAATTAGTGTGTACATTGGATTACACAAGGCAAAACAAAGGCTTATAAAGGATTAGAGATCTACTATAATACCTGTGTAAAACAGCATGATGCCCTTTACCCAAAATTAAAAATCTATTTTTGGTCACACCTTCTCTCGCCTTTCTTCTCTTTGTTCATTTCCTTCTCTTTATGCTTCGCCTTCTTTGTTTGTGGTTCAAAATCAACTTCAAAATCATCTGAAACATATCATGAAGTCATAAATACAAAAACTTAGCAATTTAAAACAAGAGAAATCTATAGAACATGCAGGCATGACATTGAAAAGGAAGTAAAGTATGGATCCCCGTATATATTTATTGCATATCTACGAAATTAATAATCTCAACTTTTTCACAATAAAACAACATAAAATGTTTAATAGTGCACTAGATCAATCATGCAGTCAGTAAATAATTGTGGGGCCTACATTCACATTTGTTGCATCAGTATTTTTTTGAACAGTGTCTATATAGGTACATGTAAACTGATATAATATAAAATGCACCCTTCTCCTACCTATGTAAACCAGAGTGTATAACCACATACTTTACTGTAAAACAGAGCAATAATAATTTTCATTAATAGCTACGTAGCTATGAGATCACTGTATGTATAATACATTACCATCACTTTCACGATTGGAGCTCATATCAGTATAATTAACATTTTTTCTCCCTTTCCTGCAAGAGATGATGGTGAAAATAAAACATGAGTAAAGCTAAATGCTTGTAGATGTAGATCTTCAAGGTTAGAGCAGTCCTGAAAATGACTGTTGGTGTTGTTAATGATTGACATTTTGACATCCTTTGATCATCAGAGTCAAGTAACACACCAACACCAAGAATTCTTTTCAGGACTGCACAAAGCTGGACGATCAACATCTAAAAAATATAACATAATAGGCAATAAAAATAATAAATTCTAATATGAAAATCGTCCCTGATTTATTAATCACCAATACTGTCAACCAACAGTAAAACATGTTTCACCCATATGCCATACCATAGTAGTAATGGTACAAATTGGAATCAAGTGACAAATTTTAGAATTCTTACCTTTTAGATTTTCGCTTAAAGGTCATCTTTAATGCATATTTACAAAATTAAAAATTATGCTATCAGAGAAAACACAAATGAAGTTAGGATTCAAGTTTAAAGTGCTTATCTCACAATTTTTTTTTTTGAATTTTCTGATTGAGGTAAAAAAATCATTGTAAAAGTTATTTTATAATTTTCTGATTGATGGCTTCGTTTATGAGATAAATGCGTTTCTTTTCTCAAAATCGGCAATTATGGAGAAAATTGCTGCGCGTTCAATTTGCTTGATAAGAGCCTGAATCGAGAAGTATGTGACGTAACATAAGGACAGGAAGTTTTTCTGAAGTGTGACTTTTGCTATAATTTCTACTTTATTTACTACGGCTCTGCATCAAAATGCCTGATAGATGTGCAGTTTTCGTCTGTTCAAACCGAGCAAATTCTGCGGAAAGAATTTCTCTTCACCGTATACCATTTTACGGTGATGAGCGTCCTGAAGCGAAGCGAAGACGTAAAATCTGGGTGAATTTTGTTGCAAGAAAACGCGCTCAATGGACACCGACTAAGTATTCGGCTGTTTATTATTGTGATGGCAAAGAAATTTGGGCAAAGTTCAAATCTTTCCTGAGTCACATAGTAGACAAGCACACCAATTTGGATAATCCACTGTTTTCAAGTTGTTTTCATGGCCCTGATATTAAACCAAGGGAATATTTGTTAGAAGTTTTGTGAAGGCATTATTTAAAGATAACTTCCCTTACAGTTTATCATCATTCTTTGTTGTAATGTTTAAGGTTCAGTTGCTCATGAAAAGCTTAGTGCTAAATTGTTAAACCCACAGCTGATGAAGTCAATTCACCAGGCTTCACCTGTTGCTCAAACAAGTTGTTTGGAAATATTCCTTTCTGTCCTGAATCATTTTGCTCCAAAAATGATTCATTATTCCTATGTTGGAATGTATTGCAGGTGGGCGAAAATTTCCAATATGACAATGTAAGTTGTTGCTAAATGTGTTGCTTTGCATCATTTCATAGTATTGAATACGACAATAATTTCTTTTTAGAGTATGTGGATGAATTATTTGAGAGTGTGATGCTGTCAATAAAAGACAAAGACGCATTATCAAATTCACAAAATCTTTTGAAAGAAATGTCCCCACCACCAATGAATGTCATGCTGCAAAAGCAACCCAGAGCTGAGGTGTTACTAAAACAGGCCGTTGAAAATGCATTGTGGTCAATGATGTCCCTCCCTCAATTCCAGGTAATTAATAATGATTATATAAGATGTGGTAGCTAAACATGGTTTGAAAATCATTTTAAATAATAAAAATGTTTTTGTTTCATGCCAGCAGCTACCAGTGTGCCATTCAGCTGTCAGTCAAAAGTGGCAGTTTCAAAGAAAAAGTCAGCCAAAATGTTTGACATGCAAGAAGCCAATGAAAGGTCACAAACATGTGGCAGAGTGCCCAAAAAATAGGAAAACTTAATTTTCACATCACTCATTTATTTCATTTTTTTCGTACCCTCTAAATTCCAACTTTTTATCATTAAATTTTGATCTTATTGCATGGTATGCTCATGCTGGTAATGGTCTTCTTTCCTCTCCTAAGCTTCCATAAATCATAGATGTGAATTCTCTGTATGCAACACATCGTAAAAACCTGAATATAAAGCCAAATCATTACTAATGTGTCATAACACTAAAATATACTTAAATACTGGGAAATAAAATAATATGCTATTATACATGTTTTCAGATCCTGTTTCTCTGTATCGTCTTTGTTCTCTGGTTTTGTATTTCCTAGCAGCCGTTTTTAGCGACCACTTCTCCAAACAAACTGGTCTGAAACCTGGGTGTAGAGTGACACAACATGGAATAGTTGACAGATCTGCCAGAACCGACTGGTGCGTTAAGCTTTCAGCTACAGACTTAAGTTCTTGGCAGCACCAGGCCTCTAGAGGATTCCAAAGAAGTGTAACTTGACAAAAACCACACTTGCACCTGATCAATAAAGAAAATCACATTAAAAAATTGTAATCGAGCATCTTTTAACAATTTTTACCCAAAATAAATAAAAAGCGATGGTAATCTTGAATAGAAAATTGCACGTTTATGTCTATATTTCATAACTTGAAACCTGAATTGAAATACATTTCATAAGTTGAATTAAAATTAGAAATTTTATTACTCACCAAGAACTCAACTCAACTGTGTGATCAAGTTTTTGTAGCATTTCAAGTTGCTTTTATGTTCATTTGACTTTTCCACGTAGTCTTCATACCATGCTTGTTCGGCCATTGGTTCATCAGCGTATAGATAGGACTCGGACTCGCCGTGATTTTCATCTATTATATTATATTCCTGGTCATTAATGTTCCTTGTTTCATCTTCGATGACATAACCGGGAATATAATCATACTCCGAATCACATTGCGAAGTATGAGAGCTTTCCTAATCAGAATTCAACTCCGCCATCTAATTGTTTATGACCAGCGCTTGACTTGTTCCTTAAGTTACGTCACAGAGATTTGATCCAGGCCCTATGCCAATTATCAACTTTTATTGTCAAATTTCATATTTGATCAATAATAATTCGAAGACAATGCAGCGCATGAAAAAATTGTAATATAAGTTTTAGATTACTTTTGAAGAAGCAATACGAAAATTCGAAAAAAAAATTGTGAGATAAGCACTTTAACTTCTCGTGGTTTTAACATGAATTTCATTATGTAGTTGAATAATCTTATAAAGTTTCGCGCCTTGGCGTCATTACACTGGATCATATCATTACACTGGATCATACACTGGAAAAAATGCATTTTTATGTATTTCTTTACATTTAAACTCATAATAGAGCTTAACAAACAGTGATACATTATTAAAAAATTATTTTTGTCTTGTTGAAACACTGTTTTAGGCTTTTAAATTATTTAAATCAAAGTTTGCTTTTGCATAAAGACGTTGGCACCTGCAAAAGGGGGTAAGAAATATTTAAGTTTCCGTTGCTAGTTATTGTAAAGAATGTCAATCACAACAAAAATACCACCTTTACAGCTAAAAAATTCACCATACATTGTCAAGATTATCTTTAATAGAAGAATTTAATTTCCTGCGAAAGATTAACGATTGTCTGCATATTATCTACAAGTACAGCTCGTATTTTGGCACTTTTACGTCGAATTTCTTTTGTTTTGTGTTTATATAACCAAGGAAGGGAATGGCGCAAGCATGACAGCGCAAAAAAAACGGTATATTTGTAATTTTCCATGAGATGAAAAGATTTGTTCTTGTAAAGCAAGTAGAAAATTGTAAGCCTGGACTAAAAAATATTATACATAACATAAACTCAATGAGTTCTCTTTTTGGTCGAGTCCTGTGTTTAAATCAAGCTATCAAAACACCGAAATTTAAATACCCAAAATGAAATTTAGAATTTTCTGAATAACCTTTTTAAGATCTATCAGAATAATTAACACCAAAATGTGTTCATGTGTACTTTAAAATACAGATCACGACAGAGCTCAAGAGCCATTACTACCTTTCAGGAAATGTTAGGGATGCATTAAGCTATCATAAAGACACGGCGTTTTCAACAAAAGATTCCGATGATGAAGGAAACTGCGCTGCTTACTGGCAAGGTGCTTGGTGGTATAAAAATTGTTATTATAGCAACCTTAATGGTAAAAATCTTGCTTGGCTTGGTTTAATAACGTGAAAACCAGTGAAATGAAAATCAAACCATGAAGAATTTTTATAAATTTAGTTTAGGGCCTGTTCATATGAGCCGGGCTGGCCGACTTTGCCGGGCCAGTTTCTTATTTGATTCGCATGAGGTGGGCTAGCCCGACAAAGTACAGTAATAATTATTTACGCATGCCGCATAAAAGTCCAAATCCCGACAAAAGATTCAGATAAAGAAACAGATGGCGGAGGAAACTGCGCTGTAAATGCTAAAGTGCTTGGTGGTATTATTATTGTTATGATTCCAACCTAAATGGTTATTATTATCATGGCAATTATCAACCTTCTGTATCTTGGTACAAAGGTGTTGTTTGGAAAGATTGGAAAGGATTTTCTTATTCTTTAAAATTCACTGAAATGAAAATGAAACAATCAGGAAATTTTTAATAAAGTGATTTCATAACGATAATGATATATCTGTAGTGAACATTATGTATTTTGTCGTAGAATTTGTTGCTTATAGTCTTTACAATGAAATAAATCTCTACAGTCTTTATTCGTGTTGATTGATTGGCAGATGGATTTTTATTTGGACTTGGTATAGTATTTACTGAAACTGTGTCGCAAAAAGCAATCCAACTTCCGTTTGCTCTTGTGCATAACTGAAATTACTAAATAAGTTACCGTGATTTTTTACCATAATGAAAGATCAGTATCTGAGCTTTCAAATGTTGTGTGTTTGTATCAAAATATAAATTTCCTTTTTATCTCCTTGAAGAAGAAAAGCAGCTGCAGCAGTCTATGATTTCTTACATTTTGACTTATATCCGTTTTAGTGTTTAAAATGCTTCATATCTTTTTGAGGAATTTTTTACTGCCTTGAGAATAGTTCGCAAACTTGCTGTTGAGCTTTAAGCAATGTAGCTATGTAGACTAAAAAGTAGGTTGCTAGCGGTAACTCATTGGTAATTCGTTGGTATGTTATTGGAAACTTGTTGAGATATTTGTAACGCGTGGGTATGTTTAAGTAACTCGTTGTTAAGTTATTGGTAATTAAGTCGTTTGTAGGTTGAAGAAAGCTTGATGAAACTGAACGTAGTTGAAGCATCAAGCGTACACTCGAGAATTTGGAATGTGACTCGTGGACCAAAGAAAATACGAATGATTCCAACCATGTTGACGACGATAAAAGCTCTGTACCCATGGCGAAGACGAGGTTTCAATACCAAAACAATCGAGTAACAAAACCGAGTCTTCTGGAGATGTTGTTTAAAGAAATATCGATGAATCATACTTACACTGTTTAAACTCGTTGGCTCAAGTGGTATATAGTAGTGGGAATTGTTCATGATCTTGCTAAAGACATGAAAAAATATATAGCAGTGTCTTTGCTTTAGGACGAGGAATCTGATTTTGAAAGTGAAGAGGAAGCAATCACCACAAGAGATTTGCATGCAAGAAGATTCAAAGTGTACTCTGCAAAATTTGTAAATACGGATGGAGTGTTGTGAGAAGAGTACCCTATAGAATGTCATTGACGAGGTATTGTACAAGGCCAACAGAGAATTTTTCAGTTTCTCCCGAGATTGTAGAAGACATTAGTTCACTTTCATTCACAGGTAGAAACTTTCCAGTATTGCATGTCCTACCTTTGGCGGCCCAGAAATCTGTTTATGTTTTTTATGCAATCGATTTATGTAGTAAGTATATTTCTTGATTTATATGCAATGTTTGTTACGTGGACTATCTCGCGTGAGTTACACGTATGTATGGTCTTAAAGGTCTTGACAAGGTAGGCAACTCTCAGTACAAATTAACGACCGTTAACAGAAACACTTTCACAAAACCATAAATATCTTATAAGTACATGGAAGACCACGAAAAAATACATCTCATTAGTCATGAATAATTTTACTGCATTTTGCAGTTTTTTACATTAAAATGTATTTCCATGCATATGGAAAATGCAAATGTTTTTAGGTTTTGTGCCAAATATTTCTCAAAACCTATGCTAGGACACTTATCTAAACATTCGTCATATTTTTGAATGCTAAAACGCGATGCAGATTGGCTAAAATTGTTTTCTCATTCATTCATTCAGATTGGATAAAATTTTTTGATTGTTTTCAAAAATTAAGCGCCTCCCCGCGCTCAACGTTATTGATGGTGTTTGTCGGAAATTTGGAAACCTGTGGGAATTTTTGAAGTGAAACGGCAAAGTGATGAAAGTGATTATTTATTCAATAGTACAACAAAAATGAAATATATTTGGACTTTAAATCCATTCTCATCCAATAAAATTAATAGCTATAGATTGTGTGCCATTTGTAAAAGTTTTTATCAAATTCTTTGCAGTAATTTATAAGTAGGTAGCAAATTGTAAAAGATATTCACGTGTTAATTTCAGTGTCCGTCAAATTTCCTTATTCTCCAAATGTCATTAATCATTTCCGATAAAAAACAGATAGGCAGTACTATGACAGAAAAACGCCTTTTGAATCTCGCGTGTATTTCCATCAACCGCGAGAAATTATTTCAAAAATTTCGATTCGAGAACTTCAAATGCCTTTCTTCAACGACAAAACTAGGAGAATTTTTTAATAATCATTTGTTATTTCACATTTATTGCACCCTGTTTATTTAAAATGGTAAAGCCTTATGTATATTCAATTGTACACACTTTTTAAACCCCATTTTTAAAAAATACATTTCTTTTAGCCACGCCAAAATTGCCACCCCCTGTTGTAGGAAAATTTATCTATCTGCACTGTCAGAGAAATTGTTAGCTACGCCACTGGTTACAGTACATTTTTTGCTATCACTAATCATTTGTAATATTACAATTACTAATAAACGATGATAATTTAATTACTTAATATTATTACTGTAAGCAATGCACATTTCAAGTAAATGGTTTGAACCCGGGAGTATCGTTACATGTTTGTTAATATAGATCGTCCAGGTTGGTATAGTCCTGAGAAGGACTGTTTTTGTTGTTGTTGACTGACGTTTCGACAACCTTAGCGGTAGTCATCTTCAGAGTCAAAAGCACATTTCATTACCACGTTAATCGTTTTCTAGAAGTCCTTTGGCTCTGCGTTTTCACGATTAGTTTTGTTGGTAATGATTTTGTGATATTGACGGATGAAGTTTACATGTCACTTCATAACAGGAAATGGTAGACCGCTTTCTGTGCACGAATGAATAAGTATCACATGGCTAAAGCTTTGTTTACGTTGAATCATGTCATTTGTTGCATGTACTTTGTGCAAAGTTCTTGCAATTTTACACCTCATTTTACCAAACGACCTCATGATCGACCTTCAACGACCGTAGAATCAGTGATTGTTGTCATTTCCTGAGTAAATTCGACACATTTCTCAAGCCATCACTAAAATGACTGCGTTGTTGCTTGGCTGGTTTCGACCATGCTTCGCTACAAAGTTCTGCGTAGTTTGAAAATTTATTTTCTTACTGGAAAAATGGTTGACGCTAAGATCAAAGATTTCGGCTATAATTTATGTCGAAAATATCTTGGTGGGAAATGGAAGAAAATCAGTCCACAACATTTTGAAATTGAACGAATTCAGTAAGTACAATTTTCAAATACGCAACTGTAAGAACTATATTGTTTAGATGGGGCGACAATTATTTAATGGTAAAAATGTTCTCAATGAAATTTAAGGTGAAAATATTCTCTCTATCTCTATTGCCAACATTTTAAAGAGTACTGGGCTGTTTGTGTTAGCTGCCACACTAAATTTCTTCTCAAGATTTATATGTTTCGATGCGATATGAAAGATTTTCTGCAGTTTAGCAAGGCTGCAGATTGCAAAGTGTGATGGATTTCAAAAAGATATCTTCGGTCACACCTAAAGTCCAGGTTCATCTTAATATGTAGAAATTTCTCCAGCAATTATGCCAGCCAAATAAACACAGAATTCTGCAATTGCAGAATTCTCTGGTGTCTGTCCATGAAAGGGGTAAAATTTCTCAAGTGCAGCTAATTTTTTTGTAATTTCCAACTTCCATGTCTCATATTTCTTATGTCTGATATTTTCTTGTTCAAAGTTTTTTTAGTTCTGTTCAGGGGTGGAGGCAGAATACATATGTCAAATAAAATATGCATCCTTGTTTTATATGCAAAGGATCTTCATAACAGTGCCTTTGATTTAGAAATTAATTTCCAGAAGAAAAGATCTTGTGAGATATGATTAATCTAAGAATGGGCTTATTTTGTATATTTATTTAACTAATGCTCTGATCTTACCTCTATGCTTGTTTATCGTTGTTCTTTTGTTGATAAACTTACCTCTCAGAAGAGATGAAATCATAGTTTGAGTGATTATTTTAACCAATACGCTTTTAACAATTACAGTGGTGGATTAACGAATCATTTGTTTCTGTGCTCTCTGCCACATGAATATGTAAATTCAAATCCTGATGGTGTGAACAAAGCACTGCTTCGGCTATATGGCGCATTCTATGCAGATTTGTCTGACAACAATGTTCGCATGATGGAGGAATGCATCATTTGCGGCCTTTTAGCTGAAAAAAAGATGGCCCCAGAGTTGTATGGTATATTTCCTGAAGGAAGACTTGAACAGTTTATTCCTAATGTAAGTAGCAAAAAAAATCAGCGATTAATGTAAGGAAAGTTTATCTTTTTATAATGAGTATATCACCTGCTTGTATGGAAAGAATGTGCCCTAGCTTTCCAGCTTTAATATCAATTTAAATCTGTTCTGGCACAGTTGAGTTTGTATTCCACTGATAGTAGTATAATCAGTATTGATTATTTCATGCTCACTATACAGTCTTTATAGAATAATTGTAAATTCATTCTCATTTGTGTTGGAAAGAGCTTATAATTTTTGAATTAAACTGTTAAATAGTTGAAATTTTCGCAACGTTAATTTTTGCATTGTTTACCAAAGTTTAATTTACTTGTGTTGTAATTTGTTAAAGGTTCGAGCATTAACTAGTCGGGAAGTCCAGTATCCTCGTTTATCACAACAAATAGCTGAGCATGTTGCTGCATTTCATAAGCTAAAACTTCCTCTCTCAAAGGAAGGAACTTGGTTTTTGGATTCACTTCAAATGTGAGTTTGACTTTTTGAATCTTTTGCACCAATCTGAAATAGTTTTGAAGTAAACCCACTTTCTGTTACAACTTTTTTTAAAATATATTCAAGACTTCATATTGTTCAAAATGACCTCACCATCTCCTTATATTATTATTTTATCACAGTGTACAGTATATAATACATTGATTGTACATAAACTATATTTTTTTTGATAGATTTGTGAAGGAAATTAAAGGTCTTAAATTTTCCAATGTTGATAAATTAAAGATCTTGGATGAAATTTTTCATAAATTTGACATTGATGAAATTCTCAAATATATCAGGTATGGAAAATAGTCAGCTACTCAAACACAGAACGGTCATGGGGACTAGGGAGACAGGTCACGTGTGGGGAGGAGCTTGTTGGGAAAGTAGTGTGACTACAGGTGGGGTATTTACATGATTTTGTGATTATACTTGAGATCATACATTGTGACTGACTGATGTAGGATTAGCTAGAAAAGTAGATGATACTGACGGTTTTCCCTGTTTAAAGTTGTCTTAATCTTTGATTTTCTGGTATTTTGAAAGTAAATTTATAATTGGCGCTGATTGGTTGAATGCTCGCCAACCCCGTGTTTCAGAAACTCAGTCTTATCGCAGATTGCGTGGTTTGCGTGGCAAAAATAACGTAAATTTGTCTTTTAATGTTGGTTTTAAGTTATGAATGAAATACATACTTGTGAAAGTTTTGGAGCAACTCGAAATGCATTGAAAGTACTCAATTCGTGCTCCTGCTTGCCACGCATTTTATTTTTTCTTCCAAACTTTCCCACGTTTAGAAACACAGTAAATTTTTTTATTACTTACGTGATAAATGAATACTTATTTTTATACATATGCATTAGGTTGTCGTTGTCTGTTTAAGCTACTACTACTGCTAGCCAGTAGTCTGACAGTGATGTTAAAAAATGTATGCTTCATGCCAGATGAAGATCAAATATCAACGTCTTGATAGAATAATAATGGCTTCATATTTTTCTGCGGTTTTTTTTTATTATGCTGCCTTTGGACTACGTAGCCTTTACTTAAGAATTTTTACAAAGAAAAACATTATATTGAAGCAATTGTATGACGTACTTACTTATTTGGACACACAGTCAATCAACCACAGTACTAAATGAATAAAAACAATAGATTTTTGAGTACTTTAAATTCACATAATCACAAATCATTAATTTATTGAATTATATCATGAGACATCAACTGCTGAAATGCTATGCACAAACCATGTACAAAGTTAATTAAACTAAAAATGCTTATGTGCCAAAAAGATGTTTTAGGATCAATGAATTTAAATGTTGCTTACATTATTGTTATTTTGTTGTTGATGTGTTAGGCACGTGGTTGAAAACAGCCAATCACCAGTTTTCTTCTGCCATAATGACGTACAACCAGGTAAAGATTTCCAACTAGGTTATTGTGAATATTATGGGTTTTTAATAAAGGTTAAATATAATTTAAATACCTACAGGAAACTTGTTGGTGAAAGCAAATGAAGATCTCGATGAGGCAAAAATTCGTGTGATTGATTTCGAATATTCGTGTTATAACTACAGGTGAAAAAAAAGAGTGAAGGATAATTTTCGTTTAAACCGCAAATGAGGAAGGAAGAAAGGAGACATTTTGTTCTAGGTCTGGAATATTATTTCATCTTTGCGCTGCGTAGAGTTGTCAAATATTATGATAGCAAGGGTTTTGTTTGTTCACTTAAGCCCGCCGCACACTGGTAAACTTGCCGCGCGTACTTGTTATTCGTGACAAGTGTGATCGACCAAATTAAACAAACGCGCGTTTGATATTTGACTCATCTGTCACGAATGACAAATGTTGTTCAAAACTTCCGCGCACACTAGGAAATTTTGTCGATCACACTTGTCACGAATAACGAGTACGCGCGGCAAGTTCACCAGTGTTGGGCGGGCTTTAAAGCAGTCAATAATTGAGCAAGGGGGGGGGGGAAGAGCTGGCAACAAAACAACCATATTGTACCCATAATGCTTTTCAACCGGCTGCTTATCTTTCTTCTTGAACATTTTAAATTATTTATTTCATCGAAACTGTTCAATTTTTCTTATTTTAAACATCGTTTACCTTGTCAAACTTTTTTATAATATTTGTTATTTTTTGATTCAGAGGATACGATATTGGTAATCATTTCAGTGAATGGATATTTGATTATAATCATCCACATTATCCCTTTTTTACCGGAGACGTCACCAAATATCCTTCTTATGATCAAAAGGTAATTCACTAATATATGTAATAATTTAAGAAAAGATAAAAACAATTTTATGGTTAAAAATAACCCCCGAACTATAGTTCATATGAAAAGGATGATCTGCTGTTTACAATGTGGCTATCTATTATTGCTTGAATTGAATTACAACATTTATAGCTACCATGTGTTAATGATGTGATGATTTTGCTTTTCCTTGCGGTATAACTATCTATTCTCAGTACTTTATTTCTGTTTTTCTCGTGTGTTTTTTTTTTCTTTTGATTGCTTTGCTTATTTTGCTTTCTCCTCTCGGTGTTTTGCCGTAGAGGTATTTCCCTCGGTGTTTTGCCGTACAGGTTTTCCCCCGGTGTTTCCCGTAGAGGTTTTGTCGTCGGTGTTTCGCCGTAGAGGTATTTCCCTCGGTGTTTTGCCGTAGAGGTTTCCCCGGTGTTTTGCCGTAGAGGTTTTCCCTCGGTGTTTTGCCGTAGAGGTTTTCCCGGTGTTTTGAGGTTTTGTCGTCTGTGTTTTGCCGTAGAGGTTTTTTGTCGTCGGTGTTTTGCCGTAGAGGTATTTCCATTGAGTTCTATGAGACCTGGAGGGAACACGTTAACAAAATTACTATAAATTATTAGCGCGCGGCCCGTGGTCAAAAACATGGCGGATTTTGGTTGTCAAAGTCAGCGGAAAGGCGCGGGCTCATGAAATAAAAATTTCGTGAAAAATTCTTATTCTAAACTCTTCGAAATTTCAGGTATTTTTCGTCCGTGCGTATTTACAAGCTTACAATGAAACGACTGACGTCACGTTAGACGAGATTGAAAAAGTTATCGACGAAGCTGATAGGTAAATATTTTAACAATCGTCCTCTTATATTAATATAGCGCAAGATAAATTTTGGAAATTCTTAGATTTCTATGAGTACGTATGTCTTGACTGATTGATTGACGTAGTTCTCGTTTATTTAAGGTTTAGTTTTTGGAATACGTCAGTTTAGGGTTTAATGATGCCATTTAATTTAGGTTGGTTTTATGTATACCTTTATAGTCTTTTATTACACAGCCTATTCAAGTAACTTTTTACCTATTGTACGCATGTGCTTACATATTGGCGTCGGTTTTGTTTTTCTGCGAATAAATGTTAATTTTACGTATGTTTTAAAAATATTTATGAAATAACATCAGCTTTGTTTTCCTTTTTCTATAGATTGTCTCTTCTTTCTCATTTCTTTTGGGCGATGTTTTCAATTCTTCAAAGTTATAAATCCTCGATCAATTTTGGTTATCTCGTAAGTAGATGAATTGTTCAATAGTGTTGTTTACCGTTAGATTTACATCACGTGACTGAATTTGGCTTTTTCTTTCTTGTATTGTCGTACCGTGGTATTGTATCCTAAACACCATTTGCTATTTTTAAAATACCCTATCTTATAAGGAACATTCTACATCGAACAATGTATCTCGCAATTCAAAGTATTAATCTCACATACAACGTATTAGTCTCACAAACAACGTATTAATCTCACATACAACGTATTAGTCTCACATACAACGTATTAATCTCACATACAACGTATGAATCTCATACAACGTATTAGTCTCACATACAACGTATGAATCACATACAACGTATTAATCTCACATACAACGTATTAATCTCACATACAACGTATTAATCTCACATACAACGTATTAGTCTCACATACAACGTATTAATCTCACATACAACGTATTAGTCTCACATACAACGTATTAGTCTCACATACAACGTATTAATCTCACATACAACGTATTAGTCTCACATACAACGTATTAATCTCACATACAACGTATTAATCTCACATACAACGTATTAGTCTCACATACAACGTATGAATCTCACATACAACGTATTAGTCTCACATACAACGTATTAGTTTTACAAACAACGTATTTAAAATCGTCAGAAAATATCTTGAGAAATTCGAACCTCAACTTAAATAGAAAATGTTACGCAAATACTACATTCACTGCAAGATGGTAGTTTAAACAGTTCTTAAAAAGAACTGTGAGTTTACACGCCTTTTATCACCATTGCCCAGTGTTATTTGCACACGCCCCATGTGGAAATCAACTTGTATGTTGACAATGGTAATCGTGTTAAAATAAAATTATCTATCTAAACAAAACATGTTTTGCGAAATATATATTCTGTTTCTTCTATGAAATAATGAAAACGAATGAATTCAAAAATTTTATTAAAACCTAAACAGACAAACAGAGTTGTTTGCATGCAGTTTAACTGGTGCATTATTGTACGTTGAATGGGGCCTCTAACATGTACACAAACTTGTTTACATTTTTGCAGTAAATATTTTCTCAATTAATCCTTAGTAAATATTATTTTAATAAGATTGCCTTTTCAGTATAATGGGATGATGTTATTGATTTCCTTAAGGCTAAAGTTCATGTATAGTTAATATGTCTTCATCTACTTGATTACTTCTCTTTTTCTTTCAGGAATACGCCCTTTTTCGAATGGAATGCTTAAATCATTTCAAGCATTTTTCCGAGGAGAAACCTGGAGACAAGTTTCGTCATGATAATGGTAAAATCCATTGTGATGTTTAGGGTGAAGTACATTTTTTGGTGATTAGAAAGAATGTCATTCAGATGTAGCATGTATGTAAATTATCTCCACCAACACAATTGTTTGTTTGCGTCTTCATTCAAAGTCTTCTTGAATAACGTGGTTTCTTTTGATTTTCTAATTACTAACAGTAATGGGCTTAAATGTAAGGTGTGTATGACTGCGTTCACTTTTGTGTGAATTTCTACTCAAATTTTCAAATGAATTATCTAGTGGTTTAACTCTATCTAAACAACAAGGAGTTAGACACACTGTGTTGTCAATAGGTTATGTGCAACCATCCTCTTTGGCGGTAACAAGTTTGCTTCATGACAAACCAGATAATATATCAGATAGTCGCATGAAATGCATGACAAATCCAAGATGGCGTGAGAACGAGGCAAAAAACATTAAAATTTTTTGCAATTAACTTTCACCACAAACGTCAAAGAAATGAAAGAAAAGACGTCACTGCAAAACTATAGCATTAAATCTGCCATCATTTGGGGAAGAAAAAAATTTATTATTTCACCACAGCATTTTTCAAGAATTTTTTCCACGCTGTTTTAAAAAATGATGATTGTAAAAGTTCTATCGAAAGAATTATTATCAAATGTAAATATTATGCAAAGTTTCATAAGATGTATTCATGAAAGTTAAGAAAACACAATATTAAATATTCTTTGTCATTTTCATTTTCATCTCTGAAAACTTTAAGGATTTATAGTTTTTTTTCCAAGAAAGCCAACTCACACTTCTCCCACCGTCGAATGCTGTACTATAGTAGTGCCCATTCAGATTGGAAGAATGACAATTATTATACCACCAAGCACCTTTCAGGACAGTGGCGCAGTTTCTTTCACTTTTGTCATTATCTGAATCTTTTGTTGAAAACGCCATGCCATTATGAATACGTAATGAATCTCCAGCAGTTCCTAAAAAAAGTAATTTTGCTCAGAAAAATTTTACGTCATTTAGCTGATGTTATTTTACAATTCTCCTTAAGAATTGCGGAAGTCCCAACCACAATCATGCACAATTATGTTGACTGGACAATATCGCTGGTATTATAGTTGTTGTTACTAATTTATTAAACCATTTATCCTTCTCGAAATCAAGTAAATCGCAAAAGTAAAAGTTGTCTACGAATTAGCTACATGTCACGAAGGCTTTTAACTTTCTTTCACCCCACCTTCATTGCCCTGAAGTTTTTCTCTACCCAGTCTATTCACATTGATCTCAATTGTTACTTGGACTGATTCTTATTATATTATAGATTTTCAAAATTTGTTTGCTTTGGCCTGTTTCATACGTAGCGTTTTAAATAAGCCGAATGCATTTAAAACAACAGATAATTTGGAATTTTATCTCATTTTTTTTTTGTCTTTAATGCGTTCGGTGCCAGAGCTAGAACAACGGGTCTGGGGCGAGCGCGGAGCCGCCATTTTCGTGACTACTTGCAAGTTAAACGTGTAATAAAACTGTGTGAAAATGGCTAAATAAGCATAATAATAAAGAAATTCAGCCTAGTTTGATGGAAATTTTAAATATATCGGAAACCACAATCTAGCTTTTGGCGTTTTTGTGAATAATTACTGCAAACCAAACTCAATTTCGTGGATTTGAGCTACATTCGCTGTTGACTAGTTCGTGCTTTGAAACTAATTGTGACCATTGAGTTCTATAAGACCTGGAGGGGAAATGTCAACCAAATTACTATAAATTATTAGCGCGCGGCCGTGTGGTCAAAACATGGCGGATTTTGGTTGTCAAAGTCAGCGGAAAGACGCGGGCTCATAAAATAAAATTTTTTTCGCCCACCCGGATTTGACAACCACAATTGCGATTATATAAAATATCAATGCCAAGCATAAAAACTTTAGAAATTTTATCTTTAAAACATGGTGCAAACTTGTTTGCTATACGGATGCTGAAGTAATGTCAGAAAAGGAAACATTTCATGACACCGGTAAACAACGTAAGATTGTTTACCATTTAAAGTGTTCAGTGTTTTGTTTTAAGTCAATACTTGAAGTGTGATGGTATATATTTTGTGAATATTTTTACTCCTAAGTTATAATCTAAGTTATGTTTATGCAGTCTTATTTGTTCTTTACTTAATCGCTTGCTAGACGAGGCAAAGCAACCAGTTCTTATCGCGATATGCATATCTTAAAACTCCTTGTTTCAACTGAGTTGAAATGGAGGATTTGTTCATGATATTTTTCTGAAAATATGAAGCAAATATTAAGGAAAGAACTGTATTGAAATCAAATGCAGTGCAGGATTAATTAATGAACGATTTGGTACATGTACAATAAAAATACCTGTATTAAACAGCAAACCTGGACAATTTGACAGATTACGGAAAATCATGATGATGGTGTGTAAAGGTTTGCTTTTTGCTAAAAGTTTTATAAATGCCATCTGGTGTCTCTGTAAATGAATTGTTTGTTATGCAGTGTAGTAAATAGGTTAGTATATCAAAATCAAGATAAAAACTACTTTGTTCAATAATGTGCCAAATTTTGCGCCTACCTTGAAATATTTGCTCAAGAAAAGCTTATGATGACATGCATGAAACATTATATTTAGTACTGCATCATCTGACAAAATCCATACGTTTTTCAATTCCAGGTGATTAAAAATTCACATAAGATGCATTGGTTGCATTGAAGTTGAATGTGGAAGAAGCAAAAATTGATGGCAAAGAACTTTTTATGTCTTTTGAAGAATTACGATATCATTTAAAAGAGTAAGACTAGCAATCTAGTAAAAGAAGCAACATCTGTCTTCAATATGAGACTTTTCCAATTATGTATAGTTACTTTGTACAAAATCCTATATTAGAAAAACTTGATTTTTAAGTCATTCACTGATATTTTTACCAAAAGACAAAAAGAAAAATTCAAAGGCATAATGTAAAATTCAAAAGTTTTCAAGTTGTTTGAACCTAGAAAAAATTAGTATAGGTAACTGTAATTTGTAAGGACACAAAAGAAAAGTAGTGCAAGAAGGTTAGCATTTTTGAGAATTAATAAGTTCTTCTTGACATACATTACACAAGGCCATAATTTTATAAATAATAACTGTATATTAACAATTATACAACATGCTAAATATCTTCACCTACATTATAATTATTTAAACAGGTTTGCCTTCATGCAGCAATAAGAAAAGTGTTATGTCAGAGAAACCAATGCACTTTAATTTTAAGAAATAGTACTTTCAATGGTAAATTAATGTAGTTCTGTCCAGTAGTAGATCCATGGTTGTCAATGACAATCCAGTTTCTAATATCTTGGCTCAAAACAGAACCAGCAACATGATTATAGAATTTCTGAATTTTGTTCTTTTCTCTCCTAGTTCAAGATATTTTTCATAAGTTCTTAGTAGATTTATCAGAATATCATAATATTTATAAGACACCCAGAATCAATCTTACCAAAAACTCAAAAAAATTACATACCTACTTACAATATATTTCCAGTCGATTAAGTCGTAGGGTAAGCTAACTTTTCTAACTCCTTTTGGACATTCTAACTAAGATTTACCCATCTATTTAAGAAAGACAGTTGCACCAAGCTGTTATCAAACAGTCAAAAACACAAGTAATGCTAATGGGATTATGCATTTTAGCTTAACGACACATTTACAGTGTTAAGAATGCCGTTTGATATTTATTTCTAATATAGCTAAACATTATTTGACAAAATGTACGTTATTTTCAGGTAGATTTACCTCATTTAAATGTGTATGTCTATTTCACAAAAACCTGAAGCATTATTTTCAACATTTTATGCTTACGGTATCGTTGCTGTTTTCGCTGGTTGTCATTAATATAAGCAGTAATAGAAATCCAGATTCGGGAGGGAGCGAATGTTAAAAAATTAACAATTGAGCTGTTATAATGTATTTTGACTAATATATGTATTTTGACTTAAACTGTGTCTACCATTGAATCGGTGTTATCCATAGTTGTACAAAGTTTTGTTTTGAAGCACTGTAGTCATGAAATTTTGCTTTGGTAGTACATATTTTGCAATGTAGTCAGGCATAAAAATTTAATGCAGACAGATTACAAAGGTTTTTTGCTGGAAAAGTATGAATTTAAAATATTTGTTAGATGCAGTAGCTCTTATATTGTATTAATCTAAAGTGAAGTTGTTGATTTCTTTATTGATTGTGAAACTGTGATTATAGTTAAAGTTGAATTAAAATACAAAATGGTATAGGCTTCTATTTTGGTGCGGCATTTGTTGAAAAGGAAATTATGTTTGTGTATTATAAAACAATTCTGCTGTTGAAGAACATTATTTTTCGCTATAAATGTTACTGTTTGTACAGACTTTGATATTGTATATGAGTCTAATACAATTTTTAATAAAACGTAGAAAATTAATAAGTTGAGTAATGACAAAACTTCTGCATATTTTTCCAAATTATAAAGACCAAAGACCACACCAAATCATTGATTGTGTAAAGACCAGAAATAATCATTGATAACCAAATCGAACATGCTCTGGTTTAAAGTACAGTCAGAATATATATTTTATTACCAGTAATGTATTTTACCCAGCTGTTTCAGTAAATATTTTATTTATGATTACTGATACTATACTTTCAAAGGATTTCCTAAAGATGCAAAATACAATATTCGAAAGTATATTATTTTAGCATATTGGATTAACAATAATTATCTGTTGAAGTGGTTAAGAACTTGTAAATTAGAGTCATTTCTGAACATAATGATAAGTCATAATCTTTCTATAAAGAACAGGCTTTGTATGTTGGAAAACTATTGAATCGTTAGCATTAGGACAAATATTTCCAATGATGTTTTACTCGAAAACAATCTTCGTAAATAAACCTTCAGGTCAAGATCAGTTAGACACAATGGCCACTACGCACAACCCAATCTATCGTAAAGCATTTCTTTCTTTTTTCCCGATTCCATGATTCTGGCGATATACACTAGGTGCCAAAAAAATGAGTCCACTAAATATCGAATGCATATTTTTAGTTTTGAACCATATCACCACTCTGTCACAACAATGTTAGGTTTTAAGTTCTCGAAAAAGCAATATCAGTATATGGTATATCCTCCCTTAGCTTTCAAAATGGCTTCAACTCTTTTTGGCATTGATTTAAAAAGATTTTGAAGTGTAGATTTTTCAATATTATGCCAACATGTAGAGATTACATCCCATAGCCTGTCCTGGCTTGTTACGTCACGTTTCACTTTTTCTCTTTTTAACTCATCCCATAAGTGTTCAATTGGATTAACATCGGGCGATTGAGGCGGAAATGCCATGAGCTTCAATTCACCTTGATTTTCTTTGTTCCTTAAATAATTTGTACACAAGTTGGAGCTGTGTTTCGGATCGTTATCCTGAAGTAAGGTAAATCCTCTTCCGCTTAACCTTTTGCCATATGGTACAGCATGCCTTTGGAGAATAGAATGGTATTGCTTTTTATCAAGATTGCCTTTTCTTCTGTAAAGACTCCAAACACCATTAAAGCTGAAACAGCCCCAGACTTGAATGTTTCCACCTCCCTGCTTCACGGTGGACTTGAGGCACTGACTTGACAATCTTTCACCACATCTTCGTCACACATAAACACGGCGATTATTTCCATGTGTTTCAAACTTTCATTCACCAGTAAAAAGTACTTTTTTCCAATTGTCTACGTTGTAATGCATGTACTTTTTGGGCCATGAGAATCTCTTCCGCTTATTTATCGGGCAAAGCAACGGCTTGGAAGCTGCAACTCTTCCTTTCAGACCACTTGCAGCCAATCTCCTTCTCACTGTTGTTTTGCTGATTGCTTTCTCTCGGGTGGCGTTAATTGACAAGTTAATGTTGCTAGCAGTTGCTCGTCTGTTGCGCAAAGAACTTAGCTTTATGAACTGATCTTCTTTTGTTGTTGTTATACGTGCTCTCCCAGGTTTTGGTAAGCTGGAATAACATTGCGTCTTTTTAAATCTTCCCACGGTTCGCTGCATAGCTCCTTTGGACACTCCCAGCTTTGCAGCAACATTTCGTTGTGAGTAACCTTCGTTAGTGAGAGCAACAGTTTGTCCTTTAACTCCTTCATTTAAATCTTTAGCCATTTCCCAATGTACTGCCCATGGGCTGAGATATTGTGAAATATCATGCAAACAATTGTGAAAGACAATTTCAGGTCTCACTGCGCATTTTCAAGTGACTACTGTAACTATATATTTCAAAAGACACATTTTTTCCCACAAATTTTTCCAATATTGGAACTGGACTCATATTTTTGGCACCTAGTGTATAGTTACATGTTTTAGCTATCAAATAATCAATTATTGTAACCATACCTCCAAAAAATCAAAATATTTTCTCAAAATACAAAGAAACTTGTAATAATCGCCATATAAGAACTAGTTGAAATTTCAAAATTAGGAACGAAAATGCGGAAATTAATCATGTGATCGATATTGTCCAGTCAACGTTCGCAAACCAGAGAACAATACATGTCCGAACTCTTACAAATAGAGGGCTCTGTTCGGTGCATGTAAAGTTTGACTTATGAAACAGACCTTACTTAATGGCGCACCTGGGTATTTTTCCGACGCTCAATTGATATATTTGTGTTTCATGCTTATAAAAGTGAATTGTCCATGTAAACTTAAATAAATTTCTGTTATGTTTTAGGTTGTTGCTAAGTTCATAAAAAACTTTTACATGCAAGAACAAGTTGTAATGTATACATCATTTAGGCTTTCAAAAACTTGCATTTACAATTATTTACTAGGGCTTACTTCAATGCTTGCATTTTATAAAAAAGATTTCAGTCAATGATCATTAGACAATCGTATTCACAGTATAGATTCTTTCTTATGTACCAAATAATTTAGTCGTGTTTATTAACTACATGTTGTTCAGGTGCTTGGTTATCTTTACGTAATTTACAAAGCTGCAGTTGAATTTGCATTTGATATTGATGATAAGCTAATCACAATTATTGCATGTCACAATCAATCTTTGCAACAGAATCGTTCGCAAATTGGAACGACTTCTTAGTTTACGTTTGTTTGTTGTATTTTTTCGGTAAGTTTTTAAGCTCAAAATTAATTATATTTTTACTGATAAACAAGGCTTTAGTTCGAAACCAACCGTTACTATCCGTTTTTTTCAAAACTTGCAGAATCCCCCATCGCAAACTGCAATCACTCAAATCATTCCAACATTTTGCATATGTCAAACTCACGCTTAGAAATTTTCCCGTTTATATTTACGTATTGACTCACCAGAATATGCTCCACGACTTAGTTGATATTTTTTACTTTCATTCTTTACAGCAAAATAATCATATTCAGCATATGCTTTGTTTCCTGACCAGTCTCCAAGGTCTACACGAAGTTTGTTTCTCTTGGCTGATGTTAGTCGGTATATTTTATCTAATCCAAGCCAGAATTCAGAAGTAAGATTACCAAATCCTTGTTTATAGTCTTTCCAACCGCGATAGAAGTTTACACTTCCATCTTGACGACGTTGAAACACAGTCCAACCTCCACCAGATGACGTCATATCACAGAAGACACGGAATCTGCCCTGGCCATCTGGATCAATTACATAAACTCCGTTCTTTTTTTCACCTTTTTTGTAAAGATCTGCACAGTTTTTTCCCTGAAAAAAAGTTTTATTAAAAAAGCTATTGCATTGTACGTCTTATGGGTTTTGTAACTCATTAAACCTATAAGCAAATTGTTACACAGCTTTCCTGCGCATACATCCATTGTGCTAAATAACTATTTTGTTCATTTTATAATTAAATGTTAAAACAAATTAGCAATAAAATTGACTCAAGATCATACAATTGAATTCTTATCTTTGAAATCAAGAGAATTTCAGTAACTTAAACGATCAATTTATTTTATAGTGATTCTGTGACCTGTGGCGTGTTTGATTTATTGTAGAAAACAAATATATCTTCTGATATTGTCAGTTATCGTTCGGCTGTCTGTACGTACATGATGCAGAGCATGTTTAAATAAAAAGGTTGCTAATAATGGCTTGTTATGATAATAGATGCATTTAACGTCTCTTACCGCAAACTTTCATTATAAGAACACAAAACCTGTTTAAAATGGTCAAATTGAGTAGAAACAAAATCGCACTTAAACATTTCGGAATTTTACATTTTATATTTGAAATTCACCAATGCACAGTTTCCATGCATAAATCAGTTAATATTATAATTAAACATTATTTAAGATGCTACAGGCGTGGTAAAGTTGGTTAATGAACTACCGTTCCGATTTAAAGACAATATGTTTTATTAGATTAAAGCCCAAATTTTTATTTAGGTAATGTTATCATATTTTTAATATAAATGATTGACAATTAAGCAGACAAATTGAATGATATTAACTGATTCTAAACATCAACTGATGTTTTTATTGATGATGACTTAGCGAGCATTTCACTGATCATTAATATATATTTCTTAATAAAGGAATAACACAAATCTTTTCATGTGCAAGATTCTTCAACACTCCTTACTGTCTTCGCTAAAATAGAAATTTATTTTTTGTTCAACAGACAAACGAAACTCCATTTCATTGCCAATATAAATGTAATAAGTACATAATTTTCCACCAGCTATATTTTCAAAATGACGTTTGTATTTTATATTACATTATATTAAAAATGCAAGAAAGAGTAATATTTATCATGCATTGCTTTAATCCAATATGCTCTAATCAATGCAGAACAAAAGAAGACCTAAAAATAAAAATATGTCGGTAGGATAGTATGAGGGTTTGCAAGAAGATGATTTCAAAAACGTACACTTGATCAGGCTAACAAAAAATGAGCAAAATTTTTTTTTAAAGGAACTTTAAGTCAGATTTAATATAGTTTTGCACAACACTTACGTAGAGCAAATTAGCGTGAATTATAAATTATTTAAAATTAACGCAAATGCCCACTTAAGAAACATTTTACAATCAACTAGCTAATTTCTTTATTCTTACCGTCGGTAGTAGACTTTGATAAAAAGTCCATTTTCCTTCTGAGGCAACTTTCGTTAAATTGCTGTCTGTTATCATGTTAGTAATTTGGCAGTTTATCTCATGTTCTTTTGCATCAAATAAGAAATTGAAGCCAACACATAGCTTCTGTTGATGACATTTCCTGAAACATTCAATGTGATTGGGAACAGCATGAGTTGAAATGATATCTTTCGGTGCAAGAATCTCACCTTAAAATAGAGAGCAAAACAGAATACATTACAATAGGTGTAAATTATTCACAAAGATAAGAAAGTTCATTTTCTAGTCATTATATACATAATAAAATTGAAATTTACAAAATTCAATGAGACAAGAAGCAAAAGAAAGTCCCGAATTATCTTCGTTTCTCAAAAGTAACCAATCATCATTTATAATTAAACGAAAACGAAAGAATTTCTGTACGTATATTACATAGACGGGATGATACAATGGTAGCTACGATATTGCCCTAAATTTGCCAAATTTTATGTTGCGTTTGAATCGTCATCAGTAGATTTTTTAGTAATTTTTATGACAACAATCATATAAACATGCAAAAGAAACTTATTTCGTTCATAACATGCAATCCACGCGGCAAAAATAGTAAGACTTTTGTTGCGTTAATTCAAAAATGAGATATGAACATGTTTTTAATGTCTAGCGTCTTAAAATTCCTGAAACTTCTGTCAGGGTATGAGGGAGGGGTGGGTGAGACAACTCTCCAATCTTTTACAAGCTTTGGACTAGATAGATAGATAGATAGATAGATAGATGATTTATTTCTTAAAAACTGGCAGCCATATTGCTGAAATACGTTTAAGATTACATATAATACATGCATAAATAAATTAACTAAATTACATCTTTAATGAGTTAAAAGTTATAAAACCATTTCTAAAACGTTTGGTATTAAAATTAGTATTGAATGAAGATTGAGTCCTAAGTTCCACAGTTGAACGTTCTAAACGAGGAGGAAAAAGGTCATGAAGCTTATGTGAGGAATCTGCTACTATCGTCTGAAACAAAGCTGTTGTTATATCATTCCTCCTTTCGCTAAGGCGTTGTAAATTAGTAAACTGCAGAGCGTTTTCATATTCTTGATGAGGCAGGATTATTTTTAATGCTCGCTTTTGGACTGACTCTAGGTTATCTGACAGATACAATGTCAGACTATTGTGGAAGACTGGGCAAGCATACTCCAAGACAGGTCTTATACACGTTTTGTAAAATTGGAGCAATTCCTTGACTTCGATATTTGCTCGTTTTAGTTGAATAAGATAATAGAGGCGTTTACGGCATTTCTTAATTATTTCATTTACGTGGATGTTCCACTATTGGTTACTGGCTATAACCAATCTCAAAACTTTCGCGTGTTGGACAGTATCCAGTGTAATGTTATTGATGGTAATTGGTTGAAGGTCATTGGTATTAGATCCAAAACAAATTCGCATCTTTTTACATTTGGTTTCATTTAACTGGAACTTATCACGCGAGATGCTGTTCGCTAATGTGTCCATTTGGTTTTGTAAGTTACTTGTTTGATCTTTCTCAATTACTTCACTAACAGTGGTATCGTCCACGAATTTCCACATTTTATTATTTGGTAACTTGAGATCGTTAATCATTATCAAAATAGCCAAGGCCCCAATTTTGTGCCCTGCGGAACGCCTGCAGGTACGAGTTCCCACTCTGAAAAGCAATCGAATTTCAGCTTTACTCTTTGTTTCCTGAAGGAGAGGAAATCCATAATCCAGTGTAGAACCCATTTCGGTATATCAAATGAACGTAGTTTTTCAACCAATAGGTTATGATCAATCAGATCAAAAGCTTTCTTGAAATCCAATAACACACACGGCCGCCCCGTTACCATCAGTTGCTTTATTCCACGACTGTAACATACTAAGTAAAGCTATAGTTGTGCTTGAATTTGGAATTGCCCCATACTGATTAGAGTCTATCTTCTTAAGTACAGCTGGCTTGACATAATTTTCCACAACAAACTCCTCGGCTACTTTTGATACAATCGTAGTAAGTGATGTAGGCCTTAAGTGTTTATTAATATCTCGTACAGGTTTCTGCTTTGGAATCGGTGTAATATTTGCTTTTTTCCATGATTCTGGTAACCGGGCCTCTTTAAAGGAGCTGTTTATAATATCTGCCACGGGAGAGGCCAATAAATCAGCATTCTCTTTTAGAACCCAGGCGGGAATACCGTCTGGGCCAGTTGCTTTCCTTGCGTTAAGAGCTGACAACATCTTGAAAGCAGTAAACTCAGTGACAGGTAATAACCTCGGGAAATCATCATTCTCATTATCAAAGCATAACTGTTGGGGCAGTGGGTTAAAATCTTTCATGGGTGTTAGAAAGGATTCGTTGATCATGTTTGCAAGTTGCTCAGGAAAGTGATCAGAGGGTGTTAGTGCATTATCAATATTTTGCAACGTTGACATCATATCTTCCTGTGAAGAAACCGACGGTGAAATACCACTTAACTTTTTGATTTCCTTCCACCAACTTGCAGATGAGCACGATTTTAAATGCTCTACTTTGTTTTGGTAAAACGTTTCCGACAAGATTTTCTTTCTCGGTTTACTTGGTTTCTTAATTTCTTGAAGGAGTCAAGGTCTTTTGTGCAAAAGCTTTTTCCTTCGGCGGATCAGTTGTTTTAGCAATTTGGTCATCCAAGGAGGCTCATTATTGATCAGCACCTTCTTTTTTGTGGGGAGTAGGAAATCAAGACCAAAGTTAATGATGAGCTCTAACATTTTCATTTTGTCGTCACTATTTCCTCCTACCCACTGTTCGACATTAACCTCTTCTAAATATTTACCAAAGGCCGAACGTTTGGATGGTCGCAATTCCCTTGACATTACCACTACTTTTGTCCCAAAGTTTTCATATCTTTTTAATGGTTGCACTTCTACGGTGACATGATCGGATAGTCCAAAGGGTGGACGTTTAATTGGAGAATCGTAGAATTCTTTCAAATTTGTTAAAATCAAATCGAGCTTATTATTGCCACGAGTAGGGAAATTTACGATCTGACGCAGTTGGAAACTATTCTTTAACAGACGAACGTTCAATTTGTTAAAATCGCCCGAGATAATTATCCCACAGTTTGGAAATTTTGTTTCAACTGTTTGTAGTGATTCAAAAAGATAATTGATCATAGCCTCATCATTCGCCCCCGGTGGGTGGTACAAATTACATAAAATAATATTGGACACGCCTCTTGGTAAGCGGGTCAGTCTTAGATCTAACCATAATGCTTCGAACTCATTTGTTAAAAGGTCTTGCAGGATACTAAAGTTAATTGTATTTCGAATATAGACGCAAACACCACCATGAATGCGTTCACGTCTATCGCGTCTAATTAAATTATATCCGGGTAGCGAAACAATGTTATCATCAATATGACTTTGCAACCAAGTTTCCACGATGCATAGAATATCCACACTTGAACTGGCAATGTACGCATGTAGTTCATCGATTTTTGGGGCCAGCGACATAATATTAGACAACATTATGGATGGTACAAATACATTTGGTGATCCACAACGTTTAAAGGATACTCTTGGAATACAATTAGTTATAATTTCTATAAAGTTGCATTTGCCATAATTGTATCCCTTCTTTATTTTAATATGTTTGATTGGTTTTCTCTGGGTTATACGAACATCAATGGAGAAGATGTTATCATTGGTTGTGTAATCTGATGCAATTAAGCCACGAAGCATTCGATCCGTTTTCCTTCCCAGCTTAGCCCCGAGACCAGTCCTATACTGAGAACAAACGTCAACATGCGGTTCAACAGTCGGGCAAGTTTCAGGAATTTGTTGGGAAAATTTTCATAATTTCAGTGTTCCATTATTTTAAGAAGTACAACTGGCAGGGTTTTGTACGCGTGCATATAAAATCTGATTACAAATCATTAAAAATTTTAAGATAAAGCCCTGCAAATTCTTTAACAAATGCATGACGTGTCAACATGTTATGTGTAAACTCCGTTTAATTTTACTGAGGGAAGCTCAGCGAAAGCAGCCAATAGTGTCAATTTATCGTTAGTTTGCAACATTAAATTCTTTGATCATATCTTTGTATAGTTATATTCACATTATTGTGCATGTTTATTACACCGTGTTTTTATCCGTGTATAATTTATTTGACATAAACAAACCTGAGTTCAACGAAGATTCAAATTCACACGGGCTATTTTTTTGCGTTTGCTGACCATTAAAACCCAGGTTTAACCTTGGTTTGACTCCACCCATATCAAGAAGTGGAATGAATTAAACCCAGGTCAAACCTGTGTTAATGGTGATCACGCGCAAAAAAAGACATACAGGGCACATTTGAACCAGGGTTAAGCCCAGATTAGCTAATGTCGTGTGAATTAGGCTCCAGTTTGTATCAATGTATAGTTAGTTGTTTGTACTTGTAATGATTGATGAATTAATGTTTGCGTTGTTAGATGTAGAAATTCAATATCAACCTTAGACGGGAGATAGATTCCGTAACACAAACATAAAGATGAGAAATTAAGAATATTATAAGTTTTTCACCTGCAGTTAACAAAAAAATTCTTGGGCTGCACTACATAAAGACGCTTTCTATAAATAAACTTAAATGAGCCCAAACCTTTAGGCGTATAGTTTTATAGTATTTCCAATTATATGTCACTTCAAAAGTGTAAAGTTATGCTTGCAAAACTGCATGATTTTTATTAAGCGTGAGTGGTGGCAGATAAAATTTCTGATTAACAAAACTAATAAACTTTATAACTATATATCTGTCCGATGAATTACCAAACTTTTTACACAAGTTTCGGCATTGAACGCAAGCAATATACGAGAATGAGTCGAAGAAATTAAAGACACAAGAGAAGTAAGTTTTATTATTTAGATGTGATGACACAATTTCAAAAAAATTATTTTACTGGCAAATCAAACTAAAGACCAACAAAGCTAGATAGAAAGCTTTGTTTCAAGTCATGTAATAAGCCAACCAACCTTGTCTGCTCGGTCATTACCGTTAAATATTGGATTTTAGTCTTTGAGTAGATAACCTCGCCGTACGGTCTCTGTATTTAGCTAAAAAGCCCTTGGTCGGATTTATCTCGGCGAAGACCTCGAGCTTTGTTAAAGGTTCAACGAAAAATATATTTCCCTCGCGTTAAGTTAATAAAACACAAGAATGGTTTTTAAAACATACGCGTTTTAAAACATACGAGTTTTTTATATCCTTAAATTCATTTTCATTATTACGTTATCTTTGTTATATTGTAACATACCGTTGTTTTTTGTCGTTGTAAAAACACTTTGTGAACTTTGACAAGCATTATTTGATGCATTGCAGAAAGCGACTAAAAGAAAAATCACAAAAACACGCATCGACATCTTGCACTAAAGAAAGAAACACTTTATGTTTGAAAAATGTTTTTGGCAACAATTATATAGCCACCATCATGAAGAATAAATTATATTTTGCACATGCAGCTGTGTTCAATTTACCTAAATTACATTGAAAAGCACTTTTCCGATATTTTGGGCATGTTTAAATGCCATAAAAGCCGATTTTTGTTTAACTCGTAGAAGCTTGTAGAAATATTTTCTTGCTTGATGATAATGGAAAGATTGGTTTATTGGTGAACAAACCTTGTTCACATTAACTATCTCTTTTCTGACACCTAACACATTAAGACAAAACTCATATATAAATCATTAAGCACTAGAATATGTCTTCCTATAACACATATCATAATAATAATTAGTAGTTAATAATTAATAAATGTCCACCTTCTTTGTATTAATTTGATTCGCAGATAAAAATCTTTGCTAGCTAAAACCTTTGCTAGCTAAAAACTTAGCTTCTACAGACGACCTGTTTTGTTTTGTGGTTTGAAATAAAATTTGCTAAAGTTCCATAATGAGTTCTTTAATTACGATATCTAGCTATAATATTTGCGATAATGCCCGAGAAATATTTTTATTGTCAAGTGGATGCAAATTAAAGCTTTTGGGTACAATTATTGACGTGTCGTTTTTATTATTTATGTCGCTGTGCAATAATGATAAGTACTCAGTTTATAAATAACGTGAGTCACTCAAACACAGAACGGTCATGGGGATTGAGAAGAAACGGCAAGGTAACATGGCGGGAGAACTTTTTTGGAAACTAGTGTGTCTACAGTTGAGGTATTGACATGATTTTGTGATTATAATTGAGATCATACATTGTGACTGAGTGAGCGTACGTACGATGTAGGATTAGCTAGAAAAGTAGATGATACAGACGGTTTTCTCTTTTTAAAGTTGTCTCAGTCTTTGATTTTCTGGTATTTTGAATATAAATTTACAAAATACTTTTTGAAGACACGGCCACTGATTGGTTGAATGCCCGAAAACCCCGTGTTTCAGAATCTCTATTACAGTCTCGTAAAAGTATCGCAGATTGCATGGTTTGTGCGGAAACTATTAATGAGACAATTTTTCAAACAACATGTCAATAAACTTCTCTTTTTAATATTACTTTAATAGGCTATTTTATGAATGTAATAAAAGACATATTTACTTGTTTCCATTGAGTTATAGAAATTCGTACTTGTGAAAGTTTTTGAGCAATTCAAAATTGCTCGGAAGCACTCGCCGTCGCAATTTGTGCTCGTGCTTGCCACGCAACTTCTTGTTTCTCTCCAACTTTCTCGCGTGTGGAAACACGGAAAATATTTTGTATTTCTTACATGATAAATGAATGCTTATTTTTATACGTAGCTATATACGTATGCATTACGTTGTCCTTCTCTGTTTAAGCTACTACTACTACTAGTAGTCATATCTGACAATGATGTTAAAAAATTCATGCTCCGTGCCTGATAATGTCGTGAATGTTAGCACAATCCAGTAAAAAGAATTGAGATCAGAAACTTGTTATGTTGAGTTAATAAGAGCTGTCGAAATGTGGGTGGGCTGTTGTTGTAAAAGAGTTGTGATGTGAATGATGTGATTTGAGAGAGATAAACAATAAAAGACAATTACTCAAGTTCAATTTGGACTTCCTCGAACTAATTGTGAGAATCGAACGAAATTCACGACAATAAAGATTAAATATTAACGTCATGATAGAATAATAATGGCTTCTTGTTTTTCTTGGGGGTTTTTTTAAGAAGCATTTGGACTACGTAGCAATTACTTAAAAATTATGACAAACAAGAACATTATATTGAAGCAATTGTATAACGTGTAGCTCCTTACTCATTTGGACACACAGTCATTCAACCACAGTCAATTAATGTCTCAAAGTATTGTAATAAGTAAATACGTGACTGATTTGTTCTTATGTGAATTTTAAAGTATACTTGCTCAAAAATCTATTGTTTTCATTCATTAGTTAAACTACTGAAAAGTCATGCCTAAAACATATACAAAGTTTATTAAGCTGTAAATGTTATGTCAGAAAATATCTGGAGGAATACTTACGTGCAAACCTCCACCTATATAGGAAATGTTAGGCAAATACTACATTTACTGCATGATGGTAGTTCTAACAGTTCTTAAAAAGAAATGTGAGTTACAAGCATTCTATCACACATGCCCAGTAATATTTAAAATAAAAGATGTTTTGCAAAAAAACAACTAAAACAACTATAATCGAAACGAATGAATTTAAAAGAAATTTTTTAATTTTTCTTTTTACATGTAGTGATGATTAATTTCTAAATTCTCTTGAATTATTTTAATTGATTAAGCTCAGATCATTAAACTAAAAATAGATGGAACGCTACGTTAAGAGAATATTTGAAGCCAAATTTTACACCAGATACGCGTGTGTAGTGTTTCGAGACTATCTTTCGGAGTGAAAATTGATTGACTACACACGCGTGTCTTGGTGTAATCTTGCGTGTATGGGTGTAAAATTTGGCTTCAAAAAATTATTAGGCTGTTCTATTACTGGTGGCGTTCCATGTATTTTAGTTCAGTGGCTCAGATCGACTTCCACATTTTCACAGGCAAAAGAAAACCAAGCTGCGTACACCTTTTATATTGTTGTTGTTTTATAAATGATCGATAAAAAACATTTCTCTTTTGTTCAGTAAAATATGTTCAAAGAAAATATTATTAAAACTAAAACAGACAAACTGAGTTATTTGCGTGCAATTTAATTCGTGTATTGTATGACGTCAGGGACACCGAAACGTTGATAATTGAAGGGGGGGAGAATATCGATATATTCGTAGTCACATCTCCTAAAGAACAATTGATTTTAAAAGATAGTAATCAGCTTAAACACAAATTTATGAATATTTGCCCCCCCTATTATCGACCTTCCGGCGTCCATGTAGAAAGTTGAATTGCTCCACCAACATGTACACAAATTTGTTTACATTTTTTCAGTAAAATTTGTCTCAATTACTCCATTGTAAATTTCATTTTGATAAGATTGCCTTTTCAGTATAATGATATGTTGTTATGGTCCTCCTTAAAGCTAAAGTTGATGTGTAGTTAATATGTCTTCATCTACTTGATTACTTCTCTTTTTCTTTCAGGAATACGCCCTTTTTCGAAGGGAATGCTTTAATCATTTCAGGCATTTTTCCGAGGAGAAACCTGGAGACAAGTTTCGTCATGGTAATGGTAAAATCCATTGTGATGTTTAGGGTGAATTTTGAGCCCGTCACAAGTTGCTGATGATCGAGAAATTCATTTTTTGGTGATTAGAAAGAATATCATTCAGATGTAGCATGTATGTAAATTATCTCCACCAACACAATTTTTTTTTGCGTCTTTATTCGAAGTCTTCTTGAATAACGGGGTTTCTTTTGAATTTACCAATTACGAACAGTAATGGGCTTAAATGTAAGGTGAGTATGACTGCGTTCACCTGTGTATGAATTTATACACAAATTTTCAAATGAATAATCTAGTGGTTTAACTCTATCTGTTGTAAATTTTTATGTTAAATTATGTAACGAGTGACTGTGTCTTATTATGGATTATAAGATTTAACTGATGTTATTAAATTAATGTAAAATACTATAGTCATGTTGAGAGAACACTTCCTCATCGCAATTCGTCATTTCGGTAGGATGTAGGTAGAAACGGAATGGCAAAGTTACAAGTCATATGTAAACGCCTAAAACCACTTCCAAATAATTATACATAAATATAGCTTGCAAGCGTTGGTTCGGAAGTTCGGATATTTGACGTTATTGGTGTATGAACTGGTCATACAAATTTGATAAATTAGAGTCGTATTGCAGAAGGCAATAAAGTTCGAAAACGCAGTTTAAGGATTGACGGTTGTACGTAATCTTATCGAGAGCAATTTAATTATTGCGTATCGCAAAGAAACAACGCTTGGAACGTAAAAATCGTGCACATCCACTGTAAATATCCTATTGAAGTGTTAAAATATTACATTGAAAATACAGTCTCATCGTTAGAGTGAAGTTTAAGAATAGTGAACCAGCACTTCGCACAGATTGTGCGAAACTATCTAAACAACAGTTAGACACACTGTGTTGTCTATAGGTTATGTTCAACCATTCTCTTTGGAGATAACAAGATTGCTTCATGATGAACCAGGTAATAATATAAGATAGTCACATAACATGATAAATCCAAGATGGCGTGGGAACGAGGAAAAAACATCAAAATTTTTTGCAATTAACTTTCACCACAAACGTCAAAGAAATGAAAGAAAAGACGTCACTGCAAAACTATAGCATTAAATCTGCCATCAATTGGGGAAGAAAAAAATTACTATTTTACCTCAGCATTTTTCAACAATTTTTTCCACGCTGTTTTAAAAGAATGATGATTGTAAAGGTTCTATTGAAAGAATTATTATCAAATGTCAATATTATGCAAAGTTTCATAAGATGTATTCATGAAAGTTAAGAAAACACAATATTAAAAATTCTTTGTCATTTTCATTTTCATCTCAGTAAACTTTAAGGATTTATTCTTTTTTTTCCAATGATACCAAACCACACCATTCCCACTGTTGTATGCTCTATTATAGTATTGTCCATTCAGGTTAGAATAATGACAATTATTATACCACCAAGCACCTTTCCAGTGAGTGGCACAGTTTCCTCCCCGACTCTTATCATTCTTTGAATCTTTGGTTGAAAACGCCATGCCATTATGATAAGATAATGAATCTCCAGCATTTCCTAAAAAAAGTTATTTTCTTCAGAAAAATTTTACGTCGTTTAGCTAATGTTATCTTAAGATTCTCTTTAAGAATTGCAGAAAATACCCAATACGTGTTTTATGTCGTTAGTAGAAGATTTCAAACGATTTTTTAATGGTCATTTGTTTAGGAGGCTTTTATGAAAATGTCAATTGGTTTTTTCATTTAATTTATAGAGTAAAAAGAAGTGGTATAAATACTAAAACATATTACAAGTCATAATCTTTCTATAAAGCACAGGCTTTGCATATTAGAAAACTATTGAATCGTTAGCATTAGGACAAATACTTCCAATGATTTTTTACTCGAAAATAAACTTTGTAAATAAACCTTTAGGTCAAGATCAGTTAGACACAATGGTCATTACGCGCAATCCAATTTTTCGTAAAACCATTTCTTTCTTTTTTCCCGATTCCATGATTCTGGCGATATGCAGTTACATGTTTTAGCTATCAAATAGTCAATTATTGTAGCCATACCTCCAAAAAATCAAAATATTTTTTATAAATACAAACAAACTTGTAATAATCGCCATATAAACACTAGTTCAAATTTCAAAATTAGGAACGAAAATGGCGGAAATTAATCATGTGATGAATTTTGTCCAGTCAACGTTCGCAAACCAGAGAACAATACATGACCCAACTCTTACAAATACAGGGATCTGTTCGGTGGATGTAAAGTTTGACGTATGAAACAGACCTTACTTAATAGCGTACCTGGGTATTTTCCAAGGCTCAATTGATATATTTGTGTTTCATGACTATAAATGTGAATTGTCCATGTAAACTTAAATAAATTTCTGTTATGTTTTAGATTGTTGTTAAGTTCAAAAAAACTTTTATATGTAAGAATAAGTTATAATGTATATATCATTTAGGCATTAAAACTCGCATCTACAATTAATTACTAGGAGCTTACTTGAATGCATGCATTTTTTAAAAAAGATTTCAGTCAATGATCATTAGACAATGATATTCACAGTATAGATTCTTTCTTATGTACCAAATAATTTAGTTGTGTTTATTAACTACATGTTGTTCAGGTGCTAGGTTATTACGTAATTTACAAAGCTGGAGTTGAATTTGCATTTAATGTTGATGATAAGCTAATCACAATCATTACATGTCACAATCAATCGTTGCAACAGAATCGTTCGCAAAACAGAACGACTTTTTACTTTACGTTTGTTTCTTGTATTTTTTCGGTAAGTTTTTAAGTTCAAAACTAATTATATTTTTATTGACAAACAAGGCTTTAGTCCGAAACCAACCGTTACTATCCGTTTTTTTAAAAACTTGCAGAATCCCCCGTTGCACACTGCAATCACTTAAATAATTCTAAAATATTGCATGTATCAAAATATTTTTCCCTCAAATGTTTATATTTACGTATTAACTTACCAGAATATTTACCAAGACTTAGTTGATATTTTTTATTTTCATTCTTTACAGCAAAATAATCATATTCAGCATATGCTTTGTTTCCTGACCAGTCTCCCAGGTCAACACGAAGTTTATTTCGCCTTGCAGATGTTAGTCGGTATATTTTATCCAATCCAAGCCAGAATTCGCCTTTCAGATCACCAAAACCTTTTTTATAGTCCTTCCAACCTCGATAGAAGTTTACACTTCCATCTTGACGTCGTTGAAACACAGTCCAACCTCCACCAGATGACTTCATATCACAGAAAACCTTAAAGTAACCCTGACCATCAGGGTTAATTTGATAAACTCCGTTCTTTTTTTCACCTTTTTTGTAAAGATCTGCGCAGTCTTTCCCTGGTAATGTAAAAAAAGAGTTCTGCCATGACGTAATATGTTGTTAAATGTCACTCTTGATATCTCAAAATCATTCTTACCTCTTAGTGATTTTCCTGTGAGTTTTGTATTTTCTTTGTAAAGAGTTTTCAGTTGTTTTTCAAGTTTTTTTAGCTTTGTTTGAATTGTTGCTACTTTCTCATCCAATGTTTTCATTTTTAATGACAAATTAATCATTTCAAGTTCAATTTTCTTAATTTGTTTTTGCAATTTTACTAATTTGTACGTTTGTACATGTGTCTTGTTGATTTTGGAATGAAGCGAAATTTTGAATGCTTGAAGGTGCTTTTTTTGTGTTTGTAGATTTTTGTGATATTTTTTCAGTGTCTTTATTTGCCCTTTTATTAATGCAATTTGTGTCTTTAATGTTACATTTCTTTGAACAACTTTCAAAGTGCGTTTCATTTCAAAGTTGAGCGACGAGAAATTGTCTTTTAAATTAATTTCTTTTTCACTTGTTAAATTCGCTCTATGGAAATAATGAAGGAAATGAGATCAATACATTCACTTTCTTTATTACTATATGCATTACGAAATAATCTTCTAAACATTGATTTAATATAGCCAATAAAATGAAATTGTTTTAAAACAAACTCGTAAATAGATTGATGACTTAACATAGTGCAGCTAACTGAAAATGGCTTCATGTTTATTTACTCGTTAAGATACGCCGTAAAACCTCATAGAAATATCAATAGCGTTCAACAAAGTTAGTCAAAAATCACAAAATTGTACTTTAAATATGATGACTTACCCTTCAATAATAACACCAATACAAAAAATTACGACCAACGCAAAAGTATATTTCGCCATTTTGTGATACGTGATTGATATCCACAAGCTTGGAGTGAGGACAAGATCACAAAAGCTCTATTTATGTATTGGGTCAACTGTATTTTAATAATATATTGCCATTTATCGATGATGCAAGCACGTAATTTCATGTTAAGTATTCATGAAAATAGGTTGGTTTCAGCTCATAATAAAAGAGATTAATAATTTGAGATTTGGACAGTAGCCATTTTGTGCTCGAAGTTTCGTCCAATAAATTTGCATTATTACAAGTTCTGCTTGACTATCCAATGTTTAAATGACGAATTATGCGCCACCATTTTATTGTATACTGTGAAACCTTGATGTAAATCAACTTGCACGAAAAAATTTCTGTTGTCTTTGGTATGAAAAGCAATTTTACTATTTATAAATTACAACAGACACAACAGTTTGTCTACAATTTCAAACTGAAAATATTGCATCATATGTTTGGAATTTGTAGTTGATTACACATCCTGTTGTTTACTTATTTGACACTTTGTTGTATAAAATACAACAAATTTACAAAGGGTATATATTTCATTGCCTAAAACTCAACCCAGCTGTATTCCTGTCTACAAGTGATAGCTATGTATTCTTGTTTTCACATTCAATCTCAACACTGAATTAAATTAAGTAATCTATTCATACACGACTTACAAAGAAACCTTTAAAACGTGGCACTCGATACGGATCATTTTTAAATATAGCTATATTTTGTGTACTTACTTTTCATGCAGTAAAATTGACTGCAAGCTGTATTTCGCCGTTGACTATTCTTAAAATAACTAACGTTGCAGCTATATTGAACCAAACTGGCAATAATTTCCCTCAGCTGTCTCCATATAAAAATTATATAAATATAACTCTATTATCTCGAGTTTTATTGTTAAAGTGCTTATCTCACAATTTTTTTTTTCGAATTTTCTGATTAAGGTAAAAAAATCATAATAAAAGTTATTTTACAATTTTCTTATTGATGGCTTCGTTTATGAGATAAATGCGTTTCTTTTCTCAAAATCGGCAATAATGGAGAAAATTGCTGCGCGTTCAATTTGCTTGACGAGAGCCTGAATCGAGAAGTATGTGACGTAACATAAGGACAGGAAGTTTTTCTGAAGTGTGATTTTTACTATAATTTCTACTTCATCTACTACGGCTCTGCATCAAAATGCCTGATAGATGTGCAGTTTTCGGCTGTTCAAAACGAGCAAATTATGCGGAAGGAATTTCTCTTCACCGTATACCATTTTACGGTGATGAGCGTCCTGAAGCGAAGCGAAGACGTAAAATCTGGGTGAATTTTGTTGCAAGAAAACGCGCTCGATGGACACCGACTAAGTATTCGGCTGTTTGTTCCGGCTATGGAATACATGGCATTTAAAAACACCATGGAATTGCTATCAAGCAGTGGCATACAATTATCAACATTTATATCTGATAGACACATATCTATCAGTAAACATATGAGGGAGAAAATGGCACATGTGAAGCACTATTTTGATTTATGGCATCTAAAAAAAAGTAAGCTGAATTTAAGATGTAAAATCTTGAGAGGAGTATGGATTTGCATGTCATTAATGGCCAATTTAATGGTACTATTTTTGTAGAATTAAATAATAACAAAGCTTAGCAAAGAAAAGGTTGTGAAGAATTGAAAAAGTGGGTCAAACCCTGTGGCAACCATTTCTATTGGAGTGCTTGTTCTACTTATGATGGTGATGGCAAAGTAATTTGGGCAAAGTTCAAATCTTTCCTGAGTCACATAGTAGACAAGCACACCAATTTGGATGATCCACTCTTTTCAAGTTGTTTTCATGGCCCTGATATTCAACCAAGGGAATATTTGTTAGAAGGTTTGTGAAGGCATTATTTAAAGATAACTTCCCTAACAGTTTATCATCATTCTTAATTGTAATGTTTAAGGTTCAGTTGCTCATGAATTGTTACACCCACAACTAATGAAGTCAATTCACCAGGCTTCACCAGTTGCTCAAACAAGTTGTTTGGAAGGATTCCATTCTGTCCTGAATCATTTTGCTCCAAAAATGATTCATTATTCCTATGTTGGAATGTATTGCAGGTGGGCGAAAATTTCCAATATGACAATGTTAGTTGTTTTGCAACTTCCACAAGTCTTTATTGTTTTAGACACATTTTGGCATCCATCCACTTCAACAACAACTTAAGGCGTGATGTAAAGATAAAGAATGATGGCAGTTCCCAAATTTGGTAAGTTGTTGCTAAATGTGTTGCTTTGCATCATTTCATAGTATTGAATACGACAATAATTTCTTTTTAGAGTATGTGGATGAATTATTTGAGAGTGTGTTGCTGTCAATAAAAGACAAAGACGCATTATCAAATTCACAAAATTTTTTGAAAGAAATGTCCCCACCACCAATGAATGTCATGCTGCAAAAGCAACCCAGATCTGAGGTGATACTAAAACAGGTCCGTCGAAAATGCATTGTGGTCAATGATGTCCCCCCCTCAATTCCAGGTAATTAATAATGATTATATAACATGTAGCTAAACATGGTTTGAAAATCATTTTAAACAATAAAAATGTTTTTGTTTCATGCCAGCAGCTACAAGTGTGCCATTCAGCTGTCAGGCAAATGTGGCAGTTTCAAAAGAAAGTCAGCCAAAATGTTTGACATGCAAGAAGCCAATGAAAGGTCACAAACATGTGGAAGATTGCCCAAAAAATAGGAAAACTTAATTTTCACATCACTCATTTATTTTATTTTCTTCGTACCCTCTATATTCCAACTTTTTATCATTAAATTTTGATCTTATTGCATGGTATGCACATGCAGGTAATGGTCTTCTTTCTTCTCCTAAGCATCCATAAATCATAGATGTGAACTCTCTGTATGCAACACATCGTAAAAACCTGAATATAAAGCCAAATCGTTACTAATGTGTCATCACACTAAAATATACTGAAATACTGGGAAATAACATAATATGCTATCATACATGTTTTCAGATCCTGTTTCTCTGTATCGTCTTTGTTCTCTGGTTTTGTATTTCATAGCAGCCATTTTTAGCGACCACTTTTCCAAACAAACTGGTCTGAAACCTGGGTGTAGAGTGACACAACATGGAATAGTTGACATATCTGCCAGAACCGACTGGTGAGTCAAGCTTTCAGCTACAGACTTAAGTTCTTGGCAGCACCAGGCCTCTAGAGGATTCTGAAGAAGTGTAACTTGACAAAAACTACACTTGCACCTGATGAATAAAGAAAATCACATTAAAAAATTGTAATCGAGCATCTTTTAACAATTTTTTGCCCAAAAGTAAAAAAAAGCGATGGTAATCTTGAATAGAAAATTGCACGTTTATGTCTATATTTCATAACTTGAAACCTGAATTGAAATACATTTCATAAGTTGAATTGAAATAAGAAATTTTATTACTCACCAAGAACTCAACTCAACTGTGTGATCAAGTCTTTTTTGTAGCATTTCAAGTTGCTTTTTATGTTCATTTGACTTTTCCACGTAGTCTTCATACCATGCTTGTTCGGCCATTGGTTCATCAGCGTATAGATAGGACTCGGACTCGCCGTAATTTTCATTTATTATATTATATTCCTGGTCATTAATGTTCTTTGTTTCATCTTCGATGACATAACCGGGAATATAATCATACTCCGAATCACATTGCGAACTATGAGAGCTTTCCGAATCAGAATTCAACTCCGCCATCTAATCGTTGATAACAACAAGACCTTGACTTGTTCCTTAAGTTACGTCACAGACACTTGATCCAGGCCCTATGCCAATTATCAACTTTTTTTGTCAAATTTCATATTTGATCAATAATAATTCGAAAACAATGCATCGCATGAAAAAATTGTAATATAAGTTTTAGATTACTTTTGAAGAAGCAATACGAAAATTCGGAAAAAAAAATTGTGAGATAAGCACTTTAATAGCAACTTTACACGTACATTGAAGGAAATTGTTGTGTCATAACGAACAACACATGCAATTACGAACATATTAACGTTATCGACATGAATTTTTGAAACTTCTTCTTTAAAACAGTGAATGTACAGGACATTCTTTTTTTAACGTAGTCCAAAATGAGAAAAATGTTTTATTTACTGTTTATATCGCCAGCATGCTCATGTTATCCTGCTGTCAATCTTTCTGTGTATATAATCACGGCAAAAACAATGAATTTATATAGACATAAATAAGGATGATGAAAAGCTGGACTAAAACTTGAGAACTAAAAAACTAAATATCACTTGAAACATAGCTACCATCAAGGTATGTAGCTATAAACTTCTACCTCTCAAATTGACCGAAATTATTCATTTCTAAAAGTAGCTTATGTTGATGTGCTTATTTTTGGTTTCAGCAAGCTATTGAAATTGATAATTCATGCTTTATTTTCAAAGGAGCCGTAATAAACACAAACGTGGCATTTATAAGTACATACGTTATAATGATATTAGTTGAAGTAATTTTAGTTGTTGTATATTTCTTGAAATGATTAATTTCTCACTAGTCTGCAACTTGTGTTTTTCTTTGTGTATGTACGCTCATGCCTTATTAAAAACGTGATGTTTTAGAGAATCTTACATCGATGATCTAACTTGAATTAGTTGAATATGCAACTATTGTATCCATTCTCTTGGCCTTTGTAATCAAAAGAGCAATTTTACACGACGTTTAATAAGAACTTGTATTTTGAAAGTGATTGACAAATCATTCCACTTTAAAGCTGAGATGTTTTCCTCTGCTGCATGATTTTACGTTCTGGAAGAATCTTCTAAACTAGTCCCACTGATATTCACAACGTTTCTGAAGATTGCAGAGCCAGCATGCTGGGTAAAATGGCTGGGTATTGCAATAAAAAATTAATACGCATGCGCGTCATTGCTTTTTTTTAGCGTGCTTTCGTCAAGGAGAACGACGCTGAAGATTCTTGCTCTAAATTACTCGTTTCATTCCTAACGATTTGGAGATGACTTTAATCCATTAAGACAACAATAAACTGTTTCAGCATTGTGATTACCTTTCTTTAACATTTATAATTTTGATTTGGTGTTGTAATGTTGTTTTATTTATTTTGCTATTGGTAGAGGATAATTAAGCAACTGATATGTAAACTAAACGGGATTATGCATCCACGTACATACATAGTAGGCATTGTGAACAAAAACGCTTCTTCGTACGGCATCCGGCGTTCACTAAAGAAATGTAAAGATTGATACAGAGCGTGCTGAGGAAGAAAATGAACAATCTGAGCTTGAAGACCGAAATGAGCCACCGTTGAAGCCAAGTACTCTACGCAAGACACGTCCACAAATGTCAGTATAGAAACCAATCAGGCACGACCAGACATCGACATATCAAACCCCTCAGTGAAAAGAAAATCTTCTATAGAACATAAATTACAATGAACGTTTTACATGTGATTACCAATTTTTATGAAAACTACTCTTAGGTCCATCAAATTATAACATTCTTTTGTTCCTTATGAGGAGCTGGATGTAACGATGTAAATTGTCGGACATAGTACACCGTGCTTTTTGACCGGATGTACTGTATTGGGGCGAGATTCTAGCGCCTTCTTAATTTAAAGCATCGTTGCAGCTCATACTTTTATCAATAGAGTGGAGATTATGAATGAGTTGATTACACATCCTGTTGTTTACTTATTTGATATTTTGTTGTATGAAACATAACAAATTTACAAATTATATAAATTCTATGCCTAAAACTCAACCCAACTGTTTCCTGTCTACAAGTGATATGTATCCTTGTTTGATATTCTGTCTCAGCACTCAATTGAATTAAGTAATTAATAATTTATTTGTATGCACGACTTACAAAGAAACCTTAAAAACGTGGCACTCGATACGAAGTTATTTCGCCTTTAACACTTTATAAAGTATTAAAGTTTATTTCTAATGAGGTTCGTTAAAGATTCTGCTGAAAATTTTGGTGAAGCATTTCTTTAAAATGAATATATTATTTCTATAACATGAAAAATTCCTGTTGTTGAAAAACAGTCTGTTTGCTATAAATGCTACTGTTTGTAGTCTTTTATACAGCATATGAGTTTGATCCAATCTTTAACTTAGCAAAGAGTTAAATTTATGGGTTGAGGAATGACAAAACGTCTATATGTGTTTAATGATCAAACAGGGGTGTGTTGGAGGGAGCTCAGCCCCGTTTGTTCAAATTCTATGCCTTGTATTGCCAGTGAAATATATATATCAAAAAGCTAGCAGCACTTTAATATACATCAGAAAGCCAGCAATATTTTAATATATATCAGAAAGTCAGCAACCGTTGTAATGTACATTGAAGAGCCCAAATGGATGAAATTATGGAGATATGCCTCTGTGATCTTATAAACCAAAACCTACAATTAAAATATCATTGACAAGTCTAGAAGAAAAGTAATGTTCTACTTTGAGCTACAGAAGTAGGGTACATTTGTACAATTCATTACCAAAAATATATTGTACTCAGCTGTTTCAGTGAGTATCCTAATTATAATTACTTCATTTTTAAATGATGAACTAAAAATACAAAATACAACATGGAAAATCGTAAGAGTTTCTTTGATTTGGTGTAGTTGTTTTAGTGTGGAAGTGGATAAGAATTGAGTAGTTTGTAAATTGAACAATTTCAGAACATAATAAGAAATCATCTTTGATTAAAAAACAAGCTTTGGAGTAAGAAAACTATTGAAACTGCATTAGCACGAACTTTACAATGTTATTTGTTCCAAAAATGGTTCTATACCTGAGTCAGTTGATTGAACCTTATATCAAAAACATTTCAGCACAACAATCACCATACGCAATCAAATTTCGTAATTTCGACGTAAAGGCATTTCTTTCATTTTACGCATTATTATCTCAAAATACTGTATTACAAGCAGTAATTTGCGGTGGCCCAGAGGTGCAATACACAAACACAAATTCAAATACACAAACAAAATTATAATATGCAAACACAATTTCAAATACACAAACAAAATTATAATATGCAAACACAATTTCAAATAGAGTCCTTAAGTTTGACGTCTCGTTACCATGGCGCTAAAAAATGCAGTTCTAAGCAAAATATCTTATGCGAGCGCTTTGGACAGGCTTCCTTTGTTTTGAATGTCTAAAGCTATAATTATCCAGTGTATTCCCACAAATATTATCCAGTGTATTCCTATTTGCTGAAAATGAAGAACACCTCAGCAAACTTTTGAACGATCTGAACGAAGAAGGGAGGAAAGATGGAATGAAAATGAACAAAAAGAAGACAAAGATCATGTGCAATGAAATAGCAAAGAAAAGGAGAAGAAAAGGAATATCGATTGACGGAGAACGGCTGGAAGAGGTTAAGAGTACAAGTATTTGGGAAGACTACTAACACCAGGAAATGAGATGGCGAGAGAAATAGATGAGAGAATAACATCAGCTTGGAAGAGATTTGGACAGTACAGCATGTTCATGAGAGATCAAAGAATGCCCATGTGTCTCAAAAGGAAGATCATGAACACTGTCATACTACCAGCAATGACTTATGGAGCAGAGACGTGGGCATTTACCAACCATCAAAGAGAGAACCTGGCAATCACCCAAAGGAGTATGGAAAGATCAATGCTCGGTGTCACGAGAAGAGATAAGATCCGGAATGAAGACCTGAGAGCAAGAACAAAAGTGAAGGATGTCATCGAGAAAGTTAATAAAGCCAAAGGAAAGTGGGCAGGACATCTAGCCCGAATGAAAAACCATGAATGGCAAAGAAAACAACTGAATGGACCCCGTGGGACAAGAAAAGAGGCAAGGGAAGACCAACAAGGAGATGGAGAGATGACATCGAGCAGAGAGCGGGCAGCATGTGCATCCAGAGAGCCCAAGACCGTGAAGAGTGGAGAAAGATGTGGAGGCCATCCGCCATCAGTGGCGTGACAGGCTGATGATGATGAGGATGATTCCCACAAAAGACAATAAAAAAAAAACAGGAAAGGTTAAAGGGTCATCCAAAGGATCAACTTTTGTTGAAGAAGTGTAAAGGACGCGGGTCAAACGGGCAAAATGGTTTACTGTTTTGCTCCTACATGTAACCATTCGTCGGAGAACAACACTTGCAAGTTCTTTGCTTTCCAAGCGCTACAAAGCAGAACGACGAGTACAAGAGATGGGTTTGACTCATAAGGTATGAACTGATATTCAAAACGAATTCCTTAATCGGTGAAAATTTGATGAATTACGTGATTTTAAGTGAGATTTACGGACTCTATTCAGGTGAAGAGTTGACATCAGGACATGAGGGAGAATCATCGAATACTGAATTATAGAAGCTTCAGCTAGTTGTCTTTTTAACGGTCGCTTTGTATTTTCCGTAGCCAAAACCTTAAATCTTAGTGTTTTGGAAGGTATAATCCATCAATTTTGAGGATCAAATTTTTATCACTTTAATGAAAGTACGACAGAACTACACAAAGCTACACCTAGCCCAATTGTTTCATTGTAGTGTGGCCACAATTTCTAACATTGTTATAGCATTCACTCATGTTTCGCATGAAATTTTGTTTGACGACCTAATGACATCGATTCCATCCCTGGAAAAAAATAAGATTTCTGCACCCTCCTCTTTCAGGCAATTTGAATCCTGTCGGATTGTTATAGACTGCACAGATATTGAGGTTGCTGCACCGGGATTGATGAGTCAGCAAAATGCCACCTATTTATCATACAGAGGAATGAATTCCTTTAAGGTAATAGTTGGTGTTGCACCAAATGGAGTCTTTATTAATGTCAGTCGGCTGTATCCAGGTTCTATTTCAGACAAGGCCATTGTGCAACAGTCTGGACTCCTTAATCGCTTGACAGCTGGAGATATGATTCTGGCGGACAAGGGTTTCCTTATCCAGGATGTTGTACAGAGAGTGAGGTCAAGAAAACAAACACTATAGCTAAAGCAAGGATTCATGTCGAAAGAGCCAATGCTAGGCTGAAAGACTTCAAAATTTTAGGCATCATTCCTTCGTATTTGTGCTGCTATGCTGACATTTTGTTTCAGTTATGGGCGGCACTTGTAAATTTGCAATTTCCTTTCATCAAAGAGGGATTGTGAAGATATGGTTTTTGAGTAGTTTTATGCTTGAAGACTACATTGGACAGTTTTTTAATAATTATTGTTGTTCAAATAGAAATAAAATAATTTGTAGACTGAGGCTTACTTAGAAGAAAATACAGCTAGAGGGGGGGGTAGCATTCTAATATAACAGCAAAGGGATGATTTTACCTCCTAGGAATTACAATATTTATCATCTGGTACAGCCTGGGTGTACATAGGGTGTCAAATTACATCACTGCGAGAATTCTTTTATCATATTTAGGAGAACAGAAGTTAAAAAAAGTTTTGACATATGTTTTACAATGGATGTCTTTTTGGGGATAAAAATAAAAGCAAGTACTGCCCAGAGTTACCCTTAAGGAGTCTTTTTGAACATTTCCCATGAGCATCCCATCACTTTTATATGGGAATTTTCCTTCCCCCCAGGAAAACAACATTAAATGATGTACCATTTTTCCATGTCTTTTAAATACCATGTTATCCTTGTGTTTATTAATAAAAATGCAAATATGTGTTTAGCCTGTTACCACAACTCCCTCACACCAAACTAGTAGTGGTAGGTCAATTTGAGGACTGAAAACCGAAGAGTATCATTATTTTTTAAAACAAATCGTTTATTAACAAGCCTTTTTTCATTTCACTACTAGAGAAAATCTCGCCCTCGTGTTCATTTGGGCAACAAAAACAGTCTAAAACTTAATCTTGACATTTGACATTCACCGTCACTTTATAAACCTTTTGTTTCATTCTTGCCTGTACTTCTCCTCGTAAAACACTCTGCTGGTAAGTAAATGCTTCAATGTGATCTGACTTAAAGTGGTTTCCCCCCTTTTTTACATATTTCATTTCTTCTGAGAAGAAAGAAAAAAGCGAAGCGATGGATAATGTCTCCATTTTGAATCGAATGGGGCGCTTGTTTGGAACTGAGATTTTTAACACCATTGAAACGTGACGTCACCACTTAAGGACTCTATACACAAACACAAATTATAATATACAAAAGTCATATCCGGTTAATTTGCCAGCCAAATGTGTTCTGAGTTTACAAAGTTGCCGAAGTGCAGAATATTGTCATATTCTTATATTTTCGTTTTATTTCGAGAAAATAAGATAAATACAAAACATTCGTGAGGTATTTATTACATTTAGCGTTCATGTATATGTTCGTATTATCTTTCCTGGCTGTTGGTAATGTAAACTTGAACACCATGTTTTGTACAGTATGCAGGAGTTCACTAAATACAAGGGGTAATTTTTGTGCTAACTGTGGGACGGATCTTCGAAAGTCTGACTAATCAAAGACCTTGCAGAATAGTGATCCATCAACATCAGCTGGGCCTTCTACTGATCCTCGTGCCACCAAACTTTGACTTTTAAAGAGTATTTGGCAGATATTTCATTTGCCACTTTTGTGGCAAGGAAACGTCAAGATCGTTTTGTCTCCACGAAAAAGAGGAGGAAGAATGAGACTGTCAAGGTTTGTGATTATTACTACCTCTGCAAATAGGTCATGTCAATAATTATTTGAACGATGGGTGATGGTAGGGAATAATTATATTCAATGCTTGTTTTTATGTAGATATTAGTTATGTAATTCCCACCTATTTAAGCTGAAATATAGAAGGCTGCTATAAGAAATTTGGTTTTTTTTGCAGTCATTCGAATCAACACAATAATACTTTTGTTGCATGCTTTAAAAATCAGGCTCAGGTTTTCATGGAGAAGAATGGAATAGTATTTTCCATTAAAATGTCTAATTATTTTTTTATTCTTCATCAAACATTTTGTGATGGCAGGTCATGAACACCTAGTAACTGGATATTTTTTCCACCCCAGATAAACATTGGAATTATTGAGCTGGATGGGAATCATTTGAAAATTAAGCGAGGCTCATTTCTTCCTACTGATGTAAAAAAATGTGATTCTCATGTTGTCATAAAAACTGCTGGGGTGGAGAAGCAACTGGCTCACAATAAGCAACTCCATAATGAAAGTTCCGAATGGGTTTTGTTATACCCATATATGGAGTTTTATATTTACCAGGTACAACAGAAACATTTTCTGTAGAAAAGTACAAAGAGTCCCTTAGCAGGCCATGCAGTAGTGTCAATTTGTATGTTTGCAAGACTTTGGATCATAAAAGTGAGGAGGTTTTCTATTAATCATTAAAAACACTATGTTAATGTATGGTCATTTTATGGTCATGTTGATTAATACCTAATTATGAGCCTTTAATAATCAAAGTAATTCTGTTAGGTCAAGTATATAATAATTTTTGCCCCATTTGGTTAATTTTATGAAACTATCATGATACAAGTAAAATTAAACACTTACTTTATCAGGAGCTAATATTAAATATTACACATTAATACTGTAAAAGGCAACATTCATTCTGATGTTATACTTGAGAATTCCAATATGAGTGCATAAGGAAATCAGCAAAAGTGTGTTATGCAACAATCTTTATTTAAATAAATTACATATTTGATAAAAATACAAATATTTGTTTTTATGGTTATAATGATTAGTTAATGATGTTGTGGAAGAACAATTAGATTTGGAGAAATCAGACTAACAAAGACTCAAAATGAATCATTGCACAGAACCACAGCTTGGAGAAGAATCACATTCCACAACTTTGGTTGGACTGTCATCTATTGATGATACAACTTTAACACAACATGCACTGGAGAACCTCCAAAATTGTGATGCTTTTGAGATGAATACTTTCCAAGGTTTGTGAGTACTATATAGTCTACTTGTTCTTGTCTGTCTTTTTATGAAAAAGATGTTCTAGTTACAAAGTATAGAAGAAAAATATCCACTAATTTGATGTTCAATTAATATTTCATGAAATGATGAGTGGGTATTGTGATGATTGTGCAAAATACCATTGGGAATTCATTTAAAGAAAGTGGATGAATTGAATTTGAAAATAGAACAGTCAGAAATGTTGTGGCTTTTCACCCATCTTTACTATATTAAGTGTTGTACATTGCAAGTGAAAGTTCTGAAGGGGCTACTTTTGTCCCAGAAAATATGGCAAATGAGGTTATGGAGCGAGAAGTGTTGCTTATTCATCGTTGTAATGTGAAAGCTGACTTGCTGCACTATTTTGAAAAAGGTGATATTTTAAAGAAGTGTGTGGATGTCAAGATGATAGATTCCAGAGGTGTCGAGGAAAAGGGCGAAGGAGTCGGCGTTGTCAGGGATGCATTTTCTCTGTTTTGGAATGAAATATTTTCATGTTAGGCGAGGATGAACGAGTCCCAGTGATTCGTCATGACGTTTCGCGGGAGAGGTGGGAAGCGATAGCTAGAAATCTTGTGAAAGGTTACACTCAAGAACGCTATTTTCGAACCAAAATTTCTCGCGTTTTTTTTTTGTGCTGCTGTCTTTTTGGCGAAGATTATGTCTCAGAAGATATGTACCTGAGTTCCTTTATGAAGTATATTTCGACCACTGAGTCTAGTGTGGTTGAAAATGTACTTTCTCACTCTCTTGCAGTTGATGATGAAGATGTACAGGATTTTTAACAGCGTTTGAGTGCAAAATCTAGCGTTTTAACAGCGTTTGCCGTATAGCTTTTTTCCCCTCGGTGTTTTGCCGTAGCTTTTTCCCTTCATTCCATTTATTTCCTTCCTCAGTGTTCCATTCCATCTTCCATATTTCCATCCTCCTTCCATTCATCCTCCATTTCCATATAGCATTTTTCCCCCCTGTTTCCTCCAGTGTTTTCCAGTCTTTTCCCGTATCATATTTCCTCGGTCATTTTGCCATATATGCTTTTTCCCTCAGTGTTTTTTTTTTCATTTTTCTCGATTTCTTCCTTCCATTCTTTCCTTCCCTCGGTGTTTTTAGTTCCTCTTTCCTCAATTTCATTTCCATTTTTCGTATATATTTCCCCTCGGTGTTTTGCCGTATAAATGATTTGTGGGTATATATTTTCCTCGGTGTTTTGCCATTATAAACTTTTTCCCTGGTTTTTGCTGGTATATTTTTCCCTCAGGTGTTATTAATATGTTTCCCTCAGTGTTTTTACCGTATATATGTTTTCCCTCGGTGTTTGCCGTGGCTATTTCCTCAGTGTTTGTAATTATATATGTTTTCCCTCGGTGTTTTGCCGTATAAACTTTTCCCTTGGTGTTTTACCGTATATATATTTTTCCCTCGGTGTTTTTGACGTATAAGCTTTTTCCTTGGTGTTTTGCCATTATGGCTTTCCCTCGGTGTTGCCATTATGTATATGTTTTTCCCTCGGTGTTTTGCCATTATCTTTTTCTCGGTGTTTTGGGTATATATGTTTTCCTCGGTTGTTTTGCCATTATGGCTTTTCCTCGGTGTTTATTGGTATGTAAAGCTATTTTTCCCTCGGTGTTTTGCCGTATAAGCTTTTCCTTGGTGTTTTGCCATAGGCTTTTTCCCTCGGTGTTTTGCCGTATATATGTTTTCCCTCGGGTGTTTTTGCCGGTAGCTTTTCCCTCGGTGTTTTGCCATTATATATATTTCCTCGGTGTTTTGCCGATATATATGTTTTCCCTCGGTGTTTTGCCATTATATTCCTTCCGCATCGGTCATTTGCGTATGTTTTCCATCGGTGTTTGTCGTATAAACTTTTCCCTGGTGTTTTGCCATTATAACTTTTTCCCTCGGTGTTTTTGTACGTATATGTTTTCCTCAGTGTTTTGCCAAATTATGTATTTTCCCTCGGTGTTTTTTGCCGATATAAACTTTTCCTCGGTGTTTATTAATTTATATGTTTCCCCTCGGTGTTTCCATTATAGCTTTTCCTTGGTGTTTTGCCGTATATATATTTTCCTCGGTGTTTTGACTGATATAAGCTTTTCCTTGTGTTTTGCCGATATGAAACTTTTTCCCTCGGTGTTTTCCGCCACGATATATTTTCCTCGGTGTTTTTCGTATCTTTTTCCTCGGTGTTTTGGTGATATATTTTTTTCCCTCGGTTGTTTTTGCCATTATAAGCTTTTCCCTTAGTGTTTTCATGCATATATATTTTTCCCTCAGTGTTTTTGACAGTATAAACTTTTTTCCATGGTGTTTTGCCATTATAGCTTTTTTCCCTCAGTGTTTACCGTATATATTTTCCCTCGGTGTTTTGTATCTTTTCCTCGGTGTTTTGTGGTATATGTTTTTCCCTCGGTGTTTTGCCGACTTTCCTCGGTGTTTTGCCGTATATATGTTTTTTTCCATCGGTGTTTTTGCCAAGTATGGCTATTTCCTCGGTGTTTGTGGGTATATATGTTTTCCTCGGTGTTTTGACGATAAACTTTTCCCTGGTGTTTGCCATTATAGTTTTCCCTCGGTGTTTTTGCCGTATAGCTTTTCCCTCGGTGTTTTGCGCCATAAAGCTTTCCTCGGTGTTTGCTGGGAGGTATTTTGTATTCAGGTCGAAAATCACGCAAATATTTAATGTTTTGCTTTCAATCTTATAAAATTTGCACAAGTTGCTTTTTTATCCGCCTTGAAATCGTCCGAAGATTTGTTGTTTTATATCACTAAACTCTTCGATGTTTTAGGTATTTTTCGTCCGTACGTATCTACAGAAGCTTATAGTGAGCAGATGAAATCACGTTAGACAGCTTATAGTGAAAAGTTATTGACGAGATTGAAGCTGACAAGCTGACAGGTAAATTTTATAACAATCGTCCTCTGATATTAATATACCGCAAGATAAATTTTTAAAATTCTTTTTTAGGTTTCTATGGGTACGTATGCCTTGACTGATTCGCTGACGTAGTTCTCGTTTATTTAAGGTTCAGTTAAGTCAATTTAGAGTTTACTGACACCATTTAGGTCTGTTTTAGGTGTACCTAGGGCTTTTCAAGTTATATTTGATGCTATTAATACATAACTTTTGAAAGCAATTATCTTATTTATCACATCGCCTGTTCAAGTAGTCTTTTAGCCATTGTACGCAAGTGCTTACATATTGGTGTCGGTTTTGTCTTTCTGCGAATAAATGTTTTAATTTTACGTATGTTTTAAAAAAATTCTAAAACAACATCATTCAGCTTTGTTTTCCTTTTCTTCTATAGATCGTCTCTTCTTTCTCATTTCTTTTGGGCGATGTTTTCAATTCTTCAAAGTTATAAATCCTCGATCAATTTTGGTTATCTCGTAAGTAGATGTACAGTAAAATAGTGTTGTTTACCGTTAGATTTGCATCAAGTGACTGAATTTGGATTTTTTCTTTGTTGTATTGTCGTACCGTGGTAATGTATCCTAAACACCATTTGCTATTTTTAAAATACCATATCTTATAAGGAACATTCTACATCGAACAATGTTAGAAATGTGCACCACCACTTCATCACCTTTTTGCATATAGTGTTCGTTATGTCTTTACAAACATTTCTGTAAATGCATGGTCTTTTGCACTAAGTTCTTTCCATGTGGATTTGTTTAGAACAGATGTTAGTCAGCAATAATGTGTTAATGCGTTTGCACATCAAAACATTGTGAACAAACGTAAAGGAGCGTAACTCTTTGCGAAGATTTCTTGTAAGTTTGCAAGAAGGATTTTGTGTTTAAATTTTATAGAATCAAATCTCTATAAAGTAAATCCCATCCGCAGTAGTAACCATGCAAAGGATCTTGAGTGCGTTTTATTAATCTGTCATATAAGGTGTTAAGGAAGCGTCTGAAACTATCTGGAGAAATACTTACGTGCAAACCTCCACCTATATAGGAAATGTTACGCAAATACTACATTTACTGCATGATGACAAATTTCAGTACCTTTCATAAAACCAAATTGTTTATGACGATTTTTAAAATTATTTGTTGGGCTCTAATATTTATACTGAGAATCCGCTTCCCGCCTGGCACTTCATTGGCAAGAATACCTTTAACAAAAATATATGTATGCTAATACTTCAAACTAGAAATAGGTTATGGTCACAGATTTGGATACGACATTTTAGTGCGTACAATTCTGAGAGTACTGCAGTAGCCTGCCCTTCCAAGTAAAAAGTAGGTAGAATTACTCACTCACTTTAACTTTTTCAAATGTAGTTCCTGTCTCATCAGCTGCCTTTTGTATTGTTTCATGTTTCTCCTTTGAGGTTGTATTCATTCCCTGATCGTTATAAGACTTCAAGATATCTTTTTGCAAGTGGCAAGTCCATATGGCGTCAATTAGAACGCTTAGAGGTTCTATAATAACTGGAGCGGCTATCTCAAACGCGGCCTTAGATATCTCATGACGCCAAAAAAATGGCGGATTTCGTCCGTTGCCGCTGAGATTTACCGAAATTGACCGCTTTTACGAAAATTTCACAATTTCCCACACCCTCCTGAGGCAAGAGTGAGGAAAATGTATGTGTGTATTTGGGATTCGGCAAGCAATTTTTTGATGAAAATCAAGGTAAAAACCTTAAACAGCGATTCAACTGTGGTTGTCAGTTATCTGCTCTTACGAGGATGCATTTAAAACTATCGACGAAAGAGCTATAATATATGTCGGCTACACATGAATGAATGCAGATGTGGGTCGTTCTTTTACCAGCATCAAACTTGTTTGATCGATTAAACTCTTTAGTCTATACAAAAGTATATCATAGTTCATTTCCACGGTTCACGAGAGAGGTTATCATTGCTATTTTGCTTCTTTTCATGCAATGGGCAATGGCTTTTCATACAATTAGGATTTTACTTGTTTCTTTAAAAAGTAAATATTAAATCTCTGGATACTTACGGATTTTCTGTAATTGAGTTTCATATTAAATTTCAAAAAGACTCAAGTCTGCATAGGGTTGGTAAATGAAAACAAACAATAATGTATAGAAATTACTTTAAAGGACATTGGCAACGAAAATTTTTATGGCATATTTTTGAACCTTTGTGATGTCTAACAACTAAAATAGAAAAATTTTTTCTCAAAATATTTTTTGCTGAGATATTTGCAGCAAAGTTTTATAAATTGCGCCATCTTGGATAAAATTTTGAAAAATTATCTCGAGCGGTAGTGACGTCATTGGCTGGTGAGCAGTCAAAATAACAATACAATATACTTTGTGATTGACTGCGTTACAACACATTTAAAGCGTATTTTACGGGATTTTTTTGCTGCAATGGATGACATACACGAAAATCAACCGGGTCAGGTTCTGCCCTATCAATATGAACCTGAAGTGAAGGCCGAAACAAGCGAAGAAAGCGGTTCCGAACAGGAGAGTGAGCAGAGCGACTTGTCCTCGTCGGAGGATGAAATACATGCTGAATTTGATAAAGCAAATGCTTGGCGCCTTCAAACTCTTAGTTGGTGTAAGTGTGGACATTGTACTTTGTCAAAAAAGGCAATCAATCGAGTGTTTTTGTTGCCACGAAAAAGCACTTGAATACGATGAGTATGAGGCTTTGCTAGGCCAAACTGAAACTCAAGGATAAATTGCTTGACAACACACCAAGAATTTAGGGACAATATGCTCTGAGAAAGTGTGTTAAAGATAGATGTGTGTCGGCATCTTGAAGAAAACTGGCCCCTGTCTGAAGAGGATCTAGAGAGAATACACAAGCTGTATCGATAGTCGCAAAATTTTTCAAATTTTGGGGAAGAAACATCGAAGACCATTTCCTGCTTGTGTTTATGCTAGCATGCGAAAACGCTTCGCGTCACCAGACGGACTTTATACACATTTTAAATACGCATGTTATCACGAAAGACCGTAAATTTAGTCTTAGACATACGCTCTTTCATGTTCTTTGTTATGATCTGCGATTGCGATGCCATATCATTGTCACGAACTGCGCAAAAGCAAAATGCATGAGTGATCCACCCAAAACTTGTATTCATTCATAAGTTATAAAGTTAATCGAAAAGTGTACTTGTACATTGTGCACGCAAACACGCACGTAAAACATTACGGATAAACGAAACTCTACAGTCAAGAACAAGATATACCGGCTTAGAGCTTATCACCTATATAAAACTACATAATCTTTCAAAGACTCTTATGTATACAAATAATAAATTAAACGTATAACTAATTTGTTGGTCACAGGTTTGTAATATGGGAAAATGAAATATTTCTATTGCACGAAATGTGCAGTGTATAAAACGCGCTTGTTGTCGTCTGGGCTTACACTTGGTATGTCGGCAAAGCCTAGTTGTAAGATCTGCTAAAATAAACGTTTCTACGTCTTATAACGACTAAATATTGGAAAAGTATATAAGCGTGATAAACTACACAACTTTTGTTAATCTTAACAACCGCCGACTGTTGTTTTTGTTTTAAAATTCCAGTGAACAAATGTGCTATATATTATTATAATACTATTATTTTATATTGTGTCATTCAGTGGATACCAGCCAATGACGTCAGTAATGTATTCCTGCATAATTTAGCATAAGCCTTTTTTTCCAAAATGGCGGATAAGGATTCAACTTTATGTCAAATTTTCTCAACAGTGAAATTCAAAAGAGACACGAAAACACGAAATTAAGTATTCCATAGCTATCTTTGATAAACGTATGAAAAAAAAATTTTCGTTGCCAATATCCTTTAAGTAACCTTTTGTGATGTTCTGAAGTGCAACTGCATCAAATACTTGTAAAGTTGTAGCACATTTTGATTTTGTTTTATTGATATATGAATTGGGCAAAATGCAAATAATCATCAAAACACTTATGCTTCCAATGGTGTTTATAATTCAATTGTAGTTTTAATACTTCTACCCTTCTTTTTCACTTTGTTTTTCCTATATTTGCAATATAAGTGCACAATTTGAATGATTAACACAGTTTTCACCTCAGTAATAAATTTCATAAGCAGTTGGTAGTGCATTTTGTTCTCTGAGTATCCACATCTGGTGTTTTGTTCCTACAAGAATGATGAAGTGCAAATAGATATGTGATGGCAAGACAACAAAACCAAATGAATTAAATACCTTAGTGTACTTTTATGCTTGAAGCTTAGAAGCTTTTTAGAAATTAGAAAGTTATATTACCTCTATATCATTAATCTCATGAAAAGAAATAAGAAGCAAAAAATTGTAGAAAAGCTTTGAAAAGTGAAGAAACCTTTCTTTAAAAAAGCAGCAATAATGCATATGATAAATCTCCATTCTGTACTCTAATGGGTAAATAAGCTCAAACTGTTTCTTAATGCGAAAACTGTAATAATGAAGAAATATACAGTACAGTAACTTTAAAGGTTTCATCACTGAATCGTTGACTTTCATCACTTTTCAATCGTTGACGGACTAACAAAACAAGCAACTATCTCACCTGTGAGAAGCCATATGTTCCTTTTTGTGGAAACTACGACATCCAACAATTGAACGATTAAAGTGTTGGCATTATAAAAGAAATGCCAAAAAAGAATCGTCACAGAATATGGAACTAACGATATCCATCTTCTGTGATATCGTGTTTGTTTTTGAAAAATTCTTTATAATTTGCTATAGATACCAGGGGGAAGTCGAGAATATTATTTTTCTGCAAAGCGATCATTTCAGCGGAAATACGTCCGTTGGCCGCCATTTTTTTGGCGTCCTCGCCCCAGTAAAGTTAGCCGCTCCAGTTATTATAGAACTCAATGATCTACATCACATACATGCGACGTTCTCAATTTGAAAAGACTTGCATCAGACGATTGACAACATGCGACACGGGTGATGACTTGAATTTTTTTCAAAACCGGCTTTTAATGACAAACTGTTATTTGTAAATAGACGTCTTACCTACAGATATGTAGAATTATTTGCAGGTAGTTGACCAATCAAAAGTGACATTGTTTACATAGTGAATAATGATGTAAGATAATTGCATGACATGCATGATACACCAAGATTGCGTGAAACTTGGCGAAAAGATAGAATTAGCTACTTATAGAGCAACATCTCATTAAAGAATTGCGTAGCATTATAATCACATAATTACCTAAATCAGCTCTAAGTTTTAGGGAAAATATTATTTCACCGCAGCATTTTTAACAATTTTTCAACGCTTTTTTAAATGATAATGACTATAAAGGTTTTTTTAGAAGACATAAAAGCTAAAATGTTTTTATTATATGTTGAAAGTTTCATTAGGAATAATGATCAAATTTATAACATCGCAGTCTTTGGAAATTCTTCATGGTTTTATTTTCATCTCAGTAAACTTTAAGGATTCATAGTTATTTTTCCAATAATACCAATTCACACCAGTCCAACTGCTGTATGCTCCACTATAGTAGTGTCCATTCAGGTTAGATTCATGACAAGCATTATACCACCAAGCACCACTGTGGTGAATGGCGCAGTTTCCTCCATTTTTTTTATCATTATCTGAATCTTTGGTTGTAAACGCCATGCCATTATGTCTGGATAATGAATCCCCAGCTGTTCCTAAGAAAAGTAATTTTCCTCAGAAAAATTTTACGTCATTTAGCTAATGTTCTCATGAAATTCTCCTTAACAATTGCAGAAAATGCCCAACACGTGTTTTATGCCGTTTTTAGACGATTTTAAGATGTTTTTAATGGTCATTTGTTTAGAAGGGCTTTATGAGATTTGTCAATTACTTTGTTTGATTTAGTTTATAGAGTGAAAAAAGAAGTGGTATAAATACCGAAATGTATTACAATTCTGAGTTTCATTAGATATATTCAGTAGCATTCTCATTATACAATTTTATACAAAGCTAAAATCGAATTTCATTGGTTAATTTTAGCGGAAGCTACAACCACAATCATGCATAATGTACTTGCTAACTGTAAGTTAATACATTTGCTACCGTTTATAATATACTTGTTGTTGTTAATATATTAAACCATTTATCCTTCTCAAAATCAAATAAATAAATCGCAAAAATAAAAGTTGTCTACGTTAGCTAGCTACATGTCATGAAGAGATTTTTAACTTTCTTTCATCCCACCTTCATTCCCCTGAACTTTTTTTTCTGCGTCCAGTCTATTCACATTAGTCATTAATGTTAACCGGCCTAATTTTTATTGTATGATAGATTTTCAAAATTTGTGTATTTACTTGATGGTGTACCTGGGTATTTTCCAAGGCTCAAATGATATTTATGTGTTTCATTTTTATAAATGAAAATTCTCCATGTAAACTTGAATGACTTTCAGTAACGTTTTAGGTTGTTGTCATAAATTCGTGAAAAACCTTTATTTTTAGAACAAGTTATCATAGATAAATCATTTACAATTAGTTAAAACTGGCTAACATGAATGCTTGCGTTTTTTAAAAAAGATTTTAATAATGATTACTGGACAATGGTTTTCACAGTATAAATTCTCTCTTATGTACCGAATGATTTAGTGTGTTTTCACAACCATTTCATGATCTCTTCTTGCATGTCAAGAATTGTTGTCGCATGGTGCAACTGAATGATTCACACGAGAGAATGATTTTTACTTAATTGTTGTTCCTTGTATTTTAATGTAAGCTTGTCGATTCAAAATGAATTATCATACTTTTTATAACAAACATGACTTCAGTTCAATACCAACCGTTACTATCTGTGTTGTTTTCAAAAATCAAAAAATCTCTCTTCGCAACTGCACTCACTCAAATCATTCCAACATTTAGCATGTGTCAAAATCACGCTTAGAAATTTCTCCGTTTATATTTACGTATTGACTCACCAGAATATGCACCAAGACTCAACTGATATTTATGTGTTTCATTCTTTACAGCAAAATAATCACATTCAGCATATGCTTTGTTTCCTGACCAGTCTCCCAGGTCTACACGAAGTTTATTTCTCCTGGCTGATGTTAGTCGGTATATTTTATCCAATCCAAGCCAGAATTCGCCTTTCAGATCACCAAAACCTTGTTTATAGTCTTTCCAACCTCGATAGAAGTTTACACTTCCATCTTGACGTCTTTGAAGCACAGTCCAACCTCCACCAGATGACGTCATATCACAGAAGACACTGAATCTGCCCTGGCCATCTGGATCAATTTCATAAACTCCATTCTTTTTTTCACCTTTCTTGTAAAGATCTGCACAGTCTTTTACCTGAAAAAAAGTTTTATTAAAATGCTATTGCATTGTACGTCTTATGGGTTTTGTAACTCATTAATCCTATAAGCAAATTGTTACACAGCTTTCCTGCGCATATATCCATTGTGCTAAAATAACTATTTTGTACATTTTATAATTAAATGTAAACACAAATTAGCATTAAAATTGACTCAAGATCATTACAATTGAATTCTTATCTTTGAAATCAAGAGAATTTCAGTAACTTAAAGGATCAATTTATTTTATAGTGATTCTGTGACCTGTGGCGTGTTTGATTTATTGTAGAAAACAAATTTATCTTCTAATATTGTCAGTTATCGTTCGGCTGTCTGAACGTACATGATGCATATTTAAATAGATCGGTTGGTAATAATGGCTTGTTAAAATAGTAGATGAATTCAACGTCTCCTACCGTAAACTTTCATTAAAAGAACACAAAACCTGTTTAAAATGGTCAAATTGAGTAGAAGCAAAATCACACTTGAACATTTTTGAATTTTACATTTTATATTAGAAATTCACCAATGCACAGTTCCATGCATAAATCAGTTAATATTATTATTAAACATTATTTAGGATGCTACAGGCGTGGAAAAGTTATCTAATGAACCACCGTTCCGATTTAAAGACAATATTCTTTATTAGATTGAAGCCCAACTTTTTAATTAGGTAATGTTATCATATTTTTAATATAAATGATTGACAATTAAGCAGACAAATTGAATGATATTAACTGATTCTAAACATCAACTGATGTTTTTATTGATGAAGACTTAGTGAGCATTTCAGTAATCATTTATATATATATCTTAATAAAGGAATAACACAAATCTTTTCATGTGCAAGATTCTTCAACACGCCTTACTGTCTTCGCTAAAGTAGAATTTTTTTTTTTCAACAGACAAACGAAACTCCATTTCATTGCCAATATAAATGTAATAAGTACATAATTTTCCACCAGCTATATTTTCAAAATGATGTTGGTATTTTATATTACATTATATTAAAAATGCAAGAAAGAGTAATATTTATCATGCATTGCTTTAATCCAATATGCTCTAATCAATGCAGACCAAAAGAAGACCTAGAAATACAAATATGTCGGTAGGATAGTATGAGGGTTTGCAAGAAGATGATTTCAAAAACGTACACTTGATCAGGCTAACAAAAAATGAGCAAAGTTTTCTTTTTAAAAGAACTTTAAGTCAGATTTAATATAGTTTTGCACAACACTTACCTAGAGCAAATTAGCGTGAATTATAAATTATTTAAAATTAACGCAAATGCCCACTTAAGAAACATTTTACAATCAACTAGCTAATTTCTTTATTCTTACCGTCGGTAGTTGAGTTTGATAAAAAGTCCATTTTCCTTCTGAGGCAACTTTCGTTAAATTGCTGTCTGTTATCATGTTAGTAATTTGGCAGTTTATCTCATGTTCTTTTGCATCAAATAAGAAATTGAAACCAACACATAGCTTCTGTTGATGACATTTCCTGAAACATTCAATATGATTGGGAACAGCATGAGTTGAAATGATATCTTTCGGTGAAAGAATCTCACCTTAAAATAAAGAACAAAACAGAGTACATTACAATAGGTGTAAATTATGCACAAAGATAACAAAGTCCATTTTCTAGTCAGTATATACATAATGAAATTAAAATTTACAAAATTCAGTGAGACAGGAAGCAAAAGAATTATCTTCGTTTCTCAAAAGTAACCAATCATCATTTATAATTAAACGAAAACGAAAAAAATTCAGTACGTATATTACATAGACGGGATGATACAATGGTAGCTACGATATTGTCCTAAATTTGCCAAATCGTATGTTGCGTATGAATCGTCATCAGTAGATTTTTTAGTAATTTTCATGACAACAATCATATAAACATGAAAAAGGAACTTATTTCGTTCATAACATGCAATCCACACGGCAAAAATATAAAGACTTTTGTTGCGTTAATTCAAAAATGAGATATGAACATGTTTTTAATGTCTAGCGTCTTAAAATTCCTGAAACTTCTGTCAGGGTATGAGGGAGGGTGGGTGAGACAACTCTCCAACCTTTCACAAGCTTTGGACTAGTCGGGCAAGTTTCAGGAATTTGTTGGGAAAATTTTCATAATTTCAGTGTTCCATTATTTTAAGAAGTACAACTGGCAGGGTTTTGTACTCGTGCATATAAAATCTGATTACAAATCATTAAAAATTTTAAGATAAAGCCCTGCAAATTCTTTAACAAATGCATGACGTGTCAACATGTTATGTGTAAACTCCGTTTAATTTTACTGAGGAAAGCTCAGCGAAAGCAGCCAATAGTGTCAATTTATCGTTAGTTTGCAACATTAAATTCTTTGATCATATCTTTGTATAGTTATATTCACATTATTGTGCATGTTTATTACACCGTGTTTTTATTCGTGTATAATTTATTTGAAATAAACAAACCTGAGTTCAACGAAGATTCAAATTCACACGGGCTATTTTTTTGCGTTTGCTGACCATTAAAACCCAGGTTTAACCTCGGTTTGACTCCACCCATATCAAGAAGTGGAATGAATTAAACCCAGGTCAAACCTGTGTTAATGGTGATCACGCGCAAAAAAGACATACAGGGCACATTTGAACCAGGGTTAAAAGCCCAGATTACCTAATATCGTGTGAATTAGGCTCACGTTTTTATCAACGTATAGTTAGTTGTTTGTACTTGTAATGATTGATGAATTAATGTTTGCGTTGTTAGATGTAGAAATTCAATATCAACCTTAGACGGGAGATAGATTCCGTAACACAAACATAAAGATGAGAAATTAAGAATATTATACGTTTTTCACCTGTAGTTAACAAAAAAATTCTTGGGCTGCACTATATAAAGACGCTTTCTATAAATAAACTTAACTGAGCCCAAACCTTTCGGCGTATAGTTTTATAGTATTTCCAATTATATGTCACTGCAAAAGTGTAAAGTTATGCTTGCAAAACTGCATGATTTTTATTAAGCGTGAGTGGTGGCAGATAAAATTTCTGATTAACAAAACTAATAAACTTTATAACTATATATCTGTCCGATGAATTACCAAACTTTTTACACAAGTTTCGGCATTGAACGCAGCAATATACGAAAATGAGTCGAAGAAATTAAAGACACAAGAGAAGTAAGTTTTATTATTTAGATGTGATGACACAATTTCAAAAAAATTATTTTACTGGCAAATCAAACTAAAGACCAACAAAGCTAGATAGAAAGCTTTGTTTCAAGTCATGTAATAAGCCTCGTAACGGTCATTACCGTTAAATATTGGATTTTAGTGTTTGAGTAGATAACCTCGCCGTACGGTCTCTGTATTTAGCTAAAAAGCCCTCGGTCGGATTTATCTCTGTGAAGACCTCGAGCTTTGTTAAAGGTTCAACGAAAAATATGTTTCCCTCGCGTTAAGTCAATAAAACAAAAGAATGGTTTTTAAAACATACGCGTTTTAAAACATACGAGTTTTTTATATCCTTAAATTCATTTATGTAATTATATTCTTTGTTATATTGTAACATACCGTTGTCTTTTGTCTTTATGAAAACACTTTGTGAACTTTGACAAGCATTATTTGATGCATTGCAGCAAGCAACTAAAAGAAAACTCACAAAAACACGCATCAACATCTTGCGCAAAAGAAAGAAAACACGTTATGTTTGAAAAACGTTTTTGGCAACAATTATATAGCCACCATCATGAAGAATAAATTATATTTTGCACATGCAGCTGTGTTCAATTTACCTAAATTACATAGAAAAGCACTTTTCCGATATTTTGGGCATGTTTAAATGCCATAAAAGCCGATTTTTGTTTAACTCCTAGAAGCTTGTAGAAATATTTTCTTGCTTTATGATAATGGAAAGATTGGTTTATTGGTGAACAAGCATTGTTCACATTAACTATCTCTTTTGTGATACCTAACACATTAAGACGAAACTCATATATAAATCATTAAGCACTAGAATATGTCTTCCTATAACACATAACATAATAATAATTAACAGTTAATAATTAATAAATGTCCACCTTCTTTGTATTAATTTGATTCGCAGCTAAAAACCTTTGCTAGCTAAAAACATTTGCTTCTACAGACGTCCTGTTTTGTTTTGTGGTTTGAAATATAATTTCCTAAAGTTCAATGAGCTCTTTAATTACGATATCTAGCTATAGTGTTTGCGTTATTGCCAGAGAAATATTTTTATTGTCAAGTGGATGCAAATTAAATCTTTTCAGTACAATTATTGACGTGTCGTTTTTATTATTTATGTCACTATGCAATAATGGTAAGTACTCAGTTTATAAATAACGTCAGTTACTCAAACACAGAACGGTCATGGGGACTGGGGAGAAACGGCAAAGTCACATGGAGGGAGAACTTTTTTGGAGCTAGTGTGTCTACAGGTGAGGTATTAACATGATTTTGTGATTATAGTTGAGATCACACATTGTGACTGAGTGAGCGTACGTACGATGTAGGATTAGCTAGAAAAGTAGATGATACAGACGGTTTTCTCTTTTTAAAGTTTCCTTAGTCTTTGCTTTTCTGGTATTTTTAATACAAATTTACAAAATACTTTTTGAAGACACGGGCGCTGATTGGTTGAATGCCCGAAAAGCCCGTGTTTCAGAAACTCTATTACAGTCTCGTAAAAATATCGCAGATTGCATGATTTGTGCGGAAACTTTTAATGAGACAATTTTTCAAACAACATGTCAATAAATTTGTCTTTTTAATATTACTTTAATAGGCTATTTTATAATGTAATAAAAGACATATTTACTTGTTTCCATTGAGTTATCGAAATACGTACTTGTGAAAGTTTTTGAGCAACTCAAAATTGTTCGGAAGCACTCGCCGTCGCAATTCGTGCTCGTGCTTGCCACGCAACTTTTTGTTTCTCTCAAACTTTCTCGCGTGTAGAAACACGGAAAATATTTTCTATTTCTTACATGATAAATGAATGCTTATTTTTATACGTAGCTACAGACGTATGCATTGTGTTGTCCTTCTTTGTTTCTGCTACTACTACTATACTACTAGTCATAGTCTGACAATGATGTTAAAAAATGCATGCTCCTTGTCTGATAATGTCGTGAATGTTAGCACATTCCAGTAAAAAGAACTGAGAGAGGAATGAGTTGTGATGAGAATGATGTGATTTGAAAGAGATCGACAATAAAAGACAATTACTCAACTTCAATTTGGACTTCCTCGAACTAATTGTGAGAATCGAACGAAATTCACCTCAATAGAGATTAAATATCGACGTCATGATAGAATAACTATGGCTTCTTATTTTTCTTGTTTTTTTTTTACGAAGCATTTGGACTACGTAGCAATTATTTAAAAATTATGACAAACAAGAACATTATACTGAAGCAATTGTATAACGTGTAGCTCCTTACTCATTTGGACACACAGTTAACCAACCACAGTCAATTAATGTCTCAAAGTATTTTATTAAATAAACACTTGACTGATTTGTTCTTATGTGAATTGTAGAGTATACTTGTTTAAAAATCTATTGTTTTCATTCATTAGTTAAACTACTGAAAAGTCATGCCTAAAATATATACAAAGTTTATTAACTGGAAATGCTTATGTACTCAACAGATATTTTATGATCAAGTGTTGCTAACATTTTTGTTATTTTGTTGTTGATGTGTTAGGCACGTGGTTGAAAACAGCCAATCACCAGTTTTAATCTGCCATAATGACGTACAACCAGGTAAAGATTTCCAACTAGGTTATTGTGAATATTATGGGTTTTTAATAAAGGTTAAATATAATTTAAATACCTACAGGAAACTTGTTGGTGAAAGCAAATGAAGATCTCGATGAGGCAAAAATTCGTGTGATTTATTTCGAATATTCTTGTTATAACTACAGGTGAAAAAAAAGAGAGAAGGATAATTTTCGTTTAAACCGCAAATGAGGAAGGAAGAAAGGAATATTATTTCATGTTCGCGCTGCGTAGAGTTGTCAAATATTATAATAGCAAGATTTTCGTTTGATCACTTAAAGCAGTCAACAATTGAGCAATGGGGGAAGAGCTGTCAAAAACCAACCAATTTGTACCCATAATGCTTTGCAACCCGCTGCTTATCATTCTCTTAGAAAATTTTGAATATTTGTTTCATCAAAACATTTCAACTTTTCTTATTTTTAACGTTTCTAAATTTGTTTACCTTGTCAAACTTTTTTATAATATTTGTTATTTTTTGATTCAGAGGATACGATATTGGTAATCATTTCAGTGAATGGATACTTGATTATAATCATCCACATTATCCCTTTTTTTTTTACTGGAGAAGTCACAAAATATCCTTCTTATGCTCAAAAGGTAATTCACTAATAGAAGTAATAGTTTAAGAAACGGTAAAAACAATTTTATGGTTAAAAATAACCCCAAATTATACTTCATATGGAAAGGATGATCTGCTGTTTATAATGTAGTCTACTATCGCCGTATAGGTTTTTCACTTTTTTATTTCCGTATAGCTTTTTCCCTCGTTGTTTTGCCGTATATATGTTTTTCCCTCGTTGTTTTGCCGTATATATGTTTTTCCCTCAGTGTTTTGCCGTATATGTTTTTCCCTCGTTGTTTTGCCATATATGTTTTTCCCTCGTTGTTTTGCCGTATATATGTTTTTCCCTCGGTGTTTTGCCGTATATGTTTTCCCTCGTTGTTTTGCCGTATATATGTTTTTCCCTCGGTGATTTGCCGTATATACACTAGGTGCCAAAAAAATGAGTCCATTTCCAATATTGGCACAATTGTGAGAAAAAATGTGTCTTTTGAAATATATAGTTACAGTAGCCACTTGAAAATACGCAGTGAGACCTGAAATTGTCTCCCACAATTGTTTGCAAGATATTTCACAAAATCTAAGCTCATGGGCAGTACATTGGGAAATGGCTAAAGATTTAAGTGAAAGAGTTAGAGGACAAATTGTTGCTCTCACAAAAGGTTACTCACAACGAAATGTTGCTGCAATGCTGGGAGTGTCCAAAAGAGCTGTGCAACCGTGGGAAGATTTAAAAAGACGCAATGTTATTCCAGCTTACCAAAACCTGGGAGACCACGTGTAACAACAAAAAAAGAAGATCAGTTCATAAAGCTAAGTTCTTTGCGCAACAGACGAGCAACTGCTAGCAACATTCAATCGTCAATTAACGCCACCCGAGAGAAAGCAATCAGCAAAACAACAGTAAGAAGGAGATTGGCTGCAAGTGGTCTGAACGTGAAGAGTTGCAGCTTCCAAGCCGTTGCTTCGCCCGATAAATAAGCGGAAGAGATTCTTATGGGCCAAAAAATACAAGCATTACAGCGTAGACAATTGGAAAAAGTACTTTTTACTGATGAATCAAAGTTTGAAATACATGGAAATAATCGCCGTGTTTATGTGAGACGAAGATGTGGTGAAAGATTGTCAAGTCAGTGCCTCAAGTCCACCGTGAAGCATGTGGGTGGAAACATTCAAGTCTGGGGCTGTTTCAGCTTTAATGGTGTTGGGAGTCTTTACAGAATAAAAGGCAATCTTGACAAAAAGCAATACCATTCTATTCTCCAAAGGCATGCTGTACCATCTGGCAAAAGGTTATGCGGGAAGGGATTTACCTTACTTCAGGATAACGATCCGAAACACAACTCCAACTTGCGCACAAATTATTTAAGGAACAAAGAACGTCAAGGTGAATTGAAGCTCATGGCATTTCCGCTTCAATCGCCCGATGTTAATCCAATTGAACACTTATGGGATGAGTTAAAAAGAGAAAAAGTGAAACATGAAGTAACAGGCCAGGACAGGCAATGGGATGTAATCTCTACAAGTTGGCATAATATTGAACCATCTACACTTCAAAATCTTGTTAAATCTATGCCAAAAAGAGTTGAAGCCATTTTGAAAGCTAAGGAGGACATACCATGTACTACATGACATTGCTTTTTCGAAAACCTAACATTGTTGTGACAGAGTGGTGATATGGTTCAAAACTAAAATATGCATTCGATATTTAGTGGATATTTTTGGCACCTAGTATGTTTTTCCTCGTTGTTTTTCCGTATATTTTTTCCCTCGTTATTTTGCTAATATATGTTTTTCCTCGTTTTTTGCCGTATATATGTTTTTCCTCGTTGTTTTGCCGTATATATTTTTCCCTCGTTGTTTGCCAAGTATGTTTTTTTCCCTCATGTTTTGCCGTATATATGTTTTTTCCACTCAGTTGTTTTTCCATTTCCATTTCCATCCATCATTTCCATTCCTTCCTATTTCCATTGTATCCCCATTTCCATCCATTCCATTCCATTAATTCCTTCCATTCCATTTCCATTCCATCCATCTTCCATTTCCTTCCATTTCTTCCATTTCCATTTCCTGTTCCTCATTTCCATTTCATCCTCATTTTCCTCGGTCATTTTCTCCATGATTTCCTCTTTCCATTTCCATATTCATCTTTCCATTTCTCATTTTTTTCCATTCCATTCCTGTTTCCATGGTGTTTTTCCATTATATATTTCCAGTTGTTTCCTTATTATAAGTTTTCCTCGAGTGTTTTTACCAGTATATATATTTCCCTCGGTGTTTTGTCATTATGTTTTCCTCGGTGTTTTTGCCATTATGATTTTCCCTCGGTTTTGCCATTATGTATGTTTTTTCCTCGATTCTTTTTCCGTATATATGTTTTTCCCTCGTTTTTGCCGTCATGTTTCCTCGGTGATTTCCATCCATTTCCATTTCCATCCTCCATTTCCATTCCATCCTCATTTCCATCCATTGATTCCATTTCATTTCCATTTCCATTCCATCCATCATTTCCATTTCCTTCCATTTCCTCTTTCTCAGTCATTTTCATTATATATGTTTTTCCCTCGTTGTTTTGCCATTATCTCTTTCTTCCATGTTTCCATTATATTTCCATGTATTTTCCATTCATCTTATTTCCTTATTTCCATTCATTTCCTTCTCTCATTTCCATTTCCATATATTTCCATTTTTTGTCTATCTTTTCCCTCGTTGTTTCCGCCATTATCTCATAACAGGATTTTCCTCAATTATTTTTACCATGTCTCAGTTCCTCAATTGATGATTTTGCCGAATGTAATTTTTCCTCGGTTGCTGCGTATATGTTTTCCCTCGATTGTTTCCCTTACATTATATGTTCCATTCCATTTCCTTCCATTCCATTTCCCCCTTCCTATTTCCTTCCATTTTTTCTCTCGGATTCCATTCCTTCTCCTCATTTCCCTCCATTCCTTTCTTTTCCAGTTTCCTGTCATGATTCCCCTCGGTGTTTGACCATATTTTTCCCTCAGGTGTTTTCTCCATTCTTTTCCCTCAGTGTTTATAATTCCTCGGTTTTACCGATATATATTTTCCCCTCGGTGTTTACCCGTATATGTTTCCCTGGTGTTTTGCCGTGTTATCATTTCCCTCGGTGTTTTGCGTATATATTTTTCCCTCGGTGTTTTATATATGATTTTCCTCGGTGTTTTGCCATATATGTTTTCCCTCGGTGTTTTTTGCCATATGCATTTTCCCTCGGTGTTTTGCCATATATGTTTTCCCTCGGTGTTTTGCGTATATATGTTTTTCCCTCGGTGTTTTGCCGTATATTTTCCCTCGGTGTTTTGCCATATATGATTTTCCCTCGGTGTTTTTCCGTATATATGATTTTTCCTCGGTGTTTTGCCGTATATATGTTTTTCCCTCGGTGTTTTGCCGTATATATGATTTTCCCTCGGTGTTTTGCCGTATATATGTTTTCCCTCGGTGTTTTGCCGTATATATGGTTTCCCTCGGTGTTTTGCCGTATATATGTTTTTCCCTCGGTGTTTTGCTGCCGGAGGTATTATGTATTCCAGGGCGAAAATCACGCAAATATTTGTGTTTTTAACAATCATATAAAAATTTGCACAAAAGCTGCTTTGTTATCGGTCTCGAAATCGTCCCTAAGGTTTGCTGTTTTTATATCACCTAAACTCTTCGATATTTCAGGTATTTTTCGTCCGTACGTATTTACAAGCTTATAATGAAACGAATGAAATCACGTTAGACGAGATTGAAAAAGTTATTGACAAAGCTGACAGGTAAATTTTATAACAATCATCCTCTTATATTAATATACCGCAAGATAATTTTTTAAAATTCATTTTTAGGTTTCCATGACGTAGTTCTCGTTTATTCAAGGTTCAGTTAAGTCAGTTTAGGGTTTACTGACATCATTTAGGGCTTGTCAAGTTATAACTGATGCAATTAATACACAACTTTTGAAAGCATTTCTCTTTTATCACATCGCCTATTCGTGTATTTATTTAGCCATTGTACGCAAATGCTTACATATTGGTATCGGTTTTGTCTTTCTGCGAATAAATGTTTTAATTTTACTCATGTTTTAAAACATTCCTGAAACATCATTCAGCTTTGTTTTCTTTTTCTTCTATAGATTGTCTCTTCTTTCTCATTTCTTTTGGGCAATGTTTTCAATTCTTCAAAGTTATAAATCCTCGATCAATTTTGGTTATCTCGTAAGTAGATGAATATTTAAATAGTGTTGTTTGCCGTTAGATTTACATCACGTGACTTAATTTGTCTTTTTCTTTGTTGTATTGTCGTACCGTGGTATTGTATCCTAAACACTATTTGCTATTTTTAAAATACCATATCTTATAAGGAACATTCTACATCGAACAATCTTAGAAATGTGCACCACCACTTCATCAACTTTTTGCATATAGTGTGCGTTATTTCTTTACAAACATTTGTGTAAATGCATGGTCTTTTGCACTAAGTTCTTTCCATGTGGATTTGTTTAGAACAGATGTTAGTCAACAATAATGTCTTATGCGTATGTATCAAACTTGTACATAATGAGCACTATCATTGTGAACAAACGTAAAAGCAACGTAACACTTTGCGAAGATTTCTTATAAGTTTACAAGAAGGATTTTGTGTTTAAATTTTATAGAATCAAATCACTATAAAGTAAATCCCATCCGCAGTAGTAACCATGGTAAGGAACTTGAGTGTGTTTTCTTAATCTGTCATATAAGGTATTAAGAAGCGTCAGAAAATATCTGGAGAAATATTTACGTGCAAACCTCCACCTATATAGGAAATGTTAGGCAAATATTACATTTACTGCATTATGAGAAATTTCAGTACCTTTCATAAAACCAAATTGTTTATGACGATTTTTAAAATTATTTGTTGGGCTCTAATATTTATATTGAGAATCCGCTCCCCGCCTGGCACTTCATTGGCAACAATACCTTTAACAAAAATATATGTATGCTAATACTTCAAACTAGAAATAGGTTTTGGTCACAGATTTGGATTACGATATTTTTATGCGCACAATTTTGAGAGTACTGCAGTAGCCTGCCCTTCCAAGTAAAAAGTAGATAGAAATACTCACTCACTTTAACTTTTTCAAATGTAGTTCTTGTCTCATCAGCTGCTTTTTGTATTGTTTCATGTTTCTCCTTTGCCGTTGTATTCATTCCCTGATCGTAATAAGACTTCAAGATAGCTTTTTGCAAGTCAATTAATACTTCATACTGTATTCCAGTTGCCGCCATATTGATAAGGTACACGTGTGTCGTGTGCATGTCGTGTGTTGATGATATATGGATTGAAGCATATATAAATCAAAGATGGCGTCAATGAGAACGCTTAGAGGATCTCCTACATCACATACATGCGACGTTCTCAATTTGAGAAGTCTTGCTTCAGACGAGTGAGAACATGCGACACGGGTGATGATTTGAATTTTTTTCAAAACCGGCTTTTAATGACAAACTGTTATTTGTAAATAGACGTCTTACCTACAGATATCTAGAATTATTTGCAGGTAGTTTACCAATCAAAAGTGATATTGCTTACATATTAAATAATGATGTAGGATAATTGCATGAAATGCATGATACACCAAGATTGCGTGGAACGTGTCGAAAGATAGAATTAGCTACTTACAGCGCAGCATATCATTAAAGAAATGAGTGAGACGTAACATTAGAATCATATAATTACCTAAATCAGCTCTAATTTTTAGGGAAAATATTATTTCACCATAGCATTTTAACAATTTTTCAATGCTTTTTTAAATGATAATGATTATTAAGGTTCTTTTTGAAGACATAAAAGCTAAAATGTTTTTATTATATGTTGAAAGTTTCATTAGAAATAATGATCAAATTTATAACATCACAGTCTTTGGAAATTCTTTATGGTTTTATTTTCATCTCAGTGAACTTTAAGGATTTATTAACTTTCCATCGTTGCCAAGTCACACCTTTGGAATGGTTTTGGTTGCCACTATAGTAGTGTCCATTCAGGTTGGAAATATAACAACTCTTATACCACCAAGCACCATTGAAGGTTGTGGCACAATTTCCAAAACGATTGTTATCATTATCTGAATCTTTTGTTGAAAACGCCATGTTTTTATGATAAGATAATGAATCTCCAGCATTTCCTAAGAAAGTAATACCTTTCAAAAATCGCATTTAATACAGTTATAGAATTCTTTTGAACTTGCATTAACACAAGAACAAGTTTAATGTAAATAACATTTAGGCATTGACACTTGCATTTACAATTGATTGCCAAAGGCTTAGATATAAAAAGAACTTCAGTCAATCTTCATTTGACAATGGTAGTCACAGTAGAGATTCTCTCTTATGTACCAAAAAATTTAGTCGTGTTTTATTAGCTACATGATATTCAGGCGCGAGCTTGTCATTGGCCGTTTTTATACGAGACACGCATAATGCGTCTGAACGAACTTGGGCAAGAAATTTTTTTCGTCTGGTTATGCGTCTTCAGTGTAAAGACGAGCACAAGACGCTTTATACGTCTAGATGAGTAATCAATGATTATTCATCTTTGTAGACGAAGAATCGAACGTATCCAAATCGTTTTAATTTAATGTTAATATAATCTTTATTCTATATAATATTTGAACTTTGTGCTTTGATTGTTTTTATTTGCCTATTGACTTACCAGAATATTTACCAATGCTTAATTGATATTTTTTATTTTCATTCTTTACAGCAAAATAATCATATTCAGCATATCTTTTGTTTCCTGACCAGTCTCTCAGGTCTACACGAAGTTTATTTCTTCTTGCAGATGTTAGTCGGTATATTTTATCCAATCCAAGCCAGAATTCAGAAGTAAGATCACCAAAACCGTGTTTATAGTCTTTCCAACCTCGATAAAAGTTTACACTTCCATCTTGACGTCGTTGAAACACAGTCCAACCTCCACCAGATGTTTTCATATCACAGAAAACCTTAAAGTGACCCTGACCATCAGGATTAATTTGATAAACTCCGTTCTTTTTTGCACCTTTTTTGTACAGATCTGCGCAGTCTTTCCCTGGTAATATAAAAAAGAGTTCTGCCATGAAATAATATGTTGTTAAATGTCACTCTTGTTATCTCAAAATCATTCTTACCTCTTAGTGATTTTCCTGTGAGTTTTTTATTTTCTTTGTAAAGAGTTTTCAGTTGTTTTTCTAGTTTTTTTAGCTGTGCTTGAATTGTTGCTACTTTCACATCGATTGTTTTCATTTGTAATGACAAATTAATCATTTTAACTTCAATGTTCTTAATTTGTTTTGCAATTTTACTAATTTGTACGTTTGTACATGTGTCTTGTTGATTTTGGAATGAAGCGCAATCTTAAATGCTTGAAGGTGCTTTTTGTGTTTGTAGATTTTGTGATATTTTTCAGTGTCTTTATTTGCCCTTTTATTAATGCAATTTGAGTCTTTAATGTTACATTTCTTTGAACAACTTTCAAAGTGCGTTTCATGTCAAAGTTGAGCGATGAAAAATTATCTTTGAAATTAATTTCTTTTTCACTTGTTAAATTCGCTCTATGGAAATAATGAAGGAAATGATATCAATACATTCACTTTGTTTATTACTATATCCATTACGACATAATATTCCTCCAATCATTGATTTAATATAGCCAAAAAATGAAATTGTTTTAAAACAAACTCGAAAATAGATTGATGACTTAACATAGTGCAGCTAACTGAAAATGACTTGATGTTTATTTACGCGTTAAGATTCGCCGTAAAACCTCATAGACACATTGACGGCGTTCAACAAAGTTATTCAAAAATCACAAAATTGAACTTAAAATATGATGACTTACCCTTCAATAATAACACCAATATAAAAAATTACGACCAACGCAAAAATATATTTCGCCATTTTGTGATACGTGATTGATATCCACAAGCTTGGAGTGAGGATAAGATCACAAAAGCTCTATTTATGTATTGGGTCGACTGTATTTCAATAATTTATTGCCAACTATCGATGATGCATGCACGTAATTTCATGTTGAGTATTCATGAAGAATAGGATGGTTTCAGCTGATAATAAAAGAGTTTAATTATTTGAGATTTAGACAGTAGTCTTTTTATGCTCGAAGTTTCGTCCAATGAATTTGCACTATTACAAGTTCTGCTTGACTATGCGAAGTTTAAATGACGAATTTTGCGCCACCATTTTATTGTATATAGTCAAACCTTGATGTAAATCAACTAGCACGAAAAAATTTCTGTTGTCTTTAGTATGAAAATCAATTTTACTATTTATAAGGAACAACAGACACAACAGTTTGTCTACAAATTTAAACTGAAAATATTGCATTGTATGTGTCAAATTTGTAGTTGATTACACATCCTGTTGTTTACTTATTTCATATTTTGTTGTATAAACATAACAAATTTACAAATTATATAAATTTCTATGCATAAAATTCAACCCAACTGTATTCCTGTCTACAAGTGATATGTATTCTTGTTTTCACATTCAGTCTCAGCACTCAATTGAATTAAGTAATTTATTCATACACGACTTACAAAGAAACCTTTAAAACGTGGCACTCGATACGGATCATTTTCAAATATAGCTATATTTTGTGTACATATTTTTGATGCAGTAAAATTTATTACAGCTGTATTTCGCCGTTTACCATTCTTAAAACAATTTATTGAAAAGCAAGCTATTGAAATTGATAATTAATTCATGCTTTATTTTCAAAGGAAACGTAAAATACAAACGTGGCATTTATAAATATATACGTTAGAAGATATTAGTTGAAATGATTTCAGTTGTTGTATATTTTTTAAAATGGTCAATTTCTCACTAGTCTACATCATGTGTTTTTCTTTATGTATGTACGTTCATGCCTTATTTAAAACGTGATCTTTTAGAGAACCTGACATCAATGATCTAACTTGAATTGGTTGAATATGCAAGTATTGTATCGATTCTCTTGGCCTTTGTAAGCCACACGACAATTTTGCTAGACGTTTAATAAGAATTTGTATTTTGAAAGTGATTGAAAATCCTTCTTCTTTAAAACTGAGATATTTTCCTCAGCTGCATGATGTTACGTTCTTGCAGAATCTTCTACACTAGTCCCACTGATATTCACAACGTTTATGATGATTGCAGATCGAGCATGCTGGGTACAATGGCTGGGTATTGCAATATAAAATTAATACGCATGCGCATCATTGCTTTTCTTTTTAGCGCGGTTTCGTCAGCCAGAACGACGCTGAAGATTTTTGCTCTAAATTACTCATTTCATTCCTAACGAATCGGAGATGACTTTAATCCACTAAGAGAACGATAAACTGTTTCAGCAACGTGATTACCTTTCTTTAACATTAATAAATTTGATTCGGTGTGGTAATGTTGTTTTATTTACTATGCTTTTGGTAGAGGATAATTAGGCCACTGATATGTAAACTAAACTGGACTATTTATCCGCGTCCATATATAGTAGGCTATGTGAACAAAAACGCTTCTCCCTACGGCAACAAAACTATTGAAGCCAAAATTAACCCATCGAGTCAAGCAATTGTTGACAAACAAAAGAAAAAACAAACGAAATATTACAACCATGGCAGCAAGCCATTAATAGATCTCAACCTAGGAGATACAGTACTTATACGACCAGACCAGACGTGCAGGACATGAAGGAAAGAAGTGTGCATCCAGAAGTTTGCACCCACGTCGTACCAAGTTATTTCGGAAGGCTAAATATGCAGACGGAACAAAAGACATCTGACGTTTACTAAAGAAAGGGAAAGATTGATACAGATTGTACTGAGGAAGAAAATGAACAATCAGAGTCCGAAGACCCAAATGAGCAATCGTTGCTGTTAAATTCTCTACGCAAGACACGTCCACAAATGTCAGTATAGAAACCAATCAGGCACGACCAGACACCGACACATCAAACCCTCAGTGAAAAGAAAATCTTCTATAAGACGTACATTATGAAGAACGTTCTACATGTAATTACCAATTTTCATGAAAACTACTCTTAGGTCCTTCAAATTATAACCTTGTTTTGTTCCTTACGAGGAGATTGATGTAACGATATAAATTATCGGGCCTTTTGACAGGATGTACTGTATTGGGGCGAGAATTCTAGCGCCTTCTTAATTGAAGGCATCGTTGCAGCCCATACTTTTATCTATAGAGTGGAGATAATGAATGAGTTGATTGCACATCCTGTTGCTTACTTATTTGATATTTTGTTGTATTAAACATAACAAATTTACAGATTATATAAATTTTTATGCCTAAAACTCAACCAAACTGTATTCCTGTCTACAAGTGATATGTATCCTTCTTTTGATATTCTGTCTCAGCACTCAATTTAACTAAGTATATAGTTTATATATAGTTAAGAAAACTATTGAAACTCCATTAGCACGAACTTTACAATGTTATTTGTTCCAAAAATGGTTCTCTACTTGAGTCAGTTGATTGAACCTTATATCAAAAGCAGTTCAGCAAAACAATCACCATACGCAATCAAATTTCGTAAGTTTGACGTAAAGGCATTTCTTTCATTTTACGCATCATTATCTCAGAATACTGTATTACTAGCAGTAATTTGCGTTGGCCCAGAGGTGCAATACACAAACACAAATTCAAACATACAAAGAAAATTATAATATGCAAACACAATTTCAAATGGAGTCCTTAAGTGTGACGTCTCGTTGGCATGGCGCTAAAAAATGCAGTTCTAAGCAAAATATCTTATGCGAGCGCTTTGGACAAGCTTCCTTTGTTTTGAATGTCTAAAGCTTTAATTATCCAGTGTAATCCCACAAAAGACAATAAAAAAAAAACAGGAAAGGTTAAAGGGTCATCCAAAGGATCAACTTTTGTTGAAGAAGTGTAAAGGACGCGGGTCAAACGGGCAAAATGGTTTACTGTTTTGCTCCTACATGTGGCCATTCGTCGGAGGGCAACACTTGCAAGTTCTTCTCTTTTCCAAGCGCTACAAAGCAGAACGACGAGTACAAGAGATGGGTTTGACTCATAAGGTATGGACTGATATTCAAAATGAATTCCTTAATTTGTGAAAATTTGATGAATTACGTGATTTTAAGTGAGATTTACGGACTCTATTCAGGTGAAGAGTTGACGTCAGGACATGAGGGAGAATCATCGAATACTGAATTATAGAAGCTTCAGCTAGTTGTCTTTTTAACGGTCGCTTTGTATTTTCTGTAGCCAAAACCTTAAATCTTAGTGTTTTGGAAGGTATAATCCATCAATTTTGAGGATCAAATTTTTATCACTTTAATGAAAGTACGACAGAACTACACACAGCTACAACTAGCCCAATTGTTTCATTGTAGTGTGGCTACAATTTCTATCATTGTGATAGCATTCACTCATGTTTTGCATGAAATTTTGTTTGATGACCTAATGACGTCGATTTCATCCCTGGAAAAAAACAAGATCTCTGCACCCTCCTCTTTCAGGCAATTTGAATCCTGTCGGATTGTTATAGACTGCACAGATATTGAGGTTGCTGCACTGGGATTGATGAGTCAGCAAAATGCCACTTATTCATCATACAGAGGAATGAATTCCTTTAAGGTAATAGTTGGTGTTGCACCAAATGGAGTCATTACTAATGTCAGTCGGCTGTATCCAGGTTCTATTTCAGACAAGGCCATTGTGCAACAGTCTGGACTCCTTAATCACTTGACAGCTGGAGATATGATTCTGGCGGACAAGGGTTTCCTTATCCAGGATGTTGTACAGAGAGTGAGGTCAAGAAAACAAACGCTATAGCTAAAGCACGGATTCATGTCAAAAGAGCCAATGCTAGGCTGAAAGACTTAGGCATCATTCCTTCGTATTTGTGCTGCTATGCTGACATTTTGTTTCAGTTATGGGCGGCACTTGTAAATTTGCAATTTCCTTTCATCAAAGAGGGATGCGAAGATATGGTTTTTGAGTAGTTTTATGCTTGAAGACTACATTGGACAGTTTTTTAATAATTATTGTTGTTCAAATAGAAATAAAATAATTTGTAGACTGAGGCTTACTTAGAAGAAAATACAGCTAGAGGGTAGCATTCTAATATAACAGTAAAGGGATGATTTTACCTCCTAGGAATTACAATATTTATCATCTGGTACAGCCTGGGTGTACATAGGGTGTCAAATTACATCACTGCGAGAATTCTTTTATCATGTTTAGGAGAACAGAAGTTAAAAAAAGTTTTGACATATGTTTTACAATGGATGTCTTTTTGGAGATAAAAATAAAAGCAAGTACTGCCCACAGTTACCCTTAAGGAGTCTTTCTGAACATTTCCCATTAGCATCCCGTCACTTTTATAAGGGAGTTTCCCTCCCCCCCAAGAAAACAACATTAAATGATGTACCATTTTTCCATGTCTTTTAAATACCATGTTATCCTTGTGTATATTAATAAAAATGCAAATATGTGTATAGCCCGTTACCCCAACTCCCTCACACCAAACTAGTAGTGGTAGGTCAATTTGAGGACTGAAAACCGACGAGTATCATTATTTTTAAAACAAATCGTTTATTAACAAGCCTTTTTTCATTTCACTACCAGAGAAAATCACGCCCTCGTGTTCATTTGGGCAACAAAAACAGTCTAAAACTTAATCTTGACATTTGACATTCACCGTCACTTTATAAACCTTTTGTTTCATTCTTGCGTGTACTTCTCCTCGTAAAACACTCTGCTGGTAAGTAAATGCTTCAATGTGATCTGACTTAAAGTGGTTTTCCCCCTTTTTTACATATTTCTTTTCTTCTGAGAAGAAAGAAAAAAGCGAAGCGATGGATAATGTCTCCATTTTGAATCGAATGGGCGCTTGTTTGGAACTGAGATTTTTAACACCATTGAAACGTGACGTCACCACTTAAGGACTCTGTACACGAACACAAATTTTAATATGCAAAATTCATATCCGGTTAATTTGCCAGCCAAATGTGTTCTGAATTTACAAAGTTGCCAAAGTGCAGAATTTTGTCATATTCTTATATTTTCGTTTTATTTCGAGAAAGTAAGATAAATACAAAAACATTCGTGAAGTATTTATTACATTTAGCGTTCATGTATATGTTCGTATTATCTTTCCCGGCTGTTGGTAATGTGAACTTGAACATCATGTTTTGTACAGTATGCAGAGTTCACTAAATACAAGGGGTAATTTTTGTGCTAACTGTGGGATGGATCTTCGAAAGTCTGACGAGTCAAAGACCTTGCGGAATAGTGATCCATCAACATCAGCTGGGCCTTCTACTGATCCTCGTGCCACAAAACCTTTGACTTTTAAAGAGTATTTGGCAGATATTTCATTTGCCACTGTTGAGACAAGGAAGCGTCAAGATCGTTTTGCCTCCACGAAAAAGAGGAGGAAGAATGAGACTGTCAAGGTTTGTGATTATTACTACCTCTGCAAATAGGTCATGTCAATAATTATTTGAAGGATGGGTGATGGTAGTGAATAATTATATTCAATGCTTGTTTTTATGTAGATATTAGTTATGTAATTCCCACCTATTTAAGCTGAAATATAAAATGCTGCTATACGAAATTTGTTTTTTCTTTTGCAGTCATTCCAATCAACACAATAATACTTTTGTTGCATGCTTTAAAAATCAGGCTCAGGTTTTCATGGAGAAGGATGGAATAGTATTTTCCATTAAAACGTCTAATTATTTTTCATTCTTCATCAACCATTTTGTGATGGCAGGTCATGAACACCTTGTAACTGGATATTTTTTCCACCCCAGATAAACATTGGAATTATTGAGCTGGATGGGGATCATTTGACAATTAAGCAAGGCTAACTTTTTCCTATTGATGTAAAAAAAATGTGATTCTCATGTTGTCATAAAACCTGCTATGGTGGAGAAGCAACTGGCTCACAATAAGCAACTCCATGATGAAAGTTCCAAATGGGTTTTGTTGTACCCAGATATGGAGTTTTATATTTACCAGGCACAACAGAAATATTTTCTGTAGAAAAGTACAAGGAGTCCCTTGGCAGGCCATGCAGTAGTGTCAATTTGTATCTTTGCAAGACTTTGGATTATGAAAGTGAGGAGGTTTTCTATTAATTCTTAAAAACACTTTGTTAATGTGTAGGCAATTTATTAATGTTGATTAACACCTAATTATGAGCATTTAGTAATCAAAGTAATTCTATAAGGTCAAGTATATAATAATTTTGCACCATTTGGTTAATTTTATGAAACTATCATGATACAAATAAAATTAAACACTTACTTTATAAGGAGCTAATATTAAATATTACACATTAATACTGTAAAGACAACATTCATTCTGATGTTATACTTGAGAATTCCAATATGAGTGCATAAGGAAATCAGCAAAAGTGTGTTATGCAACAATCTTTATCTAAATAAGTTACATATTTGATAAAAATACAAATATTTGTTTTGTAGTTGCTAATGAAATAGTTGATGATGTTGTGGAAGAACAATTAGATTTGGAAGAAATCAGACTAACAAAGACTCAAAATGAAATCATTGTACACAGAACCACAGCTTGGAAAAGAATCACATTCCACAACTTTGGTTGGACTGTCATCTATTGATGATGCAACTTTAACACCACATGCACTAGAGAACCTCCAAAATTTTGATGCTTTTGAGATGAATACTTCCCAAGGTTTGTGAGTACTATATAGTCTACTTGTTCTTGTCAGTCTTTTTATGAAAAATATGTTCTAGTTACAAAGTATAGAAGAAAAATATCCACTAATTTGATGTTCAACTAATATTTCTTGAAATGATGAGTGGGTATTGTGATGATGGTGCAAAATACCATTGGAATTCATTCAAAGAAAGTGGATGAATCGAATTTGAAAATAGAACAGTCAGAAATGTTGTGGCTTTTCACCCATCTTTACTATATTAAGTGTTGTACATTACAGGTAAAAGTTCTGAAGGGCTACTTTTGTCCCAGAAAGTATGGCAAATGAGGTTATGGAGCGAGAAGTGTTGCTTATTCATCGTTGTAATGTGAAAGCTGACTTGTTGCACTATTTTGAAAAAGATGACATTTTAAAGAAGTGTGTGGATGTCCAGATGATTGATTCCAGAGGTGTTGAGGAAAAGGGCGAAGCAGTCGGCGTTGTCAGGGATACATTTTCTCTGTTTTGGAATGAAATAGTTTCATGTTAGGCGAGGATGAACGAGTCCAGTGATTCGTCATGACGTTTCGCGGGAGAAGTGGCAATCGATTGCTAGAATTCATGTGAAAGGTTACATTTAAGAGCGCTATTTTTGAATCAAAATTTCTCGTGTTTTCTTGTGCTCCTGTCATTTTGGCGAAGATTATGTCTCAGAAGATATGTACGTGAGTTCTTTTATGAAGTACATTTCGACCACTGAGTCTAGTGTGGTTGAAAATGTACTTTCTCATTCTCTTGCAGTTAATGATGAAGATGTACAGGATTTTTTAACAACGTTTGAGTGCAAAAATATATTATAGCGTTTATACAGCGTTTGCCATATAGCTTTTTCCCTCGGTGTTTTACCGTATAGCTTTTTCCCTCGGTGTTTTGTATAGCTTTTCCCTCGGTGTTTTACCGTATAGCTTTTCCCTCGGTGTTTTGCCGTATAGCTTTTCCCTCGGTATTTTGCCGTATAGCTTTTTCCCTCGGTGTTTTACCGTATAGCTTTTTCCCTCGGTGTTTTACCGTATAGCTTTTCCCTCGGTGTTTTACCGTATAGCTTTTTCCCTCGGTGTTTTACCGTATAGTTTTTTCCCTCGGTGTTTTGCCGTATAGCTTTTTCCCTCGGTATTTTGCCGTATAGCTTTTTCCCTCGGTGTTTTGCCTTATAGTTTTTCCTCGGTGTTTAGCTGCCGGAGGTATTATGTATTCCAGGTCGAAAATCACGCAAATATTTGTGTTTTTAACAATCTTATAAAAATTTACACAATAGCTGCTTTTTATCGGCCTTGAAATCGTCCCGAAGGCTTGTTGCTTTTATATCACCTAAACTCTTCGATATTTTAGGCATTTTTCTTCCGTACGTATTTACAAGCTTATAATGAAACGAATGAAATCACGTTAGACGAGATTGAAAAACTTATTGACGAAGCTGACAGGTAAATTTTATAACAATCGTCCTCTTATATTAATATACCGCTAGATAATTTTTTATAATATTTTTTTTGGTTTCTATGGATACGTATGTCTTGACTGATTCACTGACGTAGTTCTCGTTTATTTAAGGTTCAGTTAAGTCAGTTTAGAGTTTACTGACATCATTTAGGTCAGTTTTAAGTATACATAGGGCTTGTCAAGTTATAACTCATGCAATTGATACATAACTTTTGAAAGCAATTGTCTTTTTTATTACATTGCCTATTCGTGTACTCTTTTAGCCATTGTACGCAAGTGCTTACATATTGGTGTCGGTTTTGTCTTTCTGCGAATAAATGTTTTAATTTTACGTATGTTTTAAATTTTTTTTGTAATAACATCATTCAGCTTTGTTTTCCTTTTCTTCTATAGATTGTCTCTTCTTTCTTATTTTTTTTGGGCGATGTTTTCAATTCTTCAAAGTTTTAAATCCTCGATCAATTTTGGTTATCTCGTAAGTAGATGAACAGTTAAATAGTGTTGTTTACCGTTAGATTTACATCACGTGACTGAATTTGGCTTTTTCTTTGTTGTATTGTCGTACCGTGGTATTGTATCCTAAACACCATTTGTAATTTTAAAATACCATATCTTATAAGGAACATTCTACATCGAAAAATGTTAGAAATGTGCACCACCACTTCATCAACTTTTTGCAGAAAGAGTGCGTTATTTCTTTACAAACATTTGTGTAAATGCATGATCTTTTGCACTAAGTTCTTTCCATGTGGATTTGTTCAGAACAGATGTAAGTCAGCAATAATGTCTTATGCGTATGTATCAAACTTGTACATAATGAGAACTATCATTGTGAACAAACGTAAAAGCAACGTAACACTTTGCGAAGATTTCTTATAAGTTTACAAGAAGGATTTTGTGTTTAAATTTTATAGAATCAAATCACTATAAAGTAAATCCCATCCGCAGTAGTAACCATGCAAAGGATCTTGAGTGTGTTTTATTAATCTGTCATATAAGGTATTAAGAAAAGTCAGAAACTATCTTGAGAAATATTTACGTGCAAACCTCCACCTATATAGGAAATGTTAGGCAAATACTACATTTACTGCATTATGACAAATTTCCGTACCGTTCATAAAACCAAATTGTTTATGACGATTTTTAAAATTATTTGTTGGGCTCTAATATTTATATTGAGAATCCGCTTCCCGCCTGGCACTTCATTGGCAACAATACCTTTAACAAAAATATATGTATGCTAATACTTCAAACTAGAAATAGGTTTTGGTCACAGATTTGGATACGACATTTTAGTGCGCACAATTCTGAGAGTACTGCAGTAGCCTGCCCTTCCAAGTAAAAAGTAGGTAGAAATACTCACTCGCTTTAACTTTTTCGAATGTAGTCCCTGCCTCATCAGCTGCCTTTTGTATTGTTTCATGTTTCTCCTTTGCCGTTGTATTCATTCCCTGATCGTAATAAGACTTCAAGATAGCTTTTTGCAAGTCAATTAATACTTCATACTGTATTCCAGTTGCCGCCATCTAGATATGGTACACGTGTGTCGTGTGCATGTCGTGTGTTGATGATATATAAATTGGTGCATATATAAATTAAATATGGCGTCAACAAGAACGCTTAGAGGATCTCCTACATCACATACATGCGACGTTCTCAATTTGAGAAGTCTTGCTTTAGACGATTGAGAACATGCGACACGGGTGATGATTTGAATTTTTTTCAAAACCGGCTTTTAATGACAAACTGTTATATGTAAATAGACGTCATACCTACAGATATCTAGAATTATTTGCAGGTAGTTTACCAATCAAAAGTGACATTGCTTACATAGTGAATAATGATGTAGGATAATTGCATGAAATGCATGATACACCAAGATTGCGTGGAACGTGTCGAAAAGATAGAATTAGCTACTTACAGCGCAGCATATCATTAAAGAAATGAGTGAAGACGTAACATTAGAATCATATAATTACCTAAATCAGCTCTAATTTTTAGGGAAAATATTATTTCACCATAGCATTTTTAACAATTTTTCAATGCTTTTTTAAATGATAATGATTATAAAGGTTCTTTTAAAAGAAATAAAAGCTAAAATGTTTTTACTATATGTTGAAAGTTTCATTAGAAATAATGATCAAATTTATAACATCACAGTCTTTGGAAATTCTTTATGGTTTTATTTTCATCTCAGTGAACTTTAAGGATTTATTAACTTTCCATCGTTGCCAAGTCACACCTTTGACATTGTTTTGGTTGCCACTATAGTAGTGTCCATTCAGGTTGGAAACATAACAACTCTTATACCACCAAGCACCATTGAAGGTTGTGGCACAATTTCCAAAACGATTATCATTATCTGAATCTTTTGTTGAAAACGCCATGCTTTTATGATAAGATAATGAATCTCCAGCATTTCCTAAGAAAAGTAATACCTTTCAAAAATCGCATTTAATGCAGTTATAGAATTCTTTTGAACTTGCATTAACACAAGAACAAGTTTAATGTATATATCATTTAGGCACTGACACTTGCATTTACAATTGATTACCTGAGGCTTACTATAATAAGGACTTCGTCAATCTACAATTTAGTCGTGTTTAATTGCCTACATGATATTCAGGCGCGAGCTTGTCATTGGCCGTTTTTATACGAGACACGCATAATGCGTCTGAACGAACTTGGGCAAAATTTTTTCGTCTGGTTATGCGTCTTCAGTGTAAAGACGAGCACAAGACGCTTTATACGTCTAGATGAGTAATCAATGATTATTCATCTTTGTAGACAAAGAATCGAACGTATCCAAATCGTTTTAATTTAATGTTAATATAATCTTTATTCTATATAATATTTGAACTTTGTGCTTTGATTGTTTTTATTTGCCTATTGACTTACCAGAATATTTACCAATGCTTAATTGATATTTTTATTTTCATTCTTTACAGCAAAATAATCATATTCAGCATATCTTTTGTTTCCTGACCAGTCTCCCAGGTCTACACGAAGTTTATTTCTCCTTGCAGATGTTAGTCGGTATATTTTATCCAATCCAAGCCAGAATTCGCCTTTCAGATCGCCAAAACCTTGTTTATAGTCTTTCCAACCTCGATAGAAGTTTACACTTCCATCTTGACGTCAATGAAACACAGTCCAACCTCCACTAGATGATTTCATATCACAGAAAACCTTAAAGTAACCCTGACCATCAGGATTAATTTGATAAACTCCGTTCTTTTTTCACCTTTTTGTAAAGATCTGCACAGTCTTTCCCTGGTAATATAAAAGAGTTCTGCCATGAAATAATATGTTGTTAAATGTCACTCTTGTTATCTCAAAATCATTCTTACCTCTTAGTGATTTTCCTGTGAGTTTTTATTTTCTTTGTAAAGAGTTTTCAGTTGTTTTTCTAGTTTTTAGCTGTGCTTGAATTGTTGCTACTTTCACATCGATTGTTTTCATTTGTAATGACAAATTAATCATTTTAACTTCAATTTTCTTAATTTGTTTTTGCAATTTTACTAATTTGTACGTTTGTACATGTGTCTTGTTGATTTTGGAATGAAGCGCAATCTTAAATGCTTGAAGGTGCTTTTTTTGTGTTTGTAGATTTTTGTGATATTTTTTCAGTGTCTTTATTTGCCCTTTTATTAATGCAATTTGAGTCTTTAATGTTACATTTCTTTGAACAACTTTCAAAGTGCGTTTCATGTCAAAGTTGAGCGATGAAAAATTATCTTTGAAATTAATTTCTTTTTCACTTGTTAAATTCTGCTCTATGGAAATAATGAAGGAAATGAGATCAATACATTCACTTTGTTTATTACTATATCCATTACGACATAATATTCCTCTAATCATTGATTTAATATAGCCAAAAATGAAATTGTTTTAAAACAAACTCGTAAATAGATTGATGACTTAACATAGTGCAGCTAACTGAAAATGACTTGATGTTTATTTACGCGTTAAGATTCGCCGTAAAACCTCATAGACACATTGACGGCGTTCAACAAAGTTATTCAAAAATCACAAAATTGAACTTAAAATATGATGACTTACCCTTCAATAATAACACCAATATAAAAAATTACGACCAACGCAAAATATATTTCGCCATTTTGTGATATGTGATTGATATCCACAAGCTTGGAGTGAGGACAAGATCATGAAAGCTCTATTTATGTATTGGGTCGACTGTATTTCAATAATTTATTGCCAACTATCGATGATGCATGCACGTAATTTCATGTTAAGTATTCATGAAGAATAGGATGGTTTCAGCTGATAATAAAAGAGTTTAATTATTTGAGATTTAGACAGTAGTCTTTTTATGCTCGAAGTTTCGTCCAATGAATTTGCACTATTACAAGTTCTGCTTGACTATGCGAAGTTTAAATGACGAATTTTGCGCCACCATTTTATTGTATATAGTCAAACCTTGATGTAAATCAACTAGCACGAAAAATTTCTGTTGTCTTTAGTATGAAAATCAATTTTACTATTTATAAGGAACAACAGACACAACAGTTTGTCTACAAATTTAAACTGAAAATATTGCATTGTATGTGTCAAATTTGTAGTTGATTACACATCCTGTTGTTTACTTATTTCATATTTTGTTGTATAAACATAACAAATTTACAAATTATATAAATTTCTATGCATAAAATTCAACCCAACTGTATTCCTGTCTACAAGTGATATGTATTCTTGTTTTCACATTCAGTCTCAGCACTCAATTGAATTAAGTAATTTATTCATACACGACTTACAAAGAAACCTTTAAAACGTGGCACTCGATACGGATCATTTTCAAATATAGCTATATTTTGTGTACATATTTTTGATGCAGTAAAATTTATTACAGCTGTATTTCGCCGTTTACCATTCTTAAAACAATTTATTGAAAAGCAAGCTATTGAAATTGATAATTAATTCATGCTTTATTTTCAAAGGAAACGTAAAAATACAAACGTGGCATTTATAAATATATACGTTAGAAGATATTAGTTGAAATGATTTCAGTTGTTGTATATTTTTTAAAATGGTCAATTTCTCACTAGTCTACATCATGTGTTTTTCTTTATGTATGTACGTTCATGCCTTATTTAAAACGTGATCTTTTAGAGAACCTGACATCAATGATCTAACTTGAATTGGTTGAATATGCAAGTATTGTATCGATTCTCTTGGCCTTTGTAAGCCACACGACAATTTTGCTAGACGTTTAATAAGAATTTGTATTTTGAAAGTGATTGAAAAATCCTTCTTCTTTAAAACTGAGATATTTTCCTCAGCTGCATGATGTTACGTTCTTGCAGAATCTTCTACACTAGTCCCACTGATATTCACAACGTTTATGATGATTGCAGATCGAGCATGCTGGGTACAATGGCTGGGTATTGCAATATAAAATTAATACGCATGCGCATCATTGCTTTTCTTTTTAGCGCGGTTTCGTCAGCCAGAACGACGCTGAAGATTTTTGCTCTAAATTACTCATTTCATTCCTAACGAATCGGAGATGACTTTAATCCACTAAGAGAACGATAAACTGTTTCAGCAACATGATTACCTTTCTTTAACATTTATAAATTTGATTCGGTGTTGTAATGTTGTTTTATTTACTATGCTTTTGGTAGAGGATAATTAAGCCACTGATATGTAAACTAAACTGGACTATTTATCCACGTCCATATATAGTAGGCTATGTGAACAAAAACGCTTCTCCCTACGGCAACAAAACTATTGAAGCCAAAATTAACCCATCAAGTCAAGCAATTGTTGACAAACAAAAGAAAAAACAAACGAAATATTACAACCATGGCAGCAAGCCATTAATAGATCTCAACCTAGGAGATACAGTTCTTATACGACCAGACCAGACGTGCAGGACATGAAGGAAAGAAGTGTGTAACCAGACGTTTGCACCCACGTCATACCAAGTTATTTCGGAAGGCTAAATATGCAGACGGAACAGAAGACATCTGACGTTTACTAAAGAAAGGGAAAGATTTATACAGATTGTACTGAGGAAGAAAATGAACAATCTGAGTCCGAAGACCCAGATGAGCAATCGTTGCTGTTAAGTTCTCTACGCAAGACACGTCCACAAATGTCAGTATAGAAACCAATCAGGCACCACCAGACACCGACACATCAAACCCCTCAGTGAAAAGAAAATCTTCTATAGGACGTACATTATGAAGAACGTTCTACATGTAATTACCAATTTTTATGAAAACTACTCTTAGGTCCTTCAAATTATAACCTTGTTTTGTTCCTTACGAGGAGATAGATGTAACGATATAAATTATCGGGCCTTTTGACCGGATGTACTGTATTGGGGCGAAAATTCTAGCGCCTTCTTAATTGAAGGCATCGTTACAGCTCATACTTTTATCAATAGAGTGGAGATTATGAATGAGTTGATTACACATCCTGTTGTTTACTTATTTGATATTTTGTTGTATGAAACATAACAAATTTACAAATTATATAAATTTTTATGCCTAAAACTCAACCCAACTGTATTCCTGTCTACAAGTGATATGTATCCTTCTTTTGATATTCTGTCTAAGCACTCAATTGAATTAAGTAATTGAAAATATGCACGACTTACAAAGAAACCTTTAAAACGTGGCACTTGATACGGATCATTTTCAAATATAGCTATATTTTTTGTACATACTTTTGATGCAGTAAAATTGATTACAAGCTGTATTTCGCCGTTGACCATTCTTAAAACAATTTATGTTGCAGCTATATTGAGCCAAACTTGCAATAATTCCCCCCAGCTGTCTCCAGTATAAAAATCATATAAATATAACTCTATTATCTCGAACAGCAATTTTATTGTGAATATCAACTTTGCACACACATTGAAGGAAATTGTTGTGTCATAATGAACAACACATGCAATTACGTACATATTAACGTTATCAACATGAATTTTGAAACTTCTACTTTAAAATAATGAATGTAAGGACATTTTTTTGAACGTGGTTCAAAATGAGAAAAATGTTTATTTACAGTTCATATCGCCAGCATGCTCATGTAATCCTGCTGTCAATCTCTCTGTGTTTATACTCAGGCAAAAACATGAATTTAAATAGACATAAATAAGGATGATGAAAAGCTGGACTAAAACTTGAGAACTAAAAACTAAACATCACTTGAAACATAGCAACCATCAAGGTATGTAGCTATAAACTTCTACCTCTCAAATTGAACGAAATTATCCATTTCTAAAAGTAGCTTGTGTTGATGTGCTTATTTTTAGTTTCAGCAACCTATTGAAATTGATAATTAATTCATGCTTTATTTTCAAAGGAAACGTAAAACACAAACGTGGCATTTATAAAATATACGTTAGAAGATATTAGTTGAAATGATTTCAGTTGTTGTATATTTTTTAAAATGGTTAATTTCTCACTAGTCTACAACATGTGTTTTTCTTTATGTATGTACGTTCATGCCTTATTTAAAACGTGATCTTTTAGAGAACCTGACATCAATGATCTAACTTGAATTGGTTGAATATGCAAGTATTGTATCGATTCTCTTGGCCTTTGTAAGCACACGACAATTTTGCTAGACGTTTAATAAGAATTTGTATTTTGAAAGTGATTGACAAATCCTTCTTCTTTAAAACTGAGATATTTTCCTCAGCTGCATGATGTTACGTTCTGGCAGAATCTTCTACACTAGTCCCACTGATATTCACAACGTTTATGAAGATTGCAGAGCGAGCATGCTGGGTACAATGGCTGGGTACTGCAATATAAAATTAATACGCATGCGCATCATTGCTTTTCTTTTAGCGCGGTTTCGTCAGCGAGAACGACGCTGAAGATTTTGCTCTAAATTACTCATTTCATTCCTAACGAATCGGAGATGACTTTAATCCACTAAGAGAACGATAAACTGTTTCAGCAACGTGATTACCTTTCTTTAACATTTATAAATTTGTTTCGGTGTTGTAATGTTGTTTTATTTACTATGCTTTTGGTAGAGGATAATTAAGCCACTGATATGTAAACTAAACTGGACTATTTATCCACGTCCATATATAGTAGGCTATGTGAACAAAACGCTTCTCCCTACGGCAACAAAACTATTGAAGCCAAAATTAACCCATCAAGTCAAGAAATTGTTGACAAACAAAAGAAAAACAAACGAAATATTACAACCATGGCAGCAAGCCATTAATAGATCTCAACCTAGGAGATACAGTTCTTATACGACCAGACCAGACGTGCAGGACATGAAGGAAAGAAGTGTGTAACCAGAAGTTTGCACCCACGTCATACCAAGTTATTTCGGAAGGCTAAATATGCAGACGGAACAGAAGACATCTGACGTTTACTAAAGAAAGGGAAAGATTTATACAGATTGTACTGAGGAAGAAAATGAACAATCTGAGTCCGAAGACCCAGATGAGCAATCGTTGCTGTTAAGTTCTCTACGCAAGACACGTCCACAAATGTCAGTATAGAAACCAATCAGGCACCACCAGACACCGACACATCAAACCCCTCAGTGAAAAGACAATCTTCTATAAGACGTACATTATGAAGAAAGTTCTACATGTAATTACCAATTTTTATGAAAACTACTCTTAGGTCCTTCAAATTATAACCTTGTTTTGTTCCTTACGAAGAGATAGATGTAACGATATAAATTATCGGGCCTTTTGACCGGATGTACTGTATTGGGGCGAAAATTCTAGCGCCTTCTTAATTGAAGGCATCGTTGTAGCTCATACTTTTATCAATTGAGTGGAGATAATGAATGAGTTGATTACACATCCTGTTGTTTACTTATTTGATATTTTGATGTATGAAACATAACAAATTTACAAATTATACAAATTTTTATGCCTAAAACTCAACCCAAGTGTATTCCTGTCTACAAGCGATAAGTATCCTTCTTTTGATATTCTGTCTAAGCACTCAATTGAATTAAGTAATTGAAAATATGCACGACTTACAAAGAAACCTTTAAAACGTGGCACTTGATACGGATCATTTTCAAATATAGCTATATTTTGTGTACATACTTTTGATGCAGTAAAATTGATTACAAGCTGTATTTCGCCGTTGACCATTCTTAAAACAATTTATGTTGCAGCTATATTGAACCAAACTCGAAATAATTCCACACAGCTGTCTGCAGTATAAAATTTATATAAATATAACTCTATTATCTCGAACAGCAATTTTATTGTTAATATCAACTTTACACGCACTTTGAAGGAAATTGTTGTGTCATAACGAACAACAAAAGCAATTACGTACATATTAACGTTATCAACATGAATTTTTGAAACTTCTACTTTAAAATAATGAATGTGAAGGACATTTTTTTTTGAACGTGGTTCAAAATGAGAAAAATGCTTTATTTACAGTTCATATCGCCAGCATGCTCATGTAATCCTACTGTTAATCTCTCTTTGTTTATACTTAGGCAAAAAACATCGAATTTAAATAGACATAAATAAGGATTATGAAAAGCTGGACTAAAACTTGAGAACTAAAAAACTAAACATCACTTGAAACATAGCAACCATCAACGTATGTAGCTATAAACTTCTACCTCTCAAATTGAACGAAATTATCCATTTCTAAAAGTAGCTTGTGTTGATGTGCTTATTTTTAGTTTCAGCAACCTATTGAAATTGATAATTAATTCATGCTTCATTTTCAAAGGAAACGTAAAAACACAAACGTGGCATTTATAAAAATATACGTTAGAAGATATTAGTTGAAATGATTTCAGTTGTTGTATATTTCTTAAAATGATTAATTTCTCACTAGTCTACATCATGTATTTTTCTTTATGTATGTACGTTCATGCCTTATTTAAAACGTGATCTTTTAGAGAACCTGACATCAATGATCTAACTTGAATTGGTTGAATATGCCAGTATTGTATCGATTCTCTTGGCCTTTGTAAGCCACAAGACAATTTTGCTAGACGTTTAATAAGAATTTGTATTTTGAAAGTGATTGACAAATCCTTCCTCTTTAAAACTGAAATATTTTCCTCTGCTGCATAATGTTACGTTCTGGGAGAATCTTCTACACTAGTCCCACTGATATTCACAACGTTTATGAAGATTGCAGAGCGAGCATGCTGGGTACAATGGCTGGGTACTGCAATATAAAATTAATACGCATGCGCATCATTGCTTTTCTTTTTAGCGCGAATTCGTCAGCGAGAACGACGCTGAAGATTTTTGCTCTAAATTACTCATTTCATTCCTAACGAATCGGAGATGACTTTAATCCACTAAGAGAACGATAAACTGTTTCAGCAACGTGATTACCTTTCTTTAACATTTATAAATTTGTTTCGGTGTTGTAATGTTGTTTTATTTACTATGCTTTTGGTAGAGGATAATTAAGCCACTGATATGTAAACTAAACTGGACTATTTATCCACGTCCATATATAGTAGGCTATGTGAACAAAAACGCTTCTCCCTACGCCAACAAAACTATTGAAGCCAAAATTAACCCATCGAGTCAAGCAATTGTTGACAAACAAAAGAAAAAACAAACGAAATATTACAACCATGGCAGCAAGCCATTAATAGATCTCAACCAAGGACATACAGTACTTATACGACCAGACCAGACGTGCAGGACATGAAGGAAAGAAGTGTGTAAACAGAAGTTTGCACCCACGTCGTACCAAGTTATTTCGGAAGGCTAAATATGCAGATGGAACAAAAGACATCTGACGTTTACTAAAGAAAGGGAAAGATTGATACAGATTGTACTGAGGAAGAAAATGAGCAATCTGAGTCCGAAGACCCAAATTAGCAACCGGTGCAGCCAAGTTCTCTACGCAAGACACGTCCACAAATGTCAGTATAGAAACCAATCAGGCACGACCAGACACGGACACATCAAACCTCTCAGTCAAAAGAAAATCTTCTATAGGACGTGCATTATGAAGAACGTTCTACATGTAATCACCAATTTTTATGAAAACTACTCTTAGGTCCTTCAAATTATAACCTTGTTTTGTTCCTTACGAGGAGATAGATGTAACGATATAAATTATCGGGCCTTTTGACCGGATGTACTGTATTGGGGCGAGAATTCTAGCGCTTTCTTAATTGAAGGCATCATTGCAGCTCATACTTTTATCAATAGAGTGGAGATTATGAATGAGTTGATTACACATCCTGTTGTTTACTTATTTGATATTTTGTTGTATGTAACATAACAAATTTACAAATTATATAAATTTTTATGCCTGAAACTCAACCCAACTGTATTCCTGTCTACAAGTGATATGTATCCTTCTTTTGATATTCTGTCTCAGCACTCAATTGAATTAAGTAATTAATAATTTATTTGTATGCACGACTTACAAAGAAACCTTTAAAACGTGGCACTCGATACGGATCATTTTCAAATATAGCTATATTTTCTGTATATACTTTTGATGTAGTAAAATTGATTACAAGCTGTATTTCGTCGTCGATCATTCTTAAAACAATCTACGCTGCACGAAGTTATTTCGCCTTTAACACTTTATAAATTATTAAAGTTTATTTGTAATTAAGTTCGTTAAGGATTCTGCTGAAAATTTTGGTGAAGCATTTCTTTAAAATGAATATATTATTTCTATAACATGAAAAAATTCTGTTGTTGAAAAACAGTCTGTTTGCTATAAATGCTACTGTTTGTAGTCTTTTATACAGGATATGAGTTTGATCCAATCTTTAACTTAGCAAAGAGTGAAATATCTGGGTTGAGGAATGACGCAACTTCTGTTTTGTTTATTGATCATTTAGAGGTGTGTTGGAGGGGACTCAGCCCTGTTTGTTCAAATTTTATGCATTGTATTGCCAGTGAAATATATATATCAAAAAGATAGCAGCCTTTAATATACATCAGGAAGCCAGCAATATTTTAATATATCTCAGAAAGGCAGCAACCGTTGTAATATACATTAAAGAGCCCAAATAGCTGAAATTATGGAGATATTCCTCTGTGATCTTATAAACCAAAACCTACAATTAAAATATCATTATATCATTGACAAGTCTAGAAGAGAAGTAATGTTTTACTTTGAGCTACAAAAGTAAGGTACATTTGTACAATTCATTACCAAAAATTCATTGTACTCAGCTGTTTCAGTGAGTATCCTAATTATAATTACTTTATTTTAAAATGATGAACTATAAATACAAAATACAACATGGAAAATCGTAAGAGTTTCTGTGATTTGGTGTAGTTGTTTGTTTTAGTGTGGAAATGGATAAGAATTGAGTAGTTTGTAAATTGAACAATTTCAGAACATAATGAGAAATCATCTTTGATTAAAAAACAAGATTTGGAGTAAGAAAACTATTGAAACTGCATTAGAATAACTTTACAATGTTTTTTGTTCTCTACTTGAGTCAGTTGATTGAACTTTATATCAAAAGCAGTTCAGCACAACAATCACCATACGCAATAAAATTTCGTAAGTTCGACGTAAAGGCATTTCTTTCATTTTACGCATTATTATCTCAAAATACTGTATTACTAGTAGTAATTTACGGTGGCCCAGAGGTGCAATACACAAACCCAAATTCAAATACACAAACACAAATTATAATATGCAAAATTCATATCCGGTTAATTTGCTAGCCAAATGTGTTCTGAATTTACAAAGTTGCCGAAGTGCAGAATATTGTCATATTCTTATATTTTTGTTTTATTTCGAGAAATTAAGATAAATACAGAACATTCGTGAGGTATTTATTACATTTAGCGTTCATGTATATGTTCGTATTATCTTCCCCGGCTGTTGGTAATGTAAACTTGAACACCATGTTTTGTACAGTATGCAGAGTTCACTAAATACAAGGGGTAATTTTTGTGCTAACTGTGGGACGGATCTTCGAAAGTCTGACGAATTAAAGACCTTGAGGAACAGTGATCCATCAACATCAGCTGGGCCCTCTACTGATCCTCGTGCCACCAAACTTTGACTTTTAAAGAGTATTTGGCAGATATTTCATTTGCCACTGTTGAGACAAGGAAGTGTCAAGAGATCGTGACTAAAACACCACACGAGTACATACGAGTACATACGAGTACATACGAGTACATACGAGTAACATACGAGTACATACGAGTAACATACGAGTACATACGAGTAACATACGAGTACATACAGTGACATACGACTATTTTCTGGTCAACAAATGAGAAACAACACAATTTCTTCCAATACATTGATATTTGCGTTTATTTTTCCTTGATTTGTGTGGACTTTGGGGCAACCATTTGATGGATTTAAATGCTGAAAGGTATTTTACTTTCATGCTACATTCATTTTGTATGTTTCAGTTGAATTTGTTATAGATATTTGTCGATGCGATTTGCCAATATTTGAGCGCTTTTGACAACACTTTCACCTAGGAAATACATATTTATGAAAGCGATTATACATTTTGAAAGCATTATTTATACGTTGTTTATTTAATCGCTTCATAAATATGTATTTCCTAGGTGAAAGTGTGTCAAAAAGCGCTCAAATACTGGGAAATCGCATCGACAAAATATCTATAACAAATTCAACTGAAACATACAAATGAATGTAGTATGAAAGTAAAATACCTTTTCAGCATTTAAATCCATCAAATGGTTGCCCCAAAGTCCACACAACGTCGTATATCACTCGTATGTACTCGTATGTACAAGTCGTATATCACTCGTATGTACTCGTATGTTACTCGTATGTACTCGTATGTACTCGTATGTTACTCGTATGTACTCGTATGTACTCGTATGTACTCGTGTGGTGTTTTAGTCACGATCAGTGTCAAGATCGTTTTGTCTCCACGAAAACGAGGAAGAAGAGTGAGACTGTCAAGGTTTGTGATTATTACTACCTCTGCTGATAGGTCATGTCAATAATTATTTGAAGGATGGGTGATGGTAGTGAATAATTATATTCAATGCTTGATTTTATGTAGATATTAGTTATGTAATTACCACCTATTTAAGCTGAAATATAAAAAGCTGCTATACGAAATTTGTTTTATTTTGCAGTCATTCGAATCAACACAATTATACTTTTGTTGCATGCTTTAAAAATCAGGCTCAGGTTTTCATGGAGAAGGATGGAATGGTTTTTGCCATTAAAATGTCCAATTATTTTTTCATTCTTCATCAAACATTTTGTGATGGCAGGTCATGAACACCTTGTAACTGGATATTTTTTCCACCCCAGATAAACATTGGAATGATTGAGCTGGATGAGAATCATTTGAAAATTAAGTGAAGCTCACTTTTTCCTATTGATGTAAAAAAATGTGATTCTCATGTTGTCATAAAAACTGCTGGGGTGGAGAAGCAACTGGCTCACAATAAGCAACTCCATAATGAAAGTTCCGAATGGGTTTTGTTGTACCCTGAAATGGAGTTTTATATTTACCAGGCACAACAGAAACATTTTCTGTAGAAAAGTACAAAGAGTGCCTTTTCAGGCCATGCAGTAGTGTCAATTTGTATGTTTGCAAGACTTTGGATCATGAAAGTGAGGAGGTTTTCTATTAATTATTAAAAACACTATGTTAATGTATGGTCATTTTATGGTCATGTTGATTAATACCTAATTATGAGCCTTTAATAATCAAAGTAATTCTGTAAGGTCAAATATATAATAATTTTTGCACCATTTGGTTAATTTTATGAAACTATCATGATACAAATAAAATTAAACACTTACTTTATAAGGAGCTAATATTAAATATCACACATTAATACTGTAAAAGACAACATTCATTCAGATGTTATACTTGAGAATTCCAATATGAGTGCATAAGGAAATCAGCAAAAGTGTGTTATGCAACAATCTTTATTTAAATAAGTTACATATTTGATAAAAATACAAATATTTGTTTTGTAGTTGCTAATGAATTAGTTCATGATGTTGTGGAAGAGCAATTAGATTTGGAAGAAATCAGACTAACAAAGACTCAAAATGAATCATTGTGCACAGAACCACAGCTTGGAGAAGAATCACATTCCACAACTTTGGTTGGACTGTCATCTATTGATGATGCAACTTTAACACCACATGCCGTAGAGAACCTCCAAAATTGTGATGCTTTTGAGATGAATACTTTCCAAGGTTTGTGAGTACTGTATAGTGTACTTGTACTTGTTAGTCTTTTTATGAAAAAGATGTTCTAGTTACATAGTATAGAAGAAAAATATCCACTAATTTGATGTTCAATTAATATTTCATGAAATAATGAGTGGGTATTGTGATGATGGTGCAAAATACCATTGGGAATTCATTCAAAGCAAGTGGATGAATCGAATTTGAAAATAGAACAGTCAGAAATGTTGTGGCTTTTCACCCATCTTTACTATATTAAGTGTTGTACATTGCAGGTGAAAGTTCTGAAGGGGCTACTTTTGTCCCAGAAAGTATGGCAAATGAGGTTATGGAGCGAGAATTGTTGCTTATTCATCGTTGTAATGTGAAAGCTGACTTGTTGCACTATTTTGAAAAAGGTGATATTTTAAAGAAGTGTGTGGATGTCAAGATGATTGATTCCAGAGGTGTTGAGGAAAAGGGCAAAGGAGTCATCGTTGTCAGGGATGCATTTTCTCTGTTTTGGAATGAAATATATAATAGTTTCATGTTAGGCGAGGATGAACGAGTCCCAGAGAAGTGGCAAGCGATAGCTAGAATTCTTGTGAAAGGTTACATTTAAGAGCGCTATTTTTGAATCAAAATTTCACGCGTTTTCTTGTGCTCCTTTCTTTTTGGCGAAGATTATGTCTCAGAAGATATGTACCTGAGTTCCTTTATGAAGTATGTTTCGACCACTGAGTCTAGTGTGGTTGAAAATGTACTTTCTCATTCTCTTGCAGTTTATGATGAAGATGTATAGGATTTTTTAACAGCGTTTAAGTGCAAAAAAATATAGCGTTTATACAGCGTTTGCCGTATAGCTTTTTTCCCTCGGTGCTTTGCCGTATAGCTTTTTCCCTTGGTGTTTTGCCGTATATATGTTTTTCCCTCGGTTTTTTTTCTGTATATAAGTTTTTCCCTCGATGTTTTGCCGTATAGCTTTTTTCTCTCTGTGTGTTGTCATATATATGTTTTTCCCTTGGTGTTTTGCCGTATATATGTTTCTCACTCGGTGTTTTGCCGTATATATCTTTTTTCTCGGTGTTCGTTATACCTTTTTCCTCGGTGTTTTGCCGTATCTTTTCCTCGGTGTTTTTGCCATTATCTTTTCCCCTCGGTTTTTGAGTATAGCTTTTCGATCGGTGTTTTGCCGTATATAAGTTCCCTCGTGTTTTGCCGTATATTTTTTTTCCCTCGGTGTTTTTGCCATTATTATTGTAATTTTCCTCGGTGTTTTTATGCGTATAGCTTTTCCTCGGTGTTTTTGTCGTATGTTTTCAGCCGGTTATGGTATAGCTTTTTCCTCGGTTTTTTGCCGTATAGTTTTCATCGGTCGTTATGTTTTCCCTCGGTTTTGCCGTGCTTTTTCCCTCGGTGTTTTGCCATTATGTTTTCCTCGGTGTTTTGCCGTCGCAGGCTTTCCCTCGGTGTTTTGCCGGTAATAGTTTTTCCCTCGGTGTTTTTCGCCGTATGTTTTTCCCTCGGTGTTTAGCCATATAGCTTTTCCTTGATTTTTTGCCGTGTAAACTTTTTCCTCGGTGTTTTATAGTATTTTTCCCTCGGTCGTTTTGCCGATGTTTTCCACGATCGTTTGCGCGATACCTCCGGGTGTTTTGCCATTATATGTTTTCCCCTCGGTGTTTTTGCCGTTATTTTCCTCGGTGTTTTTCGCCGTATCTTTTCCCTCGGTGTTTTCCCCTCGGTTTTGCCGATAATATGTTTTTCCTCGGTCGTTTTAACCATATAAGCTTTTCCTTGATGTTTTTGCCATTGAAACTTTCCCTCGGTGTTTGGTGTTCTCATCCATCCTCATTCCGTGTTCCTTATCCATTCCATTTCCTCTTTCATCCTCATTTCTCTTTCCTCGGTTTCTGTATATGTTTCCCTCGGTTTTTGCCAAATGGCTTTCCCTCGGTTTTTGCCGATGTTTTCCCTCGGTGTTTTTCGCCGATATCTTCCCTCGGTGTTTTGCCGTATATATGTTTTTCCTCGATTTTGCCGTGTAAGCCTTTTTTCCCTCGGTGTTTTGCCGTATGTTTTCCTCGGTGTTTTGCCATTATGTTTTTCCTCGGTGTTTTGCCGTATATATGTTTTCCTCGGTGTTTTGCCGTATAACTTTTTCCTCGGTGTTTTGCCGTATATATGTTTTTTCCCTCGGTGTTTTGCCGTATATATGTTTTTCCCGCGGTGTTTTCCGTATAGCTTTTTCCATCGGTCTTTTGCCGTATAGCTTTTTCGCACGGTGTTTTCTGGTATAAATGTTTTTCCCTCCGTATTTTACCGTTTAGCTTTTTCCCTCGGTGTTTTGTCGTATAGCTTTTTCCCTCGGTGTTTTGCCGTATAGCGTTTTCCCTCGGTGTTAGGCTGCCGGAGGTATTATGTATTCCAGGTCGAAAATCACGCAAATATATGTGTTTTTAACAATCTTATAAAAATTTGCACAAAAGTTACGTTTTTATCATCCCGAATCTTTCATATCATCCCGAAGGTTAGCTGTTTTTATATCACCTAAACTCTTCGATATTTCAGGTATTTTTTCCGTACGTATTTACAAGCTTATAATGAAACGAATGGAATCACGTTAGACGAGATTGAAAAAATTATTGACGAAGCTGACAGGTAAATTTTATAACAATCGTCCTCTTATATTAATATACCGCAAGATAATTTTTTAAAATTTCTTTTAGGTTTCTATGGGTACGTATGTCTTGATTGATTCACTGACGTAGTTCTCGTTTATTTAAGGTTCAGTTAAGTCAGTTTTAGAGTTTATTGACACCATTTAGGTCAGTTTTAAGTATACCTGGGGCTTATCAAGTTATAACTGATGCAATTAATCCATAACTTTTGAAAGCAATTCTCTTTTTTATTACATCGCCTATTCGTGTACTCTTTTAGCCATTGTACGCAAGTGCTTACATATTGGTGTCAGTTTTGTCTTTCTGCGAATAAATGTTTTAATTTTACGTATGTTTTAAAAAATTTCTGAAACAACATCATTCAGCTTTGTTTTCCTTTTCTTCTATAGATTGTCTCTTCTTTCTCATTTCTTTTGGGCAATGTTTGCAATTCTTCAAAGTTATAAATCCTCGATCAATTTTGGTTATTTCATAAGTAGATGAACAGTTAAATAGTGTTGTTTATCGTTGAATTACATCACGTGACTGAATTTGGCTTTTTCCTTGTTGTATTGTCGTACGGTGGTAATGTATCCTAAACACCATTTGCTATTTTTAAAATACCATATCTTATTAGGAACATTCCACATCGAACAATCTTAGAAATGTGCACCACCACTTCCTCAACTTTTTGCATATAGTGTGCGTTATTTCTTTACAAACATTTGTGTAAATGCATGGTCTTTTGCACTAAGTTCTTTCCATGTGGATTTGTTTAGAACAGATGTTAGTCAGCATTAATGTCTTATGCGTGTGTATCAAATTTGTACATAATGAGCACTATCATTGTGAACAAACGTAAAAGCAACGTAACACTTTGCGAAGATTTCTTATAAGTTTACAAGAAGGATTTTGTGTTTAAATTTTATAGAATCAAATCACTATAAAGTAAATCCCATCCGCAGTAGTAACCATGCAAAGGATCTTGAGTGTGTTTTATTAATCTGTCATATAAGGTATTAAGAAGCGTCAGAAACTATCTTGGGAAATACTTACGTGCAAACCTCCACCTATATAGGAAATGTTAGGCAAATACTACATTTACTGCAGGATGACAAATTTCCGTACCTTTCATAAAACCAAATTGTTTATGACGATTTTTAAAATTATTTGTTGGGTTCTAATATGTATATTGAGAATCCGCTTCCCGCCTGGCACTTCATTGGCAAGAATACCTTTAACAAAAATATATGTATGCTAATACTTCAAACTAGAAATAGGTTTTGGTCACAGATTTGTATACGACATTTTAGTGCGCACAATTCTGAGAGTACTGCAGTAGCCTGCCCTTCCAAGTAAAAAGTAGGTAGAAATACTCACTCACTTTAACTTTTTCAAACGTAGTTCCTGTCTCATCAGCTGCCTTTTGTATAGTTTCATGTTTCTCCTTTGCCGTTGTATTCATTCCCTGATCGTATTAAGACTTCAAGATAGCTTTTTGCAAGTCAGTTAATACTTCATACTGCATTCCAGTTGCCGCCATCTAGATATGGTACAGTGTGTACACTTTGCATGTCGTGTGTTGATGATATATAAATTGGTGCATATATAAATCAAATATGGCGTCAACAAGAACGCTTAGAGGATCTCATACATCACATACATGCGACGTTCTCAATTTGAGAAGTCTTGCTTCAGACGATTTAGAAAATGCGACACGGGTGATGATTTGAATTTTCTTCAAAATCGGTTTTTCATGACAAACTGTTATTTGTAAATAGACGTCTTACTACAAATATGTAGAATTATTTGCAGGTAGTTGAACAATCAAAAGTGATATTGCTTACATAGTGAATAATTATGTAAGATAATTGCATGAAATGCATGATACACCAAGATTGCGTGGAACCTGGCGAAAAGATAGACTTAGATACTTACAGAGCAACATATCATTAAAGAAATGGGTGAAGACGTAGCATTATAATCATATAATTACCTAAATCAGCTCTAATTTTTTGGGAAAATATTATTTCACCACAGCATTTTTAACAATTTTTCAACGCTTTTTTAAATGATAATGACTATAAAGGTTCTTTTATAAAACATAAAAGCTAAAATGTTTTAATTATATGTTGAAAGTTTCATTAGAAATAATAATCAAATTTATAACATCACAGTCTTTGGAAATTCTTTATGGTTTTATTTTCATCTCAGTGAACTTTAAGGATTTACTACCTTTCCAATGATTCCAAGTCACACCTTTGACATTGTTTTGGTTGCCACTATAGTAGTGTCCATTCAGGTTAGAGTCATAACAACTCTTATACCACCAAGCACCTTTGTAGTATGTGGCACAGTCTGTTCCACTTCGATCATTATCTGAATCTTTTGTTGAAAACGCCATGCTCTTATGATAAGATAATGAATCTCCAGCATTTCCTAAGAAAAGTAATACCTTTCAAAAATCGCATTTAATGCAGTTATGGAATTCTTTTGAACTTCCATTAACACAAGAACAAGTTATAATGTATATATCATTTAGGCATTGACACTTGCATTCACAATTGATTACCAGGGTCTTACATGTAAAAAGGACTTCAGTCAATTTTCATTTGACAATGGTAGTCACAGTAGAGAGTCTCTCTTATGTACCAAATAATTTAGTCGTGTTTTATTAGCTATATGACGTTCAGGCGCGTTCAGGACGAACTTGGGCAAGAAGTTTTCTTCGTCTGGTTATGCGTCTTCAGTGTAAAGACGGGCACAAGAGGCATAGTCAATGGTTATTCGTCTTTGTAGACGAAGAATCGAATATATCCAAATCGTTTCAATTTAATGCTACTATAATCTTTATTCTATATAATATTTGAACTTTGTGCTTTGATTGTTTTTATTTGCCTATTGACTTACCAGAATATTTACCAAGGCTTAATTGATATTTTTTGCTTTCATTCTTTATAGAAAAATAATCATATTCAGCATATCTTTTGTTTCCTGACCAGTCTCCCAGGTCTACACGAAGTTTATTTCTCCTTGCAGATGTTAGTCGGTATATTTTATCCAATCCAAGCCAGAACTCAGAACTAAGATTACCAAATCCTTGTTTATAGTCTTTCCAACCTCGATAGAAGTTTACACTTCCATCTTGACGTCTTTGAAACACAGTCCAACCTCCATCAGATGTCTTCATATCACAGAAAACATCGAAACAACCCTGGCCGTCTGGATCAATTTGATACACTCCGTTCTTTTTTTCACCTTTTCTGTATATATCTGGGCAGTCTTTTCCTTTAGATCAATGATAAAGAGGGAATTCAAATTCGAACCTTTCTTTTCTTACAGAGCTTATAAGTTATATACGTATGACAATATACAGTTATATTCTTTCCCTGGTCTTCTGGAAATAATTCTTACCTTTTATTTGAGTTTGCATGAGATTTTTATTATTCTTGAAAAGCTCTTTAAGTTGTTTTTCAAGAATTTTTAGCTCCGTTTGGGCAGTTGCTATTTGTGCTTCAAGTATTTTCATTTGTAATGATAGCTTAATCATTTTAATTTCAAATTTCTTGATTTGTTTTTGTAACTTCAGAAGCTTACCCCTTTGTGCATGTGTCTTGTTGATTTTGGACTGAAGCTCTATCTTAAATGTTTCAAGGTTTTTGTTTTGTGTGCCAAGTTTTTTGTGATATGCTTGAAGTACAGCTATTTGTGCTTTTATAAATGCAATTTGTGTCTTTAATGTTACATTTCTATGTCCAGATTTCAAAGTGCGATTTCAGATTGTGTCACTTCGCACAGATCAAGCTTTCACTGAGTTTTACCAAACTGCACTAGAAAAAGTAGGCCCACCAGCAACCAGAGCAGATAGTAGATACAATTACAAACAGCTTTATTTTGAGATTATTGATTCCATTAAAGGCATGTTAAGTGAACGATTTCAAGATATTAATCAGTTCGAGTTTTTAGACCTTGTAAATCCTAAACTATTTACTACATGGAAGGGCATAGTTCCACAGGAGAAGATCAATCTTCTCAAAGATAAGTATAGTCCTCTTTTTGACATCCAAACTTTGGAGAGTCAACTTTCCTTCATTTACAACGACAAGGACTTTCACAAAGAGTGCAGTAATGAGGTTCTTAAATACATCTTCAAATTTAATCTCCAGTCGAGTTTAGGTCAAGTGGTAAATTTGTTAAAATTGAATGGTGTGTTGGCAGTGGCAAGTGCTTCAGTAGAGAGGTCGTTTTCTTGCTTAAAAAGGGTAAAAAGCTATTTAAGAAATAGAATGGGTCAAGGTCGGCTTAGCTCTTTGTGTAGAATATCTATTCACAAAGATATCATTGAAAAGAAAGAGGAATCAGAGGTGTTGCATAACGAGGTGGTTGAAAAATTTGTAGAAAAACCCAGGAGGCTGGCCTTTCTTTATAAATGATGAGTATAGTATGTGTTTTGATATTTGTTCGTATAATACATGGTACTTCATTGAGAAAATTAAGCATAACTTTAAAGAATAAAGCCATCCCTGTCTACTTGCCCCAATCTAAACAAGTTTAAACTAACAAGTAGAATGCTAAGAAAAATCTCTCTCTATGCACTTTAGAAGTGTCGTATACTATATTATTTTTTGTGCTAATACAAATTTCTTCTGTTTATGCAGGGGCAGTGATGAGTAAATTATGTTTTAGGGGACAATTGTCTCCTGCGTAACGTTTCTCTGAGCCACCTTTAGTACCTTTTTAACTAGTTGCAGTTTCAACGATTGCCACATTAAGAATGCAGCTAACAAAAATGGGTTTTTATAAATTATTGTACAACAAATAATTCGCCCTCGAAATCGCAGGAAATGCTGTTTCCAAGGCTCTGGATTTCAAAATTTTCCGGGGGAGCATGCCCCCGGACCCCCCTAGTGGGGTCGCGCCTCCGGCGCGAGATGGATTGGCGGGAGTGACTATTTTTCCTAGCTGCGCCACTGTTTTATAGACAATGGTGATGGAATTTAGTATGGATAAGTTTAAGGAGCCAGTATTGAAAGACATATAATTGTATTACGTACTGTATACAAAAATGAATCAGAAATAAGTTTGAAAAAGGTAGAAACATTTTTATGAGGTACAGTTAACGATCTTGAGGCCATTTGCGTGAAAGTTATATACTTAATGTGCAAGAGAGAACCAATAATTTAAATATGCAAATGATACAATGGTTGGCTAAAAGCGCAAGCCAAAAACTAAGTTTCAAACGACTTTCTCTCCCTTAAAATTTGTAATAGACCGTATAATTTCACCATTCAACTGTCAAAAAGAACTGCTCATTTTTCTTATTTTATTTGGGAAGACGTTATAGCCTATAATACAAATTTACATTCTGTTGTTAATCATATATAACCACGGGTAGATGTCCTACAACAGTCACAAACAGTCACATATCACATTTGACGTATATATATATATGTTTGTAGATGTAGAACACCCATGACAATAAAGTCCTAAGAAGGACTGTACGTGTTGATGTTGACTGACGTTTCGACAACCTTAGCGGTAGTCATCTTCAGAGTTCCCATGTTCAAACCATTCACTTTAAGACATATATAGTCGAACTTTATTCCAACAGCACTTAGTGAAAGAAAAATTATTTAGTGGATAAGAAGAATCTAGACAAATTACTGAATTATACGTCCAAAGCCAAGAATCAATGTGGAATGTCGTGGAATGGTATTGGTAAGGTCGAAAGATCAATGCTACTCCAAAAGCGAACTAGCTAGTGAAGTGGGTTACAGCTAAAGAAATGTCAGTGACTATGTAGAGAGTAAGAACTATGGAAACTATGGTCCAAAACTAAAATCCCAAGAATGAACAGTGGGAGAGTATCCACATTGCTTGGGGAAACTATCACGTGATAGCCTAAAATCCCTTCATACGTATATAGCATGGCTGGAGGAAGGCTTACCAAATACTTTTTAGTTGGTTGTTTTCATAGATTGACTTTACACTCTCCAACAATTGGCCATAACGACATGTTTTGAGTTTTTTTTAGTGTATAATTACAATGTTTATTATACATTGAAATATTTACAAATCACCTACAACTCATTTCACATATTTTTTTAAAACAGAGATAAATTATTTTGGTGTAAGTAAGTTGTTATTGAGAAAGCGTAACGTTATTGCGAAGTGGTTTTACTTTATGGTTTCTTGATAGCCCCACACGTAATGTCGGACTCGGATTCTCAATTTTAACACCGCAAAGAAAAAAAGAATTGCTGGTTTTGTTTGTAAACAGTTTAGGTGAAGAAAATGTTGAGATTTTCCCCTCATTTTTCATATGCTTAACGCTCTCTTTGGAAGAATTTATAGGTGATGCCTTTTTCTCCTTTGTACCAACGCAAGAAAATGTGGAAATTTTCCCTTCATTTTTCAAATGTCCAAAGTTCTCTTTGGAAGAATTTATAGGCGATGACTTTTTCTCCTTTGTACCAACAACAGGGGTGCATTTGTAGTCGGATGACTCTTTTTAATACAAATGTGTATCAAAAATTTGTTATGATAAGCACTCGCCAGAAAAAAAACTAATAAGAATAACACAAAAGACAAGCTGCGAGCAAATGCAATTACGTATGTATCAAACTGTTTTGATACTTTGATTGTATAATCATGCCAACTGCATTTTGGTTATTTCATTATATGCAAATGACAATTTTTATAAATACAAAAATAAAGCCCACCGGAAAACATATGACTCCCACCAGACATTTTCTTGCCGTTCTTCAGGTTCACAATTTTCTCTTCATTGGAATCACTTTCGACATCATTGTCATGAATCTTGTTCACTTTAGCACTACTCTTATCGCAGGTGTTATGGGCATCGCAGGTGTCGAGTGCATCATCATTAGATTAAATGAGTAAGAGAGCAATCAGCATTATATGTACATGGTACTGCATCTTACATAATAATGGTCATGTATTTTCATTTTGAATCACACACTACAATACCATGCAAAAAGTCAATTAGAAAGCTCATCACACCATTAAAAGTAGTACTACATGCAACACATAACTATCTTCATAGGTACATCACTATCTTCATATGTAAATCACTATCTTCATCCATACATCACCACCTTCATAAATCCCCACTCCACCTTTATGTATCCCCACCATACCTTCATAAATCCCCACCATCATACATTCAAACCTTCATGCATCCACAACTTGATACATCCTTAACTTTATAAATACCCACCCTTATACATACACACCTTCATCCATACACACCTTCATATGTCCGCACCTTTAAACATTCCTAATTTTAAGGTTCCCCAAGTAATAACTGTGATTGATGGATATATGCTACTATGTGCCTAAATTCAACAGTCAAATTCAGACCACTAAGAGTGGTGACTAGTTTATAAAACTCTGAGAAAATCCTTCTCTGTCCTCATTTAGGACAGTATAACAAAGTTGTCATTTTCAAAACTTGTGCTTTTGACTGATTACTCTGTAAACATTATGAGTTTAAAATTATGGGCTTTGTGATGGGGAAAAAGAGTCTTACTAAAAATGTGAATTTGAGGTCAATGTAAGACAGCATTATATAATGCTTAACAATGAAAAACTTTAAAAATTCTAAAATCATTGTTTGAATTGGATTTACTTCATTACTGCGTAGATTAGGGCAGCTTCCCAACCTTTTTTTCTCTTTCATGATGTAATCACTTTTCACAGTTTCATTTATAATTTTACATACCGATACCCTCACTATTTATTTTGATATGACTGCTTTCATTTTGTCCAACATCATTATCCTTTCTGCCATAAGGTGTATTTATTAGTGACATTTCAATTGCTTTTTCTATATCTCTTTGGTACAACTTTTCACGAACGGAAGGCCTTACAATAGAAAAAAAATCTCATGACGTTGTTGTATCACACATTGAAGAAATTAGTGTGTACATTGGATTACACAAGGCAAAACAAAGGCTTATAAAGGATTAGAGATCTACTACAATATCTGTGTAAAACAGCATGATGCCCTTTAGCCAAAATTAAAAATCTATTTATGGATCACACCTTCTCTCGCCTTTCTTCTCTTTATTCATTTCCTTCTCTTTATGCTTCACCTTCTTTGTTTGTGGTTCAAAATCAACTTCAAAATCATCTGAAACATATCATGAAGTCATAAATACAAAAACTTAGCAATTTAAAACAAGAGAAATCTATAGAACATGCAGGCATGACATTGAAAAGGAAGTAAAGAATGGATCCCCGTGTATATTTATTGCATATCTACCAAATTAATAATCTCAACTTTTTCACAATAAAACAATGTAAAATGTTTAATAGTGCACTAGATCAATCATGCAGCCAGTAAATAATTGTGGGGATAAATTCACATTTGTTGCATTAGTATTTTTTTGAACAGTGTCTATGTAGGTACATGTAAACTGATACAATATAAAATGTACCCTTCTCCTACCTATGTAAACCACAGTGTATAACCACATACTTTACTGTAAAACAGAGCAATTATAATTTTCATTATTAGCTACGTAGCTATGAGATCACTGTATGTACAATACATTACCTTCACTTTCACAATTGGAGCTCATATCAGTATAATTAACATTTTTTCTCCCTTTCCTACAAGAGATGATGGTGAAAAATAAAACATGAGTAAAGCTAAATGCTTGTAGATGTAGATCTTCAAGGTTCGAGCAGTCCTGAAAATGACTGTTGGTGTTGTTAATGATTGACATTTTGACATCCTTTGATCATCAGAGTCAAGTAACACACCAACAGCAAGAATTCTTTTCAGGACTACACAAAGCTGGACGATCAACATCTAAAAATATATAACATAATAGGCAATAAAAATTATAAATTCTAATATTAAAATCGTCCCTGCTTTATTAATCACCAATATTGTCAACCAACAGTAAACTTGTTTCACCCATATGCCATACCATAGTAGTGATAGTACAAATTGGAATCAAGTGACAACTTTTAGAATTCTTACCTTTTAGATTTTCGCTTAAAGGTCATCTTTAATGCATATTTACAAAATTAAAAATTATGCTATCAGGGAAAATACTAATGAAGTTAGGATTCAAGTTTAACTTCTCGTGGTTTTAACATGATTTTCATTATGTAGTTGAATAATCTTATAAAGTTTCGCGCCTTGGCGTCATTACACTGGATCATATCATTACACTGGATCATACACTGGAAAATGCATTTTTGTGTATTTCTTTACTTTTAAACTCATAATAGAGCTTAACAAACAGTGATACATTATTAAAAAGTATTTTTGTCTTGTTGAAACACTCTTTTAGGCTTTTAAATTATTTAAATCAAAGTTTGCTTTTGCATAAAGACATTGGCACCTGCAAAAGGGGGTAAGAAATATTTAAGTTTCCGTTGCTAGTAATCGTAAAGAATGTCAATCACAACAAAGATACCACCTTTACAGCTAAGAAATTTACCATACATTGTCAAGATTATTTTTAATAGAAAAATTTAATTTCCTGTGAAAGATGAACGGTTGTCTGCATATTATCTACAAGTACAGCTCGTATTTTGGCACTTTTACGTCGAATTTCTTTTGTTTTGTCTTTATATAACCAAGGAAGGGAATGACGCAAGCATGACAGCGCAAAAAAAACGGTATATTTGTAATTTTCCGTGAGATGAAAAGATTTGTTCTTGTAAATCATGTAAAATTGTAAGCCTGGACTAAAAAATTTTATACATAACATAAATTCAATGAGTTCTCTTTTTGGTCGAGTCCTGTGTTTAAATCAGGCTATCAAAACACCGAAATTTAAATACCCAAAATGAAATTTAGAATTTTCTAAATAACCTTTTTAAGATCTATCAGAATAATTAACACCAAAATGTGTTCATGTGTACCTTAAAATACAGATCACGACAGAGCTCAAGAGCCATTACTACTTTTCAGGAAATGTTAGGGATGCATTGAGCTATCATAAAGACACGGCGTTTTCAACAAAAGATTCCGATGATGAAGGAAACTGCGCTGCTTACTGGCAAGGTGCTTGGTGTTATAAAAATTGTTATTATAGCAACCTTAATGGTAAAAATCTTGCTTGGCTTGGTTTTAATAACGTGAAAACCAGTGAAATGAAAATCAAACCATGAAGAATTTTTATAAATTTAGTTTAGGGCCTGTTCATATGAGCCGGGCTGGCCGACTTTGCCGGGCCAGTTCCTTATTTGATTCGCATGAGGTGGGCTAGCCCGACAAAGTACAGTAATAATAAATTACGCATGCCGCAAAAAAGTCCAAATCCCGACAAAGTACAGTAATAATTATTTACGCATGCCGCATAAAAGTCCAAATCCCGACAAAGTACAGTAATAATTATTTACGCATGCCGCATAAAAGTCCAAATCCCGACAAAGTACAGTAATAATTATTTACGCATGACGCATAAAATTCCAAATCCCGACAAAAGTACAGTAATAATTATTTACGCATGCCGCACAAAAGTCCAAATCCCGACAAAGTACATTAATAATTATTTACGCATGCCGCATAAAAGTCCAAATCCCGACAAAAGATTCAGATAAAGAAACAGATGGCGGAGGAAACTGCGCTGTAAATGCTAAAGGTGCTTGGTGGTATTATTATTGTTATGATTCCAACCTAAATGGGTATTATTATCATGGCAATTATCAACCTTCTGCATCTTGGTACAAAGGTGTTGTTTGGAAAGATTGGAAAGGATTTTCTTATTCTTTGAATAAAGTGATGATTTCATGACGATAATGATAATATCTGTAGTGAACATTATGTATTTTGTCGTAGAGTTTGTTGCTTAGTCTTTACAATGACATGAATCTCTACAGTCTTTATTCGTGTTGATTGATTGGCAGATGGATTTTTATTTGGACTTGGTGTAGTATTTACTGAAACTGTGTCGCAAAAAGCAACCCAACTTCAGCTCGCTCTGGTGCATAACTAATATTAAATAACTAAATAGGTTTTCGTGATTTTTTACCATAATGAAAGAACAGTATCTGAGCTTTCAAATGTTGCGTGTTTGTATCAAAATATAAATTTCCTTTTTATCTCCTTGAAGAAGAAAAGCAGCTGCAGCAGTCTATGATTTCTTACATTTTGACTTATACCGTTTTAGTGTTTAAAATGCTTCATATCTTTTTGATGAACTTTTTACTACCTTGAGAATAGTTCGCAAACTTGCTGTTGAGCTTTAAGCAATGTAGTTATGTAGACTAAAAAGTAAGTTGCTAGCGGTAACTCGTTGGTAATTCGTTGGTATGTTATTGGAAACTTGTTGAGATATTTGTAACACGTGGGTATGTTTAAGTAACTCGTTGTTAAGTTATTGGTAATTAAGTCGTTTGTAGGTTGAAGAAAGCTTGATGAAACTGAACGTAGTTGAAGCATCAAGCGTACACTCGAGAATTTGGAATGTGACTCGTGGACCAAAGAAAATACGAATGATTCCAACCATGTTGACGACGATAAAAGCTCTGTACCCATGGCGAAGACGAGGTTTCAATACCAAAACAATCGAGTAACAAAACCGAGTCTTCTGGAGATGTTGTTTAAAGAAATATCGATGAATCATACTTACACTGTTTAAACTCGTTGGCTCAAGTGGTATATAGTAGTGGGAATTGTTCATGATCTTGCTAAAGACATGAAAAATATATACCAGTGTCTTTGCTTTAGGACGAGGAATCTGATTTTGAAAGTGAAGAGGAAGCAATCACCACAAGAGATTTGCATGCAAGAAGATTCAAAGTGTACTCTGCAAAATTTGTAAATACGGATGGAGTGTTGTGAGAAGAGTACCCTATAGAATGTCATTGACGAGGTATTGTACAAGGCCAACAGAGAATTTTTCAGTTTCTCCCCGAGATTGTAGAAGACATTAGTTCACTTTCATTCACAGGTAGAAACTTTCCAGTATTGCATGTCCTACCTTTGGCGGCCCAGAAATCTGTTTATGTTTTTTATGCAATCGATTTATGTAGTAAGTATATTTCTTGATTTATATGCAATGTTTGTTACGTGGACTATCTCGCGTGAGTTACACGTATGTATGGTCTTAAAGGTCTTGACAAGGTAGGCAACTCTCAGTACAAATTAACGACCGTTAACAGAAACACTTTCACAAAACCATAAATATCTTATAAGTACATGGAAGACCACGAAAAAATACATCTCATTAGTCATGAATAATTTTACTGCATTTTGCAGTTTTTTACATTAAAATGTATTTCCATGCATATGGAAAATGCAAATGTTTTTAGGTTTTGTGCCAAATATTTCTCAAAACCTATGCTAGGACACTTATCTAAACATTCGTCATATTTTTGAATGCTAAAACGCGATGCAGATTGGCTAAAATTGTTTTCTCATTCATTCATTCAGATTGGATAAAATTTTTTTGATTGTTTTCAAAAAAATTAAGCGCCTCCCCCCCCCCTCCCCCCGCGCTCAACGTTATTGATGGTGTTTGTCGGAAATTTGGAAACCTGTGGGAATTTTTGAAGTGAAACGGCAAAGTGATGAAAGTGATTATTTATTCAATAGTACAACAAAAATGAAATATATTTGGACTTTAAATCCATTCTCACCAATAAAATTAATAGCTATAGATTGTGTGCCATTTGTAATATTTTTTTTATCAAATTCTTTGCAGTAATTTATAAGTAGGTAGCAAATTGTAAAAGATATTCACGTGTTAAGTTCAGTGTCCATCAAATTTCCTTATTCTCCAATGTCACTAATCATTTCCGATAAAAAACAGATAAGCAGTACTATGACAGAAAAACGCCTTTCGAATCTCGCGTGTATTTCCATCAACCGAGAAATTATTTCGAAAATTTCCATTTGAGAACTTCAAATGCCTTTCTTGAACGACAAAACCAGGAGAATTTTTTAATAATTATTTGTTATTTCACGTTTGTTGCACTTGGTTTATTTAAAATGGTATATCCTTATGTATATTCATTTGTACACAGTTTTTAAACCCCATTTAAAAAAATACATTTCTTTTACCCACGCCCAAATTGCCACGCCCTGTTGTAGAAAAATTTATCTATCAGCACTGTCAAAGAAATTCATAATTACGCCACTAGTTACAGTACATTTCTTGCTATCACTAATCATTTGTAATATTACAATTACTAATAAACGATGATAATTTAATTACTTAATATTGTTACTGTAAGCAATGCACATTTCAAGTAAATGGTTTGAACCCGGGAGTATCGTTACAAGTTTGTAAATGTAGATCGTCCAGGTTGGTATAGTCCTGAGAAGGACTGTTTTTGTTGTTGTTGACTGACGTTTCGACAACCTTAGCGGTAGTCATTTTCGGAGTCAAAAGCAAATTTCATTACCATGTTAATCATTTTCTAGAAGTCCTTTGGCTCTGCGTTTTCACGATAAGTTTTGTTGGAAATGATATTGTGACATTGAGGGATGAAGTTTACACCTCACTTCATATTAGGAAATGGTCGACCGCCTTCTGTGCACGAATGAATAAGTATCACATGGCTAAAGCTTTGTTTACGTTGAACATGTCATTTGTTGCATGTACTTTGTGCAAAGTTCTTGCAATTTTACACCTCATCTCACCAAACGACCTCATGATAGACCTTCAACGACCGTAGAATCAGTGATTGTTGTCATTTCTTGAGTAAATTCGACACATTTCTCTAGCCATCACTAAAATGACTGCGCTGTTGCTTGGCTGGTTTCGACCATACTTCGCCACAAAGCTCTGCGTAGTTTGAAAAATTATTTTCTTACTGGAAAAATGGTTGACGCTAAGATCAAAGATTTCGGCTATAATTTATGTCGAAAATATCTCGGTGGGGAATGGAAGAAAATCAGTCCACAACATTTTGAAATTGAACGAATTCAGTAAGTACAATTTTCAAATTCGTAACTGTAAGAACTATATTGTATAGATGCGGCGACATTTATTTGATGGTAAAAATGTTCTCAATGATATTAAAGGTGAAAATGTTCTCTATATCTCTATTGCCAACATTTTAAAGAGTACTGGGCTGTTTGTGTTAGATGCCACACTAAATTTCTTCTCAAGATTTATGTGTTTCGATGCAATATGAAAGATTTTCTGCAGTTTAGCAAGGCTGCAGATTGCAAAGTGTGATGGATTTCAAAAAGATATCTTCGGTGTGTAAAAGGCCACACCTAAAGTCCAGGTTCATCTTAATATGTAGAAATTTCTCCAGCAATTATGCCAGCCAAATAAACACTGAATTCTGCAATTGCAGAATTCTCTGGTGTCTGTCCACGAAAGTGGTAAAATTTGTCAAGTGCAGCTAATTTTTTTGTAATATCAAACTTCCATGTCTCATATTTTTTATGTCTGATATTTTCTTGTTCAAAGTTGTTTTAGTTTTGTTCAAGGGTGGAGGCAGAATACATATGTGAAATAAAATAAGCATCCTTGCTTTATATGCAAAGTACCTTCATAATAGTGCCTTTGATTTAGAAATTAATTTCGGGAAGAAAAAATCTTGTAAGATATGATTAATCTAAGAATGGGCTTATTTTGTATATTTATCTAACCAATGCTCTGATCTTACCTCTATGCTTATCTATCTTTGTTCTTTTGTTGATAAACTTACTTCTCAGAGGAGATGAAATCATAGTTTGAGTGATTATTTTAACCAATACGCTTTTTACAATTATAGTGGTGGATTAACAAATCATTTGTTTCTGTGCTCTCTGCCACATGAATATGCAAATTCAAATCCTGATGGTGTGAACAAAGCACTGCTTCGGATATATGGTGCATTCTATGCAGATTTGTCTGACAACAATGTTCGCATGATGGAGGAATGCATCATTTGCGGCCTTTTAGCTGAAAAAAAGATGGCCCCAGAGTTGTATGGTATATTTCCCGAAGGAAGACTTGAACAGTTTATTCCTAATGTAAGTAGCAAAGAAAATCAGCGATTAATGTAAGGAAAGTTTATCTTTTTATAGTGAGTATATCACCTGCTTGTATGGAAAGAACGTGCCCTAGCTTTCCAGCTTTAATATCAACTTAAATCTGTTCTAGCACAGCTGAGTTTGTATTCCACTGATAGTAGTATTATCAATATTGATTATTTCATACTCATTATACAGTCTGTATAGAAAAATTGTAAATTCATTCTCATTTGTGTTGGAAAGAATTTATAATTTTTGAATTTAACTGTTAAATAGTTAAAATTTTCGCAACATTAATTTTTGCATTGTTTACCAAAGTTTAATTTACTTGTGTTGTAATTTGTTAAAGGTTCGAGCATTGACTAGTCGGGAAGTCCAGTATCCTCGTTTATCACAACAAATAGCTGAGCATGTTGCTGCGTTTCATAAGCTAAAACTTCCTCTCTCAAAGGAAGGAACTTGGTTTTTGGATTCACTTCAAATGTGAGTTTGACTTTTTGAATCTTTTGCACCAATCTGAAATAGTTTTGAAGTAAACCCACTTTCTGTTACAACTTTTTTAAAATATATTCAAGACTTCATATTGTTCAAAATGACCTCACCATCTCCTTATATTATTATTTTATCACAGTGTACAGTATATAATGCGTTGATTGTACATAAACTATATTTTTTTTGATAGATTTGTGAAGGAAATTAAAGGTCTTAAATTTTCCAATGTTGATAAATTAAAGATCTTGGATGAAATTTTTCATAAATTTGACATTGATGAAATTCTCAAATTTATCAGGTATGGAAAATAGTCTGCTACTCAAAAACAGAACATTCTTGGGGACTAGGGAGACAGGTCACATGCGGGGGGGGAGGAGCTTGTTGGGAAACTAGTGTGTCTACAGGTGAGGTATTTACATGATTTTGTGATTATAATTGAGATCATACATTGTGACTGACTGAGCGTACGTACGATGTAGGATTAGCTGGAAAAGTAGATGATACTGACGGTTTTCCCTTTTTAAAGTTGTCTTAGTTTTTGATTTTCTGGTATTTTGAAAATAAATTTATAAATGGCGCTGATTGGTTGAATGCTCGCAAACCCCTTGTTTCAGAAACTCTTTTTCAGTCTCGCAAAAGTATCGCAGATTGCGTGGTTTGCGTGGACACGGAAAATTTAAACAATATGTCGTTAAATTTCTCTTTTTAATGTTGGTTTTAAGTTATGAATGAAATACATACTTGTGAAAGTTTTGGAGCAACTCGAAATTCATTGAAAGTACTCAATTCGTGCTCGTGCTTGCCACGCAATTTATTTTTTCTTCCAAACTTTCCCGCGTTTAGAAACACAGTAAATTTTTTTTATTACTTACATGATAAATGAATGCTTATTTTTATACATATGCATTAGGTTGTCCTTGTCTGTTTAAGCTACTACTACTGCTAGTCAGTAGTCTGACAGTGATGTTAAAAAATGTATGCTTCATGCCTGATGAAGATCAAATATCGACGTCATGATAGAATAATAATGTTTCTTATTTTTCTGCGGTTTTTTTTTATTATGTTGCCTTTGGACTACGTAGCCGTTACTTAAGAATTTTTACAAAGAAGAACATTATATGGATGCAATTGTATGACGTACTTACTTATTTGGACACACAGTCAATCAACCACAGTACTAAATGAATAAAAACAATAGATTTTTGAGTACTTTAAATTCACATAATCACAAATCATTAATTTATTTAATGATATCATATGAGACATTAATTGCTGAAATGCTGTGCACAAACCATATACAAAGTTAATAAAACTGGAAATACTTATGTTCCAAAAAGATGTTTTAGGATCAATGAATTTAAGTGTTGCTTACATTATTGTTATTTTGTTGTTGATGTGTTAGGCACGTGGTTGAAAACAGCCAATCACCAGTTTTCTTCTGCCATAATGACGTACAACCAGGTAAAGATTTACAACTATGTTATTGTGAATATTATGGGTTTTTAATAAAGGTTAAATATAATTTAAATACCTTCAGGAAACTTGTTGGTGAAAGCAAATGAAGATCTCGATGAGGCAAAAATTCGTGTGATTGATTTCGAATATTCTTGTTATAACTACAGGTGAAAAAAAAGAGAGAAGGATAATTTTCGTTTAAACCGCAAATGAGGAAGGAAGAAAGGAGACATTCTGTTCTATATCTAGAATATTATTTCATCTTTGCGCTGCGTAGAGTTGTCAAATATTATGATAGCAAGGGTTTTGTTTGTTCACTTAAGCCCGCCGCACACTGGTAAACTTGCCGCGCGTACTTCGTGACAAGTGTGATCGACAAAATTAAAAAAACGCGCGTTTGATATTTGACTCATCTGTCACGAATGACAAATGTTGTTCAAAACTTCCGCGCACACTAGGAAATTTTGTCGATCACACTTGTCACGAATAACGAGTACGCGCGGCAAATTCACCAGTGTGCGGCGGGCTTTAAAGCAGTCAACAATTGAGCAAGGGGGGGGAGGGGAAGAGCTGGCAACAAAATAACCATATTGTACCCATAATGCTTTTCAACCGGTTGCTTATCTTTCTTCTTGAACATTTTAAATTATTTATTTCATCAAAACTGTTCAATTTTTCTTATTTTAAACATTGTTTACCTTGTCAAACTTTTTTATAATATTTGTTATTTTTTTATTCAGAGGATACGATATTGGTAATCATTTCAGTGAATGGATATTTGATTACAATCATCCACATTATCCCTTTTTTACCGGAGACGTCACCAAATATCCTTCTTATGATCAAAAGGTAATTCACTAATATATGTAATAATTTCAGAAAAGATAAAAACAATTTTATGGTTAAAAATAACCCCCGAAGTATAGTTCATATGAAAAGGATGATCTGCTGTTTACAATGTGGCTATCTATTATTGCTTGAATTGAGTTACAGCATTTATAGCTACCATGTGTTAATGATGTGATGATTGTGCTTTTCCTTGCGGTATAACTATTTATTATCAGTACTTTATTTCTGTTTTTCTCGTGTTTTTTTTTTGCTTTTGATTGCTTTGCTTATTTTGCTTTCTCCTCTCGGTGTTTTGCCGTAGAGGTATTTCCCTCGGTGTTTTGCCGTAGAGGTTTTCCCCCGGTGTTTTGCCGTAGAGGTTTTTTGTCGTCGGTGTTTTGCCGTAGAGGTATTTCCCTCGGTGCTATGCCGTAGAGGTTTCCCCGGTGTTTTGCCGTAGAGGTTTTCCCTCGGTGTTTTGCCGTAGAGGTTTTCCCTCGGTGTTTTGCCGTAGAGGTTTTCCCTCGGTGTTTTGCCGTACAGGTTTTCCCCGGTGTTTGCCGTAGAGGTTTTTTGTCGTCTGTGTTTTGCCGTAGAGGTTTTTTATCGTCGGTGTTTTGCCGTAGAGGTGTTTCCCTCGGTGTTTTGCCGGAGAGGTTTTCCCCCGGTGTTTTGCCGTAGAGGTTTTTTGTCGTCGGTGTTTTGCCGTAGAGGTATTTCCCTCGGTGCTATGCCGTAGAGGTTACCCCCCTGTGTTTTGCCGTAGAGGTTTTCCCTCGGTGTTTTGCCGTAGAGGTATTTCCATTGAGTTCTATGAGACTTGGAGGGAACACGTTAACAAAATTACTATAAATTATTAGCGCGCGGCCCGTGGTCAAAAACATGGCGGATTTTGGTTGTCAAAGTCAGCGGAAAGGCGCGGGCTCATGAAATAAAAATTTTGTAAAAAATTCTTATTCTAAACTCTTCGAAATTTCAGGTATTTTTTGTCCGTGCGTATTTACAAGCTTATAATGAAACGACTGATGTCATGTTAGACGAGATTGAAAAAGTTATCGACCAAGCTGACAGGTAAATATTATAACAATCGTCCTCTTGTATTAATACAGCGCAAGATAAATTCTTAGATTTCTATGAGTACGTATGTCTTGACAGATTTATTTTCACTGTCGTAGTTCTCGTTTATTTAAGGTTCAGTTTTTGGAATACGTCAGTTTAGGGTTTAATGACGCCATTTAATTTAGGTCGGTTTTATGTATACCTTTATAGGCTTTTATTACACAGCCTATTCAAGTAACTTTTTACCTATTGCACGCACGTGCTTACATATTGGCGTCGGTTTTGTTTTTCTGCGAATAAATGTTAATTTTACGTATGTTTTAAAAATATTTATGAAATAACATCAGCTTTGTTTTCCTTTTTTTCTATAGATTGTCTCTTCTTTCTCATTTCTTTTGGGCGATGTTTTCAATTCTTCAGAGTTATAAATCCTCGATCAATTTTGGTTATCTCGTAAGTAGATGAACAGTTAAATAGTGTTGTTTACCGTTAGATTTACATCACGTTACTGAATTTGACTTTTTCTTTGTTGTATTGTCGTACCGTGGTATTGTATCCTAAACACCATTTGATATTTTTAAAATACCATATCTTATAAGGAACATTCTACATCGAACAATGTTTGAAATGTGCACCACCACTTTATCATCTTTTTACATATAGTTAGTGTTATTTTTTCAGAATTATTGTGTTTAAATAGATGGTCTTTTGGACTTAGTTCTTTCCATGTGGATTTATTCAGAACAGATGTTACCATTCAGTAATCTCTCATACGTTACGCATCTCATTGTCTTACTAATTTGTACATAATGAGCACCTCTTATTGTGGACAAACGTTGAAGCAACGTAACACTTTGCATGGATTTCAATAATTAAAAAATTTCCAGCTGTATTATTAACCGAAGGATCTCGTATTCAAAGTATTAATCTCACATACAACGTATTAGTCTCACATACAACGTATTAATCTCACATACAACGTATTAATCTCACATACAACGTATCAATCTCACATACAACGTATTAGTCTCATATACAACGTATTAATCTCACATACAACGTATTAATCTCACATACAACGTATTAATCTCACATACAACGTATTAATCTCACATACAACGTAATCTCACATACAACGTATTAATCTCACATACAACGTATTAATCTCACATACAACGTATTAGTCTCACATACAACGTATTAATCTCACATACAACGTATTGATCTCACATACAACGTATCAATCTCACATACAACGTATTAGTCTCATATACAACGTATTAATCTCACATACAACGTGATCTCTCATACAACGTAATCTCACATACAACGTATTAATCTCACATACAACGTATTAATCTCACATACAATTAATCTCACATACAACGTATTAATCTCACATACAACGTATTAATCTCACATACAACGTATCAATCTCATACAACGTATTAATCTCACATACAACGTATCAATCTCATACAACGTATTAATCATACAACGTATTATTCACATACAACGTATTAATCTCACATACAACGTATTAATCACATACAACGTATTAATCTCACATACAACGTATTAATCTCACATACAACGTATTAATCTCACATACAACGTATTAATCTCACATACAACGTATTAATCTCACATACAACGTATTAATCTCACATACAACGTATTAATCTCACATACAACGTATTCATCTACGTATCAATCTCACATACAACGTATTGGTCTCATATACAACGTATTAATCTCACATACAACGTATCAATCTCACATACAACGTATTGGTCTCATATACAACGTATTAATCTACATACATTATTCTCACATACAACGTATTGGTCTCACATACAACGTATTAATCTCACATACAACGTATTAATCTCACATACAACGTATCAATCTCACATACAACGTATCAATCTCACATACAACGTATTAATCTCATATAGAACGTAATAATCTCACATACAACGTATTAATCTCACATACAACGTATTAGTCTCACATACAACGTATTAATCTCACATACAACGTATCAATCTCACATACAACGTATTAGTCTCACATACAACGTATCAATCTCACATACAACGTATTAGTCTCACAAACAACGTATTTAAAAACGTCAGAAAATATCTAGAGAAATGCGAACCTCTACTTAAATAGGAAATGTTACGCAAGATGGTAGTTTAAACAGTTCTTAAAAAGAACTGTGAGTTACTAGCATTTTATCACCATTGCCCAGTATTATTTGAAATAAAACATGTTTTGCGAAATATATATTTTGTTTCCTCTATGAAATAACAATAATGGAAACGAATGAATTCCAAAAAAATTATTTGAATTTTTCTTTTTACATGTATTGATGATTAATTTCTAAATTCTCTTTAATTGATTTAATTGATTAAGCTGAGATCAACTTTCCACATTTGCAAAGGCTTTTGAAAACTGACCTGTAGTCCAAGCAGCGTATTGCGTTATATCTTTTTGTTGTTTTATAAAGAATAGACACAAAATATTCCTTTTTTTGTTTATTAAAATATGTTCATAGGAAATTTTATTAAAACCTAAACAGACAAACAGAGTTATTTGCATGCAGTTTAACTGGTGCATTATCGTACGTTGAATGGGGCCTCTAACATGTACACAAACTTGTTTACATTTTTGCAGTAAATTTTGTCTCAATTACTCCTTAGTAAATATTATTTTAATAAGATTGCCTTTTCAGTATAATGGGATGATGTTATGGACTTCCTTAAGGCTAAAGTTGAGCTGTAGTTAATATGTCTTCATCTACTTGATTACTTCTCTTTTTCTTTCAGGAATACGCCCTTTTTCGAATGGAATGCTTAAATCATTTCAGGCATTTTTCCGAGGAGAAACCTGGAGACAAGTTGCGTCGTGATAATGGTAAAATCCATTGTGATGTTTAGGGTGAAGTACATTTTTTGGTGATTAGAAAGAATGTCATTCAGATGTAGCAAGTATGTAAATTATCTCCACCAACACAATTGCTTGTTTGCGTCTTCATTCAAAGTCTTCTTGAATAACGGGGTTTCTTTTTGAATTTACCAATTACTAACAGTAATGTGCTTAAATGTAAGGTGTGTATGACTGCGTTCACTTGTGTGTGAATTTCTACACAAATTTTCAAATGAATAATATAACGGTTTAACTCTATCTAAACAACAGTTAGGCACACTGTGTTTTCTATAGGTTATGTTCAACCATTCTCTTTGGCGGGAACAAGATTGCTTCATGACAAACCAGATAATGTATCAGATAGTCGCATGACATGCATGATAAATCCAAGATGGCGTGAGAACGAGGCAAAAAACATCAAAATTTTTTGCAATTTACTTTCACCACAAACGTCAAAGAAATGAAAGAAAAGACGTCACAGTAGAACTATATCAATAAATCTGCCTTCATTTGGAAAAAAAATAGAAATTTGTTTTTTCACCACGGCATTCTTCAAACCAAAAACTGCTACAAAAACATTCCGACACAAATCATTTATCCCAAATTATTCTTAATTTTTGTCTTTCCTATGGAAAAGCACATCACACAAGGCCAAAATATTACCATTAAGGCATTTTTGTGATTATCTAAAAGCGCATCTAGTCGAAGAAATAATGCGCAGCTTCTTAACATAGGCAATACAACATCATTATCGTGTATATAGTTGCGTCGTTTTGCCTTTCCAAACAAACTTACGTATGACAAATTTTAGTATCTTTAACAAAAATATATGTATGCTAATACTTCAAACTAGAAATTATGCTAATACTTCAAACTAGGTTATGGTCACAGATTTTAGTGCGCACAATTCTGAGAGTACTGTAGTAGCCTGCCCTTCCATGTATAAAGATGGTAGAACTACTCACACACTTTAACTTTTCAAATGTAGTTTCTGCCTCATCAGTTGCCTTTTGTATTGTTTCATGTTTCACCTATGCCGTTGTATTCATTCCCTGATCGTAATAAGACTTCATAATAGCTTTTTACAAGTCAGTTAATACTTCATACTGTTTCCAGTTGCCGCCATTTTAATATGGTACAGTGTGTCGTGTGCATGTCGTGTGTTGATGATATATAGATTGATGCATATATAAATTAAATATGGCGTCAATAAGAACGCTTAGAGGATCTCCTACATCACACACATGCGACGTTCTCTATTTGAGAAGTCTTGCTTCAGACGATTAAGAACATGCGACACGGGTAATGATTTGAATTTTTTTCAAAACCGGCTTTTCATGACAAACTGTTATTTGTAAATAGACGTCATACCTACAGATATCTTGAATTATTTGCAGGTAGTTGACCAATCAAAAGTGACATTGTTTACATAGTGAATAATGATGTAAGATAATTGCATGAAATGCATGATACATCAAGATTGCGTGAAACGGGGCGAAAAGATAGAATTAGCTACTTCGTAACGATTGTTTTGCACCGGTTTCCATTAAAAAAATGCAAGCGCGTAAAAGATGTTTCTAGTCGTTTCTGTCGCAAGGATAGAACTCTAGTCTATCTCAAACGATCGATACGCAAGGATCGTTTCTAACGTAAGGATCGCTTTTGTCGTTTGAGTTGAGCGTTTCCATATGATCGTCTCTGTCGCTTCTACAAATTGCAAGCGACAAAGGCGATCCTTACGACAGGAACGATCATATGGAAACCGGGCTTTACAGAGCAACATCTCATTAAAGAAATGAGTGAAATGACGTAACATTAGAATCATATAATTACCTAAATCAGCTCTAATTTTTAGGGAAAATATTAGAAAAGTATTGTTTCACCAACGCATTTTTAACAATTTCAACAAGGTTGTTTTAAAAGACATAAAAGCTAAAATGTTTTAATTATATGTTGAAAGTTTCATTAGAAATAATGATCAAATTTATAATATCACAGTTTTTGGAAATTCTTTATGGTTTTATTTTCATCTCAGTGAACTTTAAGGATTTACGACCTTTCCAATCAAGCCAAGTCACACCTTTGTAATTGTACTGGTTGCCACTATAGTAGTGTCCATTCAGGTTAGAATAATAACAATAGTTATACCACCAAGCACCTGTGTAGTATGCGGCACAATTTCTTCCACGATCCTTATCATTATCTGAATCCATGGTTGAAAACGCCATGCCATTATGATAAGATGACAATGAATCTCCAGCAGTTCCTAAGAAAAGTAATACTTTTCAAAAATCGCATTTAATGCAGTTATAGAATTCTTTTGAACTTGCATTGACACAAGTTTAATGTATATATCATTTAGGCATTGACACTTGCATTTACAATTGATTATTAGAGGCTGAGATATAAAACGGACTTCAGTCAATCTTCATTTGACAATGGTTCTTTTGTCTTTAATGCGTTCGGTGCCAGAGCCCTCTATTTGTAAGAGCCAGGACAACGGGTCTGGGGTGAGCACGGAGCCGCCATTTTCGTGACTACTTGCAAGTTAAACTTATAATAAAACTGTGTGAAATTGGTTAATGAGCAAAAGAATAATAAAATTCCACCTTGTTTAATGGAAATTTTAAATATATCAGAAACCACAATATAGCTTTTGGCGTTTTTGTGAATAATTACTGCAAACCAAACTCAATTTCGTGGATTTGAGCTACATTCGATGTTGACTAGTTCGTGCTTTGAAACTAATCGTTACCCGCTGCTAGACGTTTTTACGTATGTGAACGTATATTCTCGCAGTTTTCACCAACAGCACCAAGATATTTGTTTTCATTGCTTATAATTTACCAGCGATAAAGAAAATACTCGACATTTTGGCTGCATATTCCTGTTCGGGAAAACACGTTACTACACATATCTCCAGATTTGAATCAATGCTTTGGCAGGTATAATGTATGTAAAAATAAATCACTGCAGCTCATTTTTGGTTATATTTACATTTAGAAAACGTAGAGGCGACTCAACTGGTAAAAATATATTCTTTAGAAATTCACCACTAATAATCTTTTTGTAAAACTAAAAAGTATTTTGAATTGAGCTGCTATAATTTATTTTGACTTAAACTGTGCCTACCATTAAATCAGTGTTATCCAAGTTTTGTTTTGAAGCACTGTTGTCGTGAAATTTTGCTTAGGTAGTACATATTTTGCAATGTAGTCCAGGCATAAAAATTTAATGCAGATAGATTACAAAAAATTTTTGCTGGAAAATTATGAATTTAAAATATTTGTTAGATGCAGTAGCTCTTATATTCTATTAATCTAATGTGAAGTTGTTGACTTCTTACTGATTGTGAAACTGAGATTATAGTTAAAGTTTAACTCTAATGCAAAACGGTATAGGCTTCTATTTGGTGAAGCATTTGTTGAAAAGGAAATTATGTTTGTGTATTATAAAACAATTCTGCTGTTGAAGAACAGTCTTGTTTGCTACAAATGTCACTGTTTGTACAGATTTTGACATTGTATATGAGTTTGATCCAAGTTTTAATCTATCTTAAAAAAATAATAAGTTGAGTAATGACAAAACTTCTGCATGTTTTCCAAATTATAAAGACCAAAGACCACACCAAATCATTGATTATGTAAAGACCAGAACAAATCATTGATAACCAAATTGAACATGCTCTGGTTTGAAGTACAGTCAGAATGTGTATTTCATTACCAGTAATGTATTTTACCAAGCTGTTTCAGTAAATATTTTATTTATGATTACTGATACTATACTTTCAAAGGATTTCCTAAAGATGCAAAATACAATATTCGAAAGTATATTATTTTAGCATATTGGATTAGCAATAATTATCTGTTGAAGTGGTTAAGAACTTGTAAATTAAAGTAATTTCCGAACATAATGATAAGTCATAATCTCTCTATAAAGAACAGGCTTTGTATGTAAGAAAACTATTGAATCGTTAGCATTAGGAGAAATATTTCCAATGATTTTTCACTCGAAAACAATCTTCGTAAATAAACCTTTAGATAAAGATCAGACACAATGGCCACTACGCGCAATCCAATCTATCGTAAAGCCATTTCTTTCTTTTTTCTCGATCCATGATTCTGGTGATATGCAGTTACATGTTTTAGCTATCAAATAATCAATTATTGTAACCATACCTCCAAAAAATCAAAATATTTTCTCAAAATACAAACAAACTTATAATAATCGCCATATAAACACTAGGTGAAATTTCAAAATTAGCAACGAAAATGGCGGAAATTAATCATGTGATCGATATTGTCCAGTCAACGTTCGCAAACCAGAGAAAATACATGTCCCAACTCTTACAAATAGAGGGCTCTGTTCGGTGTACGTAAAGTTTGACGTATGAAACAGACCTTACTTAATGGCGTACATGGGTATTTTCCGAGGCTCAATTGTTATATTTGTGTTTCATGCTTATAAATAAGAATTGTCCATGTAAACTTAAATAAATTTCTGTTATGTTTAGGTTGTTGCTAAGTTCATAAAAAACTTTTACATGTAAGAACAAGTTATAATGTATATAACATTTAGGCATTGAAACTTGCATTTGCAATTATTTACTAGGGCTTACTTCAATGCTTGCATTTTATAAAAAAGATTTCAGTCACTGATCATTAGACAATGGTATTCACAGTATAGATTTTTTCTTATGTACCAAATAATTTAGTCGTGTTTATTACCTACATGTCGCTCATGTGCTAGGTTATCGTTACGTAATTTACAAAGCTGCAGTTGAATTTGCATTTAATGTTGATGATAAGTTAATCACAATTATTACATGTCACAATCAATCTTTGCGACAGAATCGTTCGAAATTGGAACGACTTTTTACTTAACGTTTAATTGTTGTATTTTTTCGGTAAGTTTTTAAGTTCAAAATTAATTATATTTTTATTGACAAACAAGGCTTTAGTTCGAAACCAACCGTTACTATCCGTTTTTTTCAAAACTTGGAGAATCCCCCGTTGCAAACTGTAATCACTCAAATCATTCAAAAATATTGCATATATCGAAATATTTTTCCCTCAAACGTTTATATTTACGTATTAACTTACCAGAATATCTACCAAGACTTAGTTGATATTTTTTACTTTCATTCTTTACAGAAAATAATCATATTCAGCATATGCTTTGTTTCCTGACCAGTCTCCCAGGTCTACACGAAGTTTATTTCTCCTTGCTGATGTTAGTCGGTATATATCTTATCCAATCCAAGCCAAAATTCAGAACTAAGATTACCAAAACCTTCTTTATAGTCATTCCACCCACGATAGAAATCAACACTTCCATCCTGGCGTCTTTGAAATACAGTCCAGCCACCACCATATGAAGTCATGTCACAGTAGACATTAAAAGATCCTTGACCATCAGGATCAATTTGATAAACTCCACTTTCGTTCTTGCCATTATTTTGTACCTCAGTGCAATCTTTGGCTATTTAAATTGAAAATGTTAAAAATTCAGTTTCTCAATGTTATGTTATGATAGGATAAACGACTTAATTTTGTGAAAAAGTGTTTTTAAGCGAATGAAATCATTACTAGGTATTATTATTATTAGTTAAAAAGTGCTTGTTTCATGTTTCACACGCTGGAAACCTACAGAACACAAGCATTGCATGTAAGATATGGATATTATTGACTACTGTGAATTACATTTGAAGTGGGGATGCTGTTTTGCAATATACTCAATTTCAGAATATAAAGTCAATTTCGTTGTAATGTGTGCTTACATGAAATTTTTTTCTATCTGAATAGAAAATTCCAGTCTAACTCTAATAGCGTTAAATTGAATAGTAAGAAAGTCATTTGAAATTTTATTAAACCCAGTAGAAATTTAATGCCATCTACTGAAAAACGTTATTACCCATTATTTACATACATTTTTTGACCTTATTTATTGTACCTCTTAAAAATATTGCTTATTTAGGTTTTTAAAGGAAGTGAATTCTTAATAGTAAAACCTAATTTTCTTACATTGAAAGTTAACAGGATATGTATGAATGAACATTATCAGTGCATACCACTCATACTAAGCGGCGGATGACTAATTGCGCAGCCTGTAAGCTTAGAAAAATTTGTGGGACTTTAAGTGATATAACTTTCTCCCAAAAATTTCAGTCTTTTGACGACGTTTCCGTTTCTTATGGTCCATTGCCTTTGCTTCATTTTTGTTACTCATAGTGTAAACATTATAGAATAAATTTAAATTTCGAACGAGATAAACTCACTACTTAATGAGTTCTATACATAGAGCATTATAATAGTATATCGTACAGTTTCCAACAGGATATATTATTGAAATTTTGATGATTTATCTCATCTAGAATGGCAAAGAGTAAAAACTATGTTTAAAGAGAACAGGACTTTTAAAAACGCGGGAATGTAAGCTTCAGTCTACATAGCCTACTGAGTAATCGGACAACGGCCATATTTGTCTGTTCTTGGAATAAGTTCATAAAGCTACAATCCATTGGTTGAAGACATTTGATGTAATATTATTGAGGTGCACTAATTCTAGGAGGTCTGGAAGCAGAGGCCGCGGAACCGGGGCATTGGGGCAAGTGCCCCCACTTTTGCAACAGGGAAAAATGTGCCCTTTTCTGAATGAAAGTGCCCTTTTCATGGTATAGAAATGCCCTTGTTTTAGGCAAAATTGGACAGAAGAAGTTTTTCTTAGATACAAGTAGCCCCGAGAGTAAAACATAGTCTGTCGGCATCATGCGAAATCAGCTATAGCTTAGTTTTTGATCTTGATTACCCAGATAGATCAAAAATCGCGTTTGTCGATTGGGGTTGTCTTCGCAGACGTCCGCCTAGTAAGTTAATTAACCAATGATAAGTCGCAATTTATGATCCACATGAGACTATAAATTCTACGGCAACGCATTGCTCCCGTCGTATTGTCTTTCAGGCCATTGGTCCTACAAAACTGTTGACAATTCATAATCATAATAATTGAAAATTTTGCGGTTTAAATCACTTCTAATCAAAATCATCATGCCTAGAGCTGCTAGGCGAAAACGAGAAAAGGAAAAAGAGCTTGTAGAAAGAGCTAAAAGGATGCGAAAACTGACGAGTTTTTTTAGTAGTGCTCCAGCAGAGAACGTTGTTGACCAAAACATCGACTCTAGGTCTAATTTGACACTGCCGTCAGCTACAGAAACTCCATCAACGTGTTTATCTCCTCATTCTCATTCCAAACCAAAATTCGGCGATTCTGATTCTACATCGTCTTCAGAGATACTAGTCGCGCCACCGACAGAGCCAGTTCACACACCTTCTCAAAACCTAACGTATGCGTCTTGCCAAGTTCTACCACTGCCGCGCTATTGGTAGGACCTATGCAGATTGAGTCTAAGGAATGTTTTCTAGGACTCGATTGTAAGCGTTTGTGCTGTACAGGCCGACATCCTTACCCTCCTACCCTAGAAGAAATAAAGCACACGTCTAGAAAGAACCAGTACAGGAGGATCATCGATTGTACGAACTTGGCCGTCTTCTATATTTTTGAAATATACATGGGTCACATACTGCATGACAAAAGGCACCATTGCCTGTTACTTCTGTAAAAGAGCGAGGCGTCAAGACCTTATTACTTTCAGTCATAATGGTGGAAAGTCTTTTCTCCTAGGAGAATTCATTGATTGGAGGAAGTGCGGAGAAAAACTTAAAAAACACTCTCAGTCTAAATTTCACGCAGAGGCGACTGAGAAAGTTTTTTTTATCTGATGATTCGAGAAGAGATGTTTGAGCGATATTGGTCAGAGAATTGAAGAAAACCCAGGAAACTCAAAGAAGAATGTTGCTAAAACAACTAAGTAATTGGTGCGTGCTTGGCTTCACTACAGGAGCGCTTCGATCAAAAAACATATTCTGTATTGATGAACATCGAAACCGTGCTCATTAATGCAGCAAACGGGCGTAAGTTTGAGTTGAATGATGAAGTTGAACACCTTTACGAAAATGACCTCGACTTTGACCAGCTGAAGGCGGAGCTAAAGCTTCTTGAAGGAATTATCGCGCAGCGACTTCCAGAAGTAAAGAAGGTGACATCAATTGACACCATAACATCAATATTCTCAACCGAAGAAAATAACTCATCGCAGATTGTCATGGCAATGTCTAATGTTGTTCGACACTTGCAGATTTACCTTCTTGCTCCACTCGCAGCCTCTTGAGAACGATCTTTTTCATGCCAGTGGCTTGTCAAGACACATCTCAGGAGCACAATGACGGCAGCAGGCTTTAATAATCTTATTGTTATGCATGTAAACAAGGCCAGAACGGACGAACTGGACTTACGTTTAATGGCTAAGATTTTTGTTCTGAAAAACGAACGTAGGGTTAGATTTTTTGGGAAATTTTAATGAGATCACATTACTTAATAAAATTGTTCATGTAGTCATCTTAGTTCAATTTGTTAGCACGCACGCCGAGCAGTAGAGAATACGCATAGCATTCTAAGAATGTTTACCAATATTTTGCAGACTTTGAAACTTAATCATGATTTATGAAGCAATGCATATCTGTAATATACTAAAACAGTAAGCTGCAAACTCACATGCCCTTTTCGGTCAGTGCCCCCCACTTTTGAGATACTTCCGCAGCCCCTGTCTGGAAGCATGTCTGTCAAAATGCTTTTTAAAGTTTGTATTTACAGAATTCTTAGTTTAGGAAAGCCAACCAATAATAAACTGAAGACTGTCTAATATGGTGTATCTAGGTTATCAGGGCCATGGCTACTAACTTCAGGATGAGTGTTAAACTTAACCTTAACCCTTACCCTAACCCTAACCCTACCCCCTCCTTAATGTAGAGAAACTCAAAATGTGTTAATGTTAACATATGCTATTGTCATTTAGAGAACCATACACTTTCAATGTTGTGTGCTGAGGGAGGTTTTAAGTGTATTGAAGCTTTTCATAAATTTATTACTGATTTCCTGCTTGACTGTATTGATAATAATGAACTTGTATGTGTGGCTGTGAGCTTTATTTTTGTGGTGACATGTAAAATGTAGATGCAGCAAATTCCTTGCACAGAAGCAACAGCACAGAGAACAGCTCAGGATTCTCAACAAAGAACAAAGTTTTAAAACTGCACAGAGATGCTCTTTATTCATGATCGGTGACAAAAAATCTTGATAAAGACAGTAATAAATCCATACCTTGGCACGAGTTACATTCTCCAAAGTATCCTTCCATACACGTGCATTTCAATAATCCATTAATTTTACGATAGTATGTGTTGGGTCCACACAAAGGAAAGTGAAAAGGGCTTGTCGCTATATCGATTAATAAAATTAAAAATAAAATTAACCAGGGATTTTAAACGAAACATATTCTTCTTCAAAGAACGCAATTTGTCACTCAGTATCCACGTTGACGTACCCAGCAAGCAAGTTTGTTATGCAATGTTGGTAATTTTGGTGTTCGCGCATTTCGTAAAAACAAAACAATTAAATAAAGGTTGAAAATTTACAGAGTATGAACAAATTTGCTGGCTGTTTGGGACACTATAAGGGATATACTAAAGAAGTTAGATAATTGAAAAATGTTCAGAAAATTATCAATTCATCAGTAGTTCTCACAAAATGTGTCAAAGCTCATATATTTTGGCATGGCTTTGCCTTGTTTATTTAAAGTAAAATGAATGAAAAACTAATCTCAAAACCATGTGAGTACTTCGTAATCGCCTCAATTTGAACAGCATGCACAAAGAAAATGAAAAGTTTCAAATCTAGTTTAATCCAAAGATGTAAAAGTTTAAACTCTGTTTTGCAATATACTGAAATTTTAAGAAATTTGATAAAACTTAAGCTCACTGCACAACATGCTCAATTTGGACGTTTTTCAATCTATTTTCATGATTTTTTTATTTAAGACTGATTTCAAGCCCAAGTAATTGTTTAAATGATGTAAGAAACAATAAAGACTTAAATTTAACACCCAAGAAGTTTGATAAGAATAGACAAACGGCAAAAATGTCCAAATTAGACACTTTGCACTTTGAACTTAATGTTCATCAAATTTTTTATAATTTTGGAAGGAAGAACAACCGTTTACTAAGGCAATGTAACTTTGAACTTTTTAACGTCTTTCTATTTTATGAACATTAGCGTGGGAGTTTTTGCAAGTCTTAGATTATTATGTCAAATAAGTAAATATTTAACTACCGTTTGAGTCAGGAGTGATACTGTGCATAGCTACAGCCAAATCAAGATAAGCGTTGTTTACAGGAAGAAAAAAATTACGTCTCGTACTTTGATCTGTTGTGTTATGGACACTAACGACACTTCGTCCAACACTAGTCGTGATATAAATGCAATCCCCAAATACTGCCATGGGACCTCGTGAAGTTCCAAAATCAGTTACATTTTGGGAGTAGTAAACATAGGAAAAAATATTTCCGTTTGAACTTCGCCAATAAATCTTCTCTTTAGCCATGTCAAGCGTTAAATCATGTGCTATTGACTGAAGTGAAACTGAAAGAATATGATGTTTATTTGCAGTCACGCTCCATAACCATAAGAAAAGTTCTGTACTTTCTGCCAAGAATAGATACCTTAATAAAAATATTTGTTTTGTACATTAGTTTTCTCTATACGTACTGAAATACATAAACAATTGGCAGGCTAATATATGCGAGAAAGGAAAGATAGAATACTTTTTTAGTTTAGACAAAGATGTTGTCAAAGTATTCGGAACTACTCTCATATACAGACGGTTTAATGGAACATATTAATAAAATTTGATGATATAGCAACATAAAGCTATTGTAACTAACAGGAAAAGATCGCCTTTATCATTTGAAATCTCTCTTTAAAAAACCGAACTAAAATATATGAAGTAATTAAACATTGCATGAGGTTCAGAACATAATAATAAATGTAATATGTTATTTTTATTCACATAACTTCTATAATGATTGGTATTGTTTGCGATTATTGTCGGAATGAGTAATGCTGTAGTTTGGAGTGGTTGTTGAATGAATTGTGTTGGTAATTGATAATGCTGAAAATTAGCTGATGCATGGAATTTTTGTTCGAATTGAAAATTTGGTGTTGGTAAATGTTATGCACCATTTCATGTAGATATAAAATTAAGAAAGCTTTGTCATTTCAATTTTAAGCTTTAATTTTTCAGTTTCATCTTGCATGAAAATTAGCAGCTCTTGGATGGATCATCATCCACAAATGTCTTTAAAAGAGCTATAGCTTCAAAAACATTGTCTTTTGTTGATACTTTTTTCTGTTTGTTTGGACAAACGATTTTTATAACTATCTTAACCTTCTCTTTTAATTGTCAAATTTTTATTGTTTTTCTGAAAAATCAGAAAAGATTGACACTGGAGCTAGGGCTATTGTATCATTTAAAAATGATGACTCTATCGCCATGTCATGTTCGTGTTTTTTAGAATCTTTGGATTGGAGAAGCTGCAAAAACTGCTTGAACACTATGGCCTTTACTTTATCGAAAATGTTTGATGCAACTGGCAGTTTTGACTATCATCGCAGCATAATTGCATTCTCCAATACATTTCTTAAATATATTACGCATTTGAGTAACAGCAAAGACCATGCCTTCTTGTTCATTGCAAATTGCCCCGAACTCTTTAAAAACTTTCTCGTATATATTACCGTTTTTTTGGCTTTTGTGTTCGTGAAACTTAATTTTTTCTTTAATATGATAACAATTAATGCCTAACATTAAGTTTTAATTAGAGCCATAGAAATAGACCAAAAGCTGTAAAATTGAATTTGTACTGACGTTTCGTCCTTACTCAAGACGTATTCAGGCATGTAATAATTTATAATGAGATTTTAAGACAAGATATTGTATTTACAAAAGGTGTTAAATTACGACTAAAGGAGGTGGTGTCAAATGGATTACATGATAAAGAAGTTGGGAAGTAAAATTTAGTGAAGTTAAGAAAGGTTAAGTGGAATGGAACCTCCTTGCACAAAGAGTGAAGGCTTGTATTAATTGATTAGAAGGCTCTCATGAATGCAGAGTTCATAGGAATCGTTAGAAGAGGAAATCATTTTAAAGTCGTGAATTATTTATAACATATTCAGAAAGTTCTCGCTCCACAAGGCTTTTAAGCCAATTTCTTTTTAATCACATGATTATTATCTTCAGATTCATCAATAGTGGAGCAGCTACAGACCTAACGTTTGCCTAAGCTACACTAAGAAACACTGCATGAACTAAAGGTAGTGGAATGATTTTCCATTCAGGTGATTTGATTGAATGTGTGATTGGATTTATTAAAGGGAAGTGTGCAGCCAATTAATTTGCAGCTCTCGACTTTTCAATATACTCTGCCATTCAATGCAAGTTAAAAGAAGGCTTGAAAAACTATAAACTTGATATATTTTATGTTTTTCTAAATTGCCACATTTTTGAAAACTAAAATCCATTTTTATATTTTTCATGTAACTAGGTTGAAATGTGTGTAGTTCTTTTTATCTTCATTACAAAACGAAAAGTTGAGGTTTTTTACGTTCACCACATTCGTGAATATTTTAAAACTTTATTGCCATTCCGTAATGAGATTGTTGCACATCCCTTACACTGCCTCAAAAAAGTATACAAAAGAGCACAGTATAGCAACAAACAATGCTCCCAATTTGTTGAAATCTTTTGTGTAGGGCATATCTTATTAAGCATATGATTACCATGGAGGCGTCAAGAAAATTGCTTTTTCTGACAAAGAAAAGCCCTCTTAGGTGGCTAGCCGAAGCCAGTAATGGAATTAAATGTACAACACTAAGTTGGACATTGAAGTTGTACTACTTTTTTGTAGGTTGTGGAAAGCCAATGTTCTGTGAGTATTTGACTAAAGTTTTATGCGCAAAGTAATTATTTCATATTTTATTTCAATTTCTAACGCTCTGTTTTATTTCATTTAATGACTTCATCATATATAAACATTGATCCCTCCGTTGTTACCTTTTTTTTCAAAGCTCTTTGGTTGCTCAACCTAAATATCGCTGTCGATTTATGAAATTTCAGGATCTGCATGTTATTTTCTACTGCATGCGTGCTGAATAATCACATGAAACGTGTTCATTATAGCAGTTGGTTTGAAATGCCTTATGACGCAATAAGATTTTGCTGGCCAAATATCTCCGAAAGACGTTGATTTTAATAAAAATTTTCAACTACATCAATTTCTATGTCATTATATCTTGATGCATGGTCAGATTTATTCTTACTGGAGCCATTAATAGTGCTGACATGAATATCTCCAGTAATAAAATCAACAGAGTATATTTTATCAAAGCTCATAATAATCAAATATGGCTTTGGATAAACATCTAAATAGATAATCAAAAAACTATAAATAACAACGATGAGAGTGGATTAAAAAAATGCAAATTTTATAGACTTTACGATCATAATATTTTGTGAAAGTGCAGAATAAGTATTTTTAGAAAGAATTTTTCACTTTCGAAATATTACTAATAACTGAAATTAGATTTTCTGCACAATTTCTACCTATCTTTGTTGAATATTGTTTTTGGTGCTATGAACAAGAAACTATGAAAGTTTGTCAAATCTAAAGATTATACCTTTGTAAAAACACATTTCTGTTTGCATTTGCATCATTTCTTTGTTGTATTGTTTTACTTCCTTGCATGCAGTTGTGTTATCGTCATTGCCATTTTTATCGACGCAAGTTTCCATCCATTCTTTCACGTTGTCTTTTAATGTCTTTAAGCTTTTCTTGCAGATGGATATGTCGTCATTACCATTTACTATTTGGCCACTAATAGACAGGATTATGAGAGTCCCAAGAAACGCTTTTGTTGAGCTTGATATCATCTTTAATTTCTATTTATTAGAAGGTGGACGGTTAGTAATTTCTTTAAAGCTTTTGTAGTAAAACATTTACTTTTTTTATGAAAGGCTTATCATCAATATAATCATATAATCATTTGTTCTTAAACTTTTTTTGGTATATAAATCAAGTATTGATTTCTATAATTATGCAACATTTTAACTTCCTTCTCCAAAAAGTATGTTCACGTTTGCTTTCAGATAATTTATGATGATTGGATATTGTTGCAATAGATTAGACAAATTGTTCATTACAAAGACTCATCTTTACAACAATTCATATAAGTAGAGTTCATCCGCCTAGAACGTGTTGTGAATAAATAGATGTAAGGTTTCTAGCAAACGAAAGCATAGAAAGAAATAAAACATTTCAATGTCCACTATAAGGAAATGACGCAATATATGAAATTCACCAAGAGCGGTTTAGAAAAAATTTAAAATGGGTTGATTTCAAATTTTCTCATGTTAACTCAGTTTACCAGATGAATGGAAAAGACGAATTGCTTAACTAAGCCAGCAAAATTAAATGCCAAATAATCTGTTGCGCAATGTTTAACAGACTAGCAGGCCTCTCTGTAACTACATGTCGTCTAGTTACAGAAATGAAGGCCGTTAAACAATACATGATATTCTGCTTTACAACATCTGTCAGTCGTATAGAGAAGTTCGACTCTCATAATTTTATAAATTCTGAAATGAATGAAATTTATGAGTATTTTGACAGAACTGCTAAAGTAAAGAAAATCTAAAAAGCTAAAAAATTCTTACTTCTTCAAATATTTTGTTTTAGGCAATTAAAGGGCATTTGCCATTTGTCAAAAATATTCTTGCAATATTAAATAATTGTAGCACAAGAAACAAGAGACGAAAAATGTGTCATTTGTTCTACATGCATTCCTTGCTTTCTAAAATGACTTCTGTATTGATGTTTGATGATGATTTGTCCCATTTCAATTTGTTGAATTATGTACCTCTTTTTCTTTATCCTTTCCCTTAATCCTAAAGCTTAGTCTTAATGTCCAATCAAATATTCTTTATCACACATGCATTCAAGTTTTAGTTTACTATCATTCTCATGTAAAAACGTAAAACAGTTTGCAAATATTTTATTATTCTTAAATGTCTATGATAGTTAAAAAACATTTTTTTGTTATCTCTATTTAGAAAAAAATACTTAATGATGGTTGCTTCAAATATTTTTGATGTAGCTACTATTTTCTCTGGCGTATCATTGGAAATATGATATAATATATTTCCAGACATTCATAAATATAAATAAGTAGAACTTTATCTTTAGTTGTGATCAATCAATTCGTTTTTGTTTCCATCATAAGGATAGACATAAAATGATAAAAAGATTTGCGAAAGGGTAAAAGTTTTTTAAATAATTTTAGACTAGTCAAATTACCAAATGGTAGCTATGTATATATGATGATTAGCTGCGCTACTCTAAACTACAGAAAATGTTTAAAAAAAATATACAAAAATGTTTCATAATGCTTTAAGTATTTTATAAGATAAAGATTGTGTTAGATTATCTGTTGATTTACGTATAAGCATGACTATGATAAATGAAATATATGGTCTTGATGAAGAAGTTAAATTCATTAGAGCTATTGTTCTTAAATTATGTGATAAGCGCTGAATTTTAGGTTTTCTTTATGTTTTCTTTGCTTACCATTGAAGAGGCAATTTGGCTATCAATGAAATTTCTATGTTGAATTCTGACGAGTTATTTTCTATTCTTCTCAAACAGCAGCTTAGAAAAAATGTAACTGAAGTAGAAACTGTCTTGTCCTAAAGTGTTAGTAATATTGGCTTTTTGATTTTTGATATCAACACAAGACAAGTACTTTTCTATAGACGGGGACACAAATTTTGATGATTTTTAAATATATTTTGGATAAGGAGCCGTAATTGCAGAAATTTAGTGTAAGAAAAAATATGCAACAAAAATATTGTTTCAACAATTCCAAGAAGTATCATTTACATTGAAAATAACAGACCAAATTATTTTAATTCCTTATAACAACAACCCCGGGAAAAAATATGTTTATGATGACGTTATTCAAATTGGTGAACTATTTCAAGTGTCTCTATAAACTAAAACAAAAATGTGCAATGCAGATGTTAGTTTCTGCTCATAAATAGGATACTATAAAGCCAAAAAAGGAGTATTGTCTATAAGCATCTTTTGTTCAATTTTATAGTTCTTATAATATGTTTTACCATTTTTTACTTAACCTAACATAAAACTTTCTAAAGTATATGAAATTCAAACAAGGCTAGTTTCTTAGGTAATTATCTTTATGCATCCCATTTCACATGATTTTAATTTCTCATGTTTTTAATGAATTTAGTTTATTTCAATGTATTCATTCTCTTTCCTCTCTCAAAAAAGCAGAAAATAAGGACAAAAAAGACACATTAATTGTTGCAGACCCCCATCCCCCTAAACATTTTCAGAGCAAAATTTTCGACTTACATTTTACATGATATACATGATATTCTGTTTACAACATATGTCAGCCGTATAGAGAAGTTCGACTCTCATAATGATATAAGTTTTGAATTCAATGAAATTTATGAGCATTTCGACAGAATTGCTAAAGTAAAAAAACTTTAAATAACTAAATAGAGGAATTCAACTTTGAAGTATCAAAAAGTTTTAATTCTTCAAATATTTTGTTTCAGACAATTAAAACGCATTTACCATCTGTCAAAAAAATTCTTGCAATATTAAATAATTGTAACAGAAGAAACAAGAGACGAAAAATGTATCATTTATTTTGCATGCATTCCTCGCTTTCTAAAATGACTTCTGTATTGATGTTTGATGATGATTTGTCCCATTTCAATTTGTTGAATTATGTACCTCTCTTTCTTTATCATTTCCCTCAATCCTAAAGCTTAGTTTTAATGTCCAATCAAATATTCTTTATCACACATGCATTCAAGTTTTAGTTTACTATCATTGTCATGTAAAAACGTAAAACAGTTTGCAAATATTTTATTATTCTTAAATGTCTATGATAGTTAAACACATTTTTTTGTTATCTCTATTTAGAACAAAAATACGAATGATGGTTGCTTCAAATATTTTCGATGTAGCTACGATTTTCTCTAGCGTATCAATGGAAATATGATATAATATATTTCCAGACATTCATAAATATCAATTAGTAGAGCTTTATCATTTGTTGTGATCAATCAATTCGTTATTCATATCATCATAAGGATAAATATAAAATGATAAAAAGATTTGCGAAACAGTAAAAGTTTTTTTAAGAATTTTAAATTAGTCAAATTAACAAATGGCAGCTATGTTACATGAAGCATGGCTGCGCTACACTTAACTACGAAAATGTTTAAAAAAAACATACAAAAATGTTTCATAATGCTTTAAGTATTTTATAAGATAAAGATTGTGTTAGATTATCTGTTGATTTACGTATAAGCATGACTATGATAAATGAAATATATGGTCTTGATGAAGAAGTTAAATTCATTAGAGCTATTGTTCTTAAATTATGTGATAAGCGCTGAATTTTAGGTTTTCTTTATGTTTTCTTTGCTTACCATTGAAGAGGCAATTTGGCTATCAATGAAATTTCTATGTTGAATTCTGACGAGTTATTTTCTATTCTTCTCAAACAGCAGCTTAGAAAAAATGTAACTGAAGTAGAAACTGTCTTGTCCTAAAGTGCTAGTAATATTGGCTTTTTGAATTTTGATATCAACACAAGACAAGTACTTTTCTGTGGACGGGGACACAAATTTTGATGATTTTTAATTATATTTTGGATAAAGAGCCGTAATTGCAGAAATTTAGTGTAAGAAAAAATATACAACAAAAATATTGTTTCAACAATTCGAAGAAATACCATTTACATTGAAAATAACAGACCAAATTATTTTAACTCGTTATAACAACAGCCCGGGAAAAAATATGTTTATTTTGACGTTATTCAAATTGGTCAACTATTTCAAGTATCTCTATAAACTAAAAGAAAAATGTGCACTGCAGATGTTAGTTTCCGCTCATAGATAAGATACTATAAACTAAAAAAAAGAATATTGTCTATTAGCAACTTTTGTTCAATTTTTATAGTTCATTATAATGTATTTTACCTCTTTTCTATTAACTGCAGATTGAGTGACAGGGAATATTTAATACTGATTGCAAAAAGATATAAACACCTCTTAAAAAAATTCTTTTTAACGTTTAAATTATTCAACAGCTTAATTCCATTGACGTAATTTTATTTGCGTGCTTTAAATTTGCATTGAAATTCTCACGAAGACACGCATATAATATTGTTCATTCGCTTCTTTGAGTCACGCAACCTCAACAAGAGTTGTGAATTTTTAGGTTTGAGAAGCCAGTTAGAGAAGTCATAGGACGTAGATGTGGCTCTAACACGCCTTTTTAGAGATTGTACTTTATTCATTATGTTTCTAATAAATTTTGCTTCATCAGGTATCAATGAACCCAATTTATTCATCTTTTATGCTTTAACATACATCCAAAAATACTTTAGAAAATTCTCTATGCATGATGCCTTATAATATTTTTTCTTACATTTACGCAGCATAATAGAAAGATTTTACCTGCTGCTTTAATATTTAAATTTTAAAAATTGTTTGTGTGGGAGAATAGATTAGTTATTTCTTCTAGCAGCTGAAAGGCTGTTTTGTAAATTTCCAATTGACTATATTTACAATGTATGGGTCTCTGCAAAGTAAGAAATTTCATTATAATTTTGCTATTGTTCAACCGAATAGTTTTTGATATATTACAGAGTTAAACTTTCACTAGTTGACAGAGGTCATTTTAATAAAATATGTTGTCATGTAGCAATGTAAACTATTTGTTACAAAGAATTCGTTGCTAATCTCCTTTTCTGTGGACATTCAAATGGCACTCAATCTATTGACACCTCTACCAACCATGCAATCACAGATCTGATGCAGAAAAATAACTGAACAACAAACACACTAGGAAATCTATTTGAAAAATAAGACCAAAACTCCTTTGTTAGAGATTGACTGCTTTTTGGTTTCGCGTTCATACTTTGCCAGCAAATTAAGAGATACTTCAATGAATGACTAACTACAAAAACCAACCTATGCAACTATCTTTATCGAGCAGCTATGAACATGCCACAAAGCAGACTAATCAAAGTGCTTGTTCAACACGACAATATCATAGAGCATGACACGTCATTTAAAAACAGGTGGATTTAATTATATACTTTGTACTGCATGTCACAAGGTGGTTTATAGTTCTGCTATGGAAAAAATGCTTCCGCCAATACCTTTATGAACATTTGAAGAATACATTACCACCGACTTTCTCTTCTACGATTAAAGTATTATGCCATGTAATGTGTCTTGTGTGTGTGTGTGTGTGTGTGTGTGTGTGTGTGTGTGTGTGTGTGTGTGTGTGTGTGTGTGTGTGTGTGTGTGTGTGTGTGTGTGTGTGTGTGTGTACACTGTATGTATCACTGTATGTTCCTTTTTTATATAAACTTTGATTGGATAAATTTCGATACAATACAATGGCAAGAACTGCGAAAAAACTCATTTTTGTAGTACAATCTATATATCCTTTGCCATGTTGACGCCGCCATATTGGATAATCATGATGGCACAATGCGCACACATATAATATGTACGTACTTATGACTACAACATCTATGGTAAAAATAGATATTTTAATATGGCGCAAAGTTTAAATTTAAACACGGTAAACGATTACAGACTTTCATTGTCATGTTATATCGCAAGCTAAGCAAAGAAGACAAAAAATTGAATATGCTTTGTATATTTTAACTAGTCTGAAGCAACGTATTTTAATAATCTCTGTTGTAAAAGCACTTCTACTTTGTTTTGAAAAAATGCAGCAACCCTTATTCAACGTTGATTGTTATTCTTCCAATAATATTACACGACGCCTTTCCTTTATCGCGTTCCAGACTTTGTTGTGAGCAAAACGCGAGCGCCAAATTGTATTCGAGAAAATGCAAAATTCAACGCTTGAAACAGGCCTTATTATGCGATGCCCGATGTTCCGAAAAGATGTTAGATACAACCACATTTCACATAGTGATTAGCCACTGACAGTGCGAGTACGGGCAGATTAAGAAAAAAGGTACGAATAGCGCACATATGGATTTAATTTAAAAAAGACAAAATACTATTAACAAGTTTTCAATTTAGCTAGTGATAATATTCTAATTGAGAATCAAGCAATATCCTTTGCTATTTGTAGCATATTTTATTATATTCCAGGTGAGAAACCTACGTTGCTTATATGTCACGCCTTAACCAAAACAATCACTCGTTTCTTCGGACATTTTTTCCTGTAATGCAGGCAAGTAAGCTCAAGCTAAAATTTACCAACCTTACAGATGTTAAATTTTTTAAACGAAATATGCAGATAGCAGAAGTAAAAAGCTTAAAAGCTCTGTAAAGGGGGCCTATAATTTAGACCTCGCAGAACAATGGTCAAGCCAGTAACGGTAGATCAAATTTACAAGTTTACATAAAATTTCGGAATTCATAGTTTAAAATGGCATATACATTATAGATACTCGTATATAGATATAAATGTAATACAATCTTATGTTAGACAGCTAGTTCATACGTATTTTGGGCAACATAAAATTTTTGTATGCATTTGGACTGTTCTTAAATTTAAATGTGGGCTTTGTACTGGTTGTCCAATCAACCATAAAACTTTTTTCTAATCGCATACATATTGTCTTCATAAATAAGTACGTCCTTCCACACAACAAAAAAAGCCTTATAATGTTGTACTAACTCTCACACCATTATATGGCATCTCTTCCTTTTTTCTGTCAAAATGATCATGATTAATGTTTTATGATTTTCATGAATAACTAGGTTTAGGGTTTGTGCTCGAGAATGGTATGAGAAAAGTGACGGGATTAAATATCCATAAAACCAACTACTGAGAAACATTTCTTGGATGGGAAATGTTTAAGTCAGTTTGGAAATCAAGAGTTGTCGATATTACAAAGGAAATGCGAAACGGACTGGAGGCACAAAATGTTGCCTTGGTAACACCCGATGGAAAGAAATGTGTGCGTTTACTTGATTTACTTCAAGCTGAGAGAGCATTAGTCGTGTACTTTGGCATTTGTAGTTGCCCAGTGTTTATGAATAAACTGAAAGAATTTGGTGTTCTAGCTCAAGACTTTTCAGATATCATGGATTTTGTCGTTGTATATATTGAAGAAGCTCATCCAATTGATGGATGGTCTTTCAAGGTAAATTCTTTTATTTCTTCAACATAATTTTGAATTGATGAAAATCGTAGAGTTATATTATAGCTACGTTATTCATTATGAAGAATAGTTTTTCCAGTATAACATGAAAGAAACGGCTACAGCAATTTCGTGATTTATAAAACATTCTTTGTATAACCATAATAATAATAACGAAGCATATAAATTTCATCAGGTAAAAATCTTTTGCAAATACTCATAATATTTTAGTAGGATATATAGCCAGACAAAATGTTCTGCTGACATAATAATAGCTTTTTTATCTTACTAATAAAAACGGGACCTTTTTCAAAGGCAGAAATAGTGAACTTCTGTTGAACTATACTTTCATTAGGCAAAACAAAGATGTTGTTTGAAAAAGAATCGTCCCTTTCATTATTTGACAATCTTTTGTGTATAGAAAAACATGTCTTAAGATTTCTTGATAAAGTCATGAAGGAAGCTAATTTCACTTCATTTTAGAATAACTTTATCAAAGTACGAAAGCATCGAAATCAATATAAAAGATGCAAAGCCGCGCAAAAGCTACAAGAACTCAATCTTCCATGTCAAATATTGGTAGATACAATGGACGAGAATGCAAATGTGGCCTATGGAGCGTTGCCTGAGAGACTCTACGCCATCGAAGATGGTAAAGTCGCATACGTGGGTGGACAGGGACCTATGAATTTATCAATGAAAGCAGCACGTGACTGGCTAGAGTCATTTCGCGAGAAAAACACATTTAGAAGATGGACAATCTAACCCAGCGAGCAAGAATTGTACAGAATGCAAACTTCGTATAATGACATTTTGACATATTTTGGCCTTGAGGTTGAGACTGTTGTTTCGTTATCCCAAAACATTTTTTAAGCAATTGACAATGCCCTAATGTATGATGTTGTACAGATATGGAAAAACATTATTCAAAAGTGAGATTTTTACAAGGATGCGTCGACAAAGGAACTTTGAAAACTTATACAAACACATGCATATTTTCCTTGTAATTGTCAAAAGCTTAAAAATACAAGACAATGTAGGTTTCTATGCTTTTAGTATATTTAAAGGTGGATCATGAATTCAATTGAAATGAATCGACTGTTAGGAGCAACCAAAGTAGAACATGCATATATGAATATTTGCCCCTCCCCCCCAATTATCAAGCTTGCGCAATCTCTGAATAGTTACGTAGTTTACGATTTATGTGTACAATACAAAACACAAAACTATAAACATTGATATGAGTATTTCTCGAACAAAAAATTATTGATGTCGTGTCAAAATGGAGGGCAAATATACCCCGTCCAGTATAAAATAAAGCTTTGCTTGCAGTGATGAACGAATGCTTTATCGTAACATGTTCAAAGTTCGTCATTTACATGAAGCAGACATTCCAAAATGATATTTTCTCTTAGACGTTGCTGACACGAACTGAGTGCAAGAACAGGGCGTTTTTTTGTATTCGCACATCAAGGTTACTATAGAAACCAAAAAAACCAGAAACGGCTTGTGTTGCTAATGACCAGGTCTAAAAGATCAACGTGCGACATACGTATAAAGGTTTCTGCCGTTTATAAAACAGATCACTGGGGAGTTTTGGTCAAAACAGGCAACAGAGGCAATTGAAATCTATCGCAAATACCAGTTTTAGCATGTCAATACTTGGGCATCATTTAAGGTTAATGGCAAAAGTTTTAAATCGTAGGATGGACATGCAAACCTGCCACTTTTAAATCATTTTATAGACAATAGTGATGGAATTTTGAATGGATAAGTTTAAGGAGCCAGTATTGAAAGCCATATAATTGTATTACGTATTGTATACAAAAAGGAATCAGAAATAAGTTTGATAAAAGTAGAAACATTTTTATGAGGCACAGTTAACGCTCTTGAAGGCATTTGCGTGAAAGTTATATACTCTTGATATTTAATGTGCAAGACAGAACCAATAATTTAAATATGCAAATGTACAATGGTTGGCTACAAGCGCAAGCCAAAAACCAAGTTTCAAACGACTTTCTCTCCCTTACAATTTATAATAGTCCGTATAATTTCGCCATTCAACTGTCAAAATAAACTGATCAATTTTCTTTTTTATATAGGAAGACGTTATAGCTTATAATACAAATTTACATTTCGTTGTTAATCATATTTAACCACGGTTAGATGTCCCACAACAGTCACAAATGACATTTGACGTATATATATGTTTGTAGATGTAGATCACCCATGACAATAAAGTCCTAAGGACTGTCCGTGTTGATGTTGACTGACGTTTCGACAACCGTAGCGGTAGTCATCTTCAGAGTTCCCGGTTTAAACCATTCACTTTAAGGCTAATATTCATTCCAACACTTCATTCCTTAACTTCATTCCAACACCACTTAGTAAAAAAAAATTATTCAGTGGATAAGAAGAATCTAGACAATTTACTGAATTATACGTCCAAAGCCAATAATCAATGTTGAATGTCGTGGAATGGTATTGGTAAGGTCGAAAGATCAATGCTACTTCAAAAGCGAACTTGCTAGTGAAGTGGGTTACAGCTAAAGAAATGTCAGTGACTATGTAGCAAGTAAGAACTGTAGAAACTATGGTCCAAAACTAAAATCCCAAGAATGAACAGCGGGAGAGTATCCACATTGCTTGGGGAAATTATCACGTGATAGCCTAAAATCCTTCGTACGTATATAGCATGGCTGGAGGAAGGCTTACCAAATACTATTTAGTTAGTGGTTTTCATAGATTGACTTTACACTCTCCAGCAATTGGCCGTAACGACATGTTTTGAGTTTTTTTTTAGTGTATAATTACAATGTTTATTATACATTGAAATATTTACAAATCACCTACAACTCATTTCACATATTTTTTTAAAACAGAGATAAAATATTTTGGTGTAAGTAAGTTGTTATTGAGAAAGCGTAACGTTATTGTGAAGTGGTTTTACTTTATGGTTTCTTGATAGCCCTACACGTAATGGCGGACCTGGATTCTTTATTTTAACACCGCCAAGGCAAAAAGAACCGCTAGTTTTGTTTGTAAACAGTTTAGGTAAAGAAAATGCTGAGATTGTCCCCTCATTTTTCATATGCTTAACGCTCTCTTTAGAAGAATTTATAGGTGATGACTTTTTCTCCTTTGTACCAACGCAAGAAAATGTGGAAATTTTCCCTTCATTTTTCAAATGCTTAACATTCTCTTTCGAAGAATTTATAGGTGAGGACTTTTTCTCCTTTGTACCAACAACAGGGGTGCATTTGTAGTCGGATGACTCTTTTTAAAACAAATGTGTATCAAAAATTTGTTATTATAAGCACTCGTCAGAAGAAAAACTAATAAGAATAACACGAACGACAAGCTGCGAGCAAATGCAATTATGTATGTATCAAACTGTTTTGATATTTTGATTGTATAATCATGCCAACTACATTTTGGTTATTTCATTATATGCAAATAGGACACTTCAAATCAATGACAATTTTTATAAATACAAAAATAAAGCCTACCGGAAAACATATGACTCCCACCAGACATTTTCTTGCCGTTCTTCAGGTTCGCAATTTTCTCTTCATCGGAATCACTTTCGACATCATTGTCATGAATCTTGTTCACTTTAGCACTACTCTTATCGCAGGTGTCACGTGCATCGCAGGTGTCGCGTGCATCATCATCTTAATTAGATTAAATGAGTAGGAGAGCAATCAGCATTATATGTACATGCTACTGCATCTTAAATAATAATGATTATGTATTTTCATTATCCTTTCTTTCATAAGGTGTATTTATTAGTGACATTTCAATTGCTTTTTCTATATCTCTTTGGTACAACTTTTCACGAACGGAAGGCCTTACAATAGAAAAAAATCTCATGACTTTGTTGTATCACACATTGAAGAAATTAGTGTGTACATTGGATTACACAAGGCAAAACAAAGGCTTATAAAGGATTAGAGATCTACTATAATATCTGTGTAAAACCGCATGATGCCCTTTAGCCAAAATTAAAAATCTATTTTTGGGTCACACCTTCTCTCGCCTTTCTTCTCTTTGTTCATTTCCTTCTCTTTATGCTTCGCCTTCTTTGTTTGTGGTTCAAAATCAACTTCAAAATCATCTGAAACATCATGAAGTCATAAATACAAAACTTAGCAATTTAAAACAAGAGAAATCTATAGAACACGCAGGTATGACATTGAAAAGGAAGTAAAGTATGGATCCCCGTATATATTTATTGCATATCTACCAAATTAATAATATCAACTTTTTCACAATAAAACAATGTAAAATGTTTAATAGCGCACTAGATCAATCATGCAGCCAGTAAATAATTGTGGGGCCTACATTCACATTTGTAGCATTAGTATTTTTTTGAACAGTGTCTATGTAGGTACATGTAAACTGATACAATATAAAATGTACCCTTCTCCTACCTATGTAAACCACAGTGTATAACCACATACTTTACTGTAAAACGGAGCAATTATAATTTTCATTATTAGCTACGTAGCTATGAGATCACTGTATGTACAATACATTACCATCACTTTCACAATTGGAGCTCATATCAGTATAATTAACATTTTTTCTCCCTTGAAAAATAAAACATGAGTAAAGCTAAATGCTTGTAGATGTAGATCTTCAAGGTTCGAGCAGTCCTGAAAATGACTGTTGGTGTTGTTAATGATTGAGATTTTGACATCCTTTGATCATCAGAGTCAAGTAACACACCAACACCAAGAATTCTTTTCAGGACTGCACAAAGCTGGACGATCAACATCTAAAAAATATAACATAATAGGTAATGAAAATTATAAATTCTAATATGAAAATCGTCCCTGCTTTATTAATCACCAATATTGTCAACCAACAGTAAAACATGTTTCACCCATATGCCATACCATAGTAGTGATAGTACAAATTGTAATCAATTTACAAATTTTAGAATTCTTACCTTTTAGATTTTCGCTTAAAGGTCATCTTTAATTCATATTTACAAAATTAAATATTATGCTATCAGAGAAAATACTAATGAAGTTAGGATTCAAGTTTAACTTCTCGTGGTTTTAACATTATTTTTATTATGTTTTGTCTTTATATAACCAAGGAAGGGAATGGTGCAAGCATGACAGCACAAAAAGGAACGGTATATTTGTAAATTTCCGTGAGATGAAAAGATTTTTGCTTGTAAAGCATGTAAAATTGTAAGCCTGGACTAAAAAAATTTATACATAACATAAATTCAATGAGTTCTCCTTTTGGTGAAGTCCCGTGTTTAAATTAGGCCATCGAAACACCGAAATTTAAATACACAAAATGAAATTTAGAATTTTCTGAATAACTTTTTTGAGATCTATCAGAATAATTAACACCAAAATGTGTTCATGTGTACTTTAAAATACAGATCATGACAGATCTCAAGAGCCATTACTACTTTTTAGGAAATGTTAGGGATGCATTGAGCTATCATAAAGACAGGGCGTTTTCAACAAAAGATTCTGATAATGACAAATATGAAGGAAGCTGCGCTGCTTACTGGCAAGGTGCTTGGTGGTATAATAGTTGTCATTATTCCAACCTAAATGGTAAAAATCTTGCTTGGTATGGTTTTAATAACGTGAAAACAAGTGAAATGAAAATCAAACCATGAAGAATTTTCATAATACATATGATTTCATGACAATGATCAATATCGATTTCATTACGTCATGTAATATGTCTTAAACATTTACACTCGTTGTTTACTCTGAGAAAATAAGCAAAAAATTGTCATAGCTAGAAGTCAAGAAAACTGTAATCATTTCATGAAGTAATAAAAAATATTGTTTCAATCAATGATATTGATGAAATATGAGTTTATAACATGTTTATCTAAATGAAGTTGATGTAATCAAATCATACTCAAAACGACTGCCGCTTTTTGAGTTTGTAATGTGACTGTTTTCGTCTTCCTGGGCATGAAGTGAATTTTAAATTATTAATGCTTACACAGTTACACGTTTAAAAGCATTTAACTAGTGTTATTGTGGGCATCAGCCATCTTGGGTGAGCCACATTGTTCGATAAGTCCCTGGAGGCTGGTTGCAATTCAAGAATTTAAAACCCCTAAACACAACCACAATCGCAATATCCACATCGCATTTAACTGCAATTACAAAAGCAATATATGTGGTGCTTTAACATGATCTCAAAGTACAATCTCACGAAAGTTCGAATGACAAAGAGTTGATTGTGTTTGAACGAAGTGGACGCTGAATTCACATGTCTCTGTTTCTATGTATGCTCACTTAAATGTTCTCTTGGAGTCGAAGTTCTCTGCTTCAACATTGAAGTATGTCATTAGAGCTTTGGATTTTATGATTTGTGTTTATCGTACATATCCAAATTAACATATATATTACATTTAAAGTAGTTTATGGCAGTTTTTTGTTGAAATCATTCATACTTAGTAACCAAGTATTAATCATTGAAGAATTATTTATATAGCTGTAACTTTAGATATGTTGTCAACTTGACACTGACAAAATACTAGATTGAAGGCCAAGCCTATCGTAAAAATTCAATGCATTGGAAAACGGCATATCAACAGTTTTACCAAGAACAAGCAGTTCTTCAATGGTCAAGCATTTCTTTTATCTTCTATATAAATATAATGGTCCATCACTAAGAGGTAAGCCCAATGTTTATATATTTTAAAGCGTGCATTTTTTAAATAAATTTGTAGCATGAAGGTTTTTTATTGGAGACGTTTCTTTGTTGAGACACATAAGACATCTTCAATAGTCTTAGATACAGCTAGCTAAATGAACAATCTAATTAAAAAATTACATTGCATTAAATTGCATGATAGGATTAACAGGAATAGTATTTAATTTGACCCATAAGGAAATAAGGAAAGATATACGTACATGAAACTATCACATGATCAGTGGCGTAGCAAACCCGCAAGTTTCTTCTTGCCATGTAAACATTTTGTTGTTCATAATATTATGAATTTTTAATAAAATGAATGATGCTGATGATAAAAAAATAAGTATCATGAATAAAAAGAGGGCGTAACATGAATAAATTTAAGGCGTACAAAGAATTAATTGAGGGCTGGCAACGCCACAGCCCATAAAGGAAAAAAGAATTAAAAAGTCATTAAATTTTGGATATGATGTGAGCAAAAAGAAGCGTTTTTTATATCTCTAACATAAGGATAAAGTTTTGTGTTGATTTTAAATCACGAAAATCATTTAGGTAGCGCGCAATGTGTTTCTGTTTAATTGACGATATTGAAATGAAAAGATTTTCCAAAGATTACAGTCATTAAATTTTGTATCGTCCGGTTTACTTTTTTGATTAAATCTAAGGACGAAAACAAATAAATGGATTTTTCTTTACAGGCATTTAATTGCGTTACATATATTATCATTGAGAATTTTACTTACTATTTGCCTTTAACAATCAGCATTGATAATAATGCTACAGAGTCTAACGTTTTATTTATCAGCTTCTTTGGTGTACTTGAAGAAAAATCTAGTTTTTTTTTAACAGGTCTACAGATCTTAAGAAAGTTGGCTGCATTGGGGTTAAAGATAGATAGGTAAGCCGTTATTTCCTGAAAATTAGATAATTAGAACAGCTTTCAATCAAGAAGGGGAAACTACATGGTAATAACTACATGGTCAGATTTGAAGGTCAAACAGAGCAACAACTCCCGGAAATTTAGTAAAATTTATATTTAGTAAAGAAGGAGGTTTTGTAAAGTATAAAGTTTAGTGGAGTAGAAAGTTTAGCAAAAAAAAAAGTTAAGTTAGGCAGGAGATTTTGGAAAGAGCAGGAGGTTGAATAAGGAAAGAGGTTCTGTAGAGAAAAGGAGCTTAACTAAGGAAGGATGCTAAATAAAGAATAAAGTTTACTGTGCAAGATATACGATTATTATTCATTATGACTTGCATCTAACGTTACAAAGAAGCCAATAAAGCAAATACAATTCATTTCATGACGATCCTCTTTGCAAATTTTTAATTTAAGTGGAAGCAGATATCAAACCTTTGTTTTTACAATTTGTTTATTTTGAAAAAGCACAACGTGCTATATAAACGTACAAGTCTTATTAAATGTGAGAAACCATGTCATTTGAGAAGTCTTGCTTCAGACGATTGAGAACATGCGACACGGGTAATGATTTGAATTTTTTTCAAAATCGGCTTTTCATGACAAACTGTTATTTGTAAATAGACGTCTTACCTACAGATATCTAGAATTATATGCAGGTAGTTGACCAATCAAAAGTGACATTGCTTAGATAGTGAATATCATGTAAGATAATTGCATGAAATGCATGATACATCAAGATTGCGTGAAACGGGGCAAAAACATAAAATTAGCTACTTCGTAACGATCGTTTTGCACCGGTTTCCAATAAAAAAATGCAAGCGCGTAAAAGGTGTTTCCGGTCGTTTCTGTCGCAAGGATAGAACTCTAGTCTATCTCAAACGATTGATACGCAAGGATCGTTCGTAACGTAAGGATCGCTTTTGTCGTTTGAGTTGAGCGTTTTCATATGATCGTCTCTGTGGCTTCTACAAAAAATGGAATGATCATATGGAAACCGGGCTTTAAAGAGCAACATCTCATTAAAAAAATGAGTGAAAAGACGTAACATTAGAATCATATAATTACCTAAATCAGCTCTAATTTTTAGGGAAAATATTAGAAAAGTATTGTTTCACCAACGCATTTTTAACAATTTCATCAAGGTTGTTTTAAAAGACATAAAAGCTAAAATGTTTTTATTATATGTTGAAAGTACCATTAGAAATAATGATCAAATTTATAACATCACAGTTTTTGGAAATTCTTTATGGTTTTATTTTCATCTCAGTGAACTTTAAGGATTCATAAACTTTCCAATGACCCCAAATCACACCTTGGGCATTGATTTGGTTGCCACTATAGTAGTGTCCATTCAGGTTAGAATCATAACAACTCTTATACCACCAAGCACCTTTGTAGTATGTGGCACAGTTTCCTCCATTTGTATCATTATCTGAATCTTTTGTTGTAAACGCCATGCCTTTATGATAAAATAATGAATCTCGAGCATTTCCTAAGAAAAATAATACCTTTCAAAAATCGAATTTAATGCAGTTATAGAATTCTTTTGAACTTCCATTAACACAAGTTTAATGTATATATCATTTAGGCATTGACACTTGCATTTACAATTGATTATTAGAGGCTTAGATATAAAAATGGACTTCAGTCAATCTTCATTTGACAATGGTTCTTTTGTCTTTAATGCGTTCGGTGTCAGAGCCCTCTTTTTGTAAGAATAAGGACAACGGGTCTGGGGCGAGCGCGGAGCCGCCATTTTCGTGACTACTTGCAAGTTAAACTTGTAAAAAAACTGTGTGAAAATGGCTAAATGAGCAAAAGAATAAAGAAATTCAGCCTTGTTTAATGGAAATTTTAAATAAATCGGAAACCATAATCAAGCTTTTGACGTTTTTGTGAATAATTACTGCAAACCAAACTCAATTTCGTGGATTTGAGCTACATTCGATGTTGACTAGTTCGTGCTTTGAAACTAATTGTGACCCACTGCAAGGCATTTTTACCTATGTGAACGTATATTCTCGCAGTTTTCACCAACAGCACCAAGAAATTTGTTTTCGTTGCTTATAATTTACCAGCGATAAAGAAAATACTCGACATTTTGGCTGCATATTCTTGGTCGGGAAAACACGTTACGACACATACATGCAGATCTGAATCAATGCTTTGGCAGGTATAAGGTATGTCAAAATAAATCACTGTTGCTCATTTTTGGTTATATATACATTTGGAAACCGTAGAGGCGACTTAACTGGTAAAAATATATTCTTTAGAAAGTCATTACTAATAATCTTATTCTAAAATTAAAAGTATTTTGAATATACAATTGAGCTGCTACAATTTATTTTGGCTTAAACTGTGCCTACCATTGAATCGGTCTTATCCATAGTTGGACAAAGTTTTGTTTTGAAGCACTGTAGTCATGACATTTTGCTTAGGTAGTACATATTTTGCAATGAGATCCAGGTCTAAAAATTTAATGCAGACAAATTACAAAGGTTTTTTGCTGGAAAATTATGAATTTAAAATATTTGTTAGATGCAGTGGCTCTTTAATATTCTATTAATTTAATGTGAAGTTGTTGATTTCTTTATTGCTTGCAATGCAGAAAGGTATAGGCTTCTATTTGGTGAAGCATTTGGGTATTATAAAACAATTCTGCTGTCGAAGAACAGTCTTGTTTGCAACAAATATCATAGTTTGTACAGACTTCGACATTGTATATGAGTCTGATCCAATTTTTAATCTAGCTTTAAAAATTAATAAGTTGAGTAATCACAAAACTTCTGCCTTTTTTTCCAAATTATAGACACCAAAGACCACACCAAATCATTGGTTATTTAAAGACAAGAACAAATCATTGATAATCAAATTGAACATGCTCTGGTTTAAATTACAGTCAGAATGTATATTTCATTACCAGTAATATATTTTACCCAGCTGTTTCAGTAAATATTTTATTTATGATTACTGATACTATACTTTCAAAGGATTTCCTAAAGATGCAAAATACAATATTCGAAAGTATATTATTTTAGCATATTGGATTAGCAATAATTATCTCTTGAAGTGGTTAAGAACTTGTAAATTAGAGTCATTTCCGAACATAATGATAAGTCTTAATCTTTCTATAAAGCACATGCTTTGTATGTTAGAAAACTATTGAATCGTTAGCATTAGGACAAATATTTCCAATGATTTTTCACTCGAAAACAATCTTCGTAAATAAACCTTTAGATAAAGATCAGTTAGACACAATGTTTACTACGCCCAATCCAGTCTATCATAAAGCCATTTCTTTCTTTTTTCTCGATCCATAATTATGGCGATATGCAGTTACATGTTTTTACTATCAAATAATCAATTATTGTAGCCATACCTCCAGGAAATCAAAATATTTTCTCAAAATACAAACAAACTTGTAATAATCGCCATATAAACACTAGTTGAAATTTTAAAATTAGGAACAAAAATGGCGGAAATTAATCATGTGATCAATATTGTCCAGTAAACGTTCGCAAACCAGAGAACAACACATTTCCCAACTCTTGCAAATAGAGGGCTCTCTTCGGTGTATGTAAAGTTTGACGTATGAAACAGACCTTACTTAATGGCGTACCTGGGTATTTTCCGAGACTCAATTGATATATTTGTGTTTCATGCTTATAAATGTGAATTGTCCATGTAAACTTAAATAAATTTCTGTTATGTTTTATGTTGTTGTTAAGTTCATAAAAAACTTTTACATGTAAGAACAAGTTGCAGTGTATATATCATTTAGGCATTGAAACTTGCATTTACAATTAATTACTAGGGGCTTACTTGAATGCGTGCATTGCATAGAAAAGATTTCAGTCAATGATCATTAGACAATGGTATTCACAGTATAGATTCCTTCTTATGTACCAAATAATTTAGTCGTGTTTATTAGCTACATGTTGTTCAGGTGCTAGGTTATTACGTAATTTACAAAGTTGCAGTTGAGTTTGCATTTAATGTTGATGATAAGCTAATCACAATCATTACATGTCACAATCAATCGTTGCAAAAGAATCGTTCGCAAATTGGAACGACTTTTTACATTTGTTTGTTGTATTTTTTTTAGTAAGTTTTTAAGTTCAAAATTAATTATACTTTTATTGACAAACAAGGCTTTAGTTCGAAAATAACCGTTACTATACGTTTTTATCAAAACTTGGAGGTTCCCCCGTTGCAAACTGCAATCACTCATATCATTCAAAAATATTGTATATATCAAAATATTTTTTCCTCAAACCTTTATATTAACGTATTAACTTACCAGAATATTTACCAAGACTTAGTTGATATTTTTTACTTTCATTCTTTACAGCAAAATAATCATATTCAGCATATGCTTTGTTTCCTGACCAGTCTCCCAGGTCTACACGAAGTTTATTTCTCCTTGCAGATGTTAGTCGGTATATTTTATCTAATCCAAGCCAGAATTCGCCTTTCAGATCACCAAAACCTTCTTTATAGTCTTTCCAGCCTCGATAGAAGTTTACACTTCCATCTTGACGTCGTTGAAACACAGTCCAACCTCCACCAAATGACTTCATATCACAGAAAACCTTAAAGTAGCCCTGACTATCAGGAATAATATGATAAACTCCACTTTCGCTCTTGCCATAATTTTGTACATCAGTGCAATCTTTGGCTATTTTAAATGGAAAATGTTAAAAATTCAGTTTCTCAAGATTATGTTATGATAGGATAAACGACTGAATTTTGTGAAAAAGTCTTCTTAAGCGAATGAAATCATTACTAGGTATTATTAATATTTGTTAAAAATTGCTTGTTTCATGTTTCACAGGCTGGAAACCTAACGAACAAAAGCATTGCATGTAAGATATGGATAATATTGACTTCTGTGAATTACATTTGAAGTGGGGATGCTGTTTTGCAATATACTCAATTTCAGAATATAAAGTCATTTTCATTGAAATGTGTGCTTACATGAAACTTTTTTATGTCTGAATAGAAAATTCCAGTCTAACTCTAATAGCGTTAAATTGAATAGTAAGAAAGTCATATGAAATTTTATTAAACCCAGTAGAAAATTAATGCCATCTACTGAAAAACGCTATTACACATTATTTACATACATTTTTTGACCTTATTTATTGTACCTCTTAAAAATATTGCTTATTTAGGTTTTTAAAGGAAGTGAATGCTTAACAGTAAAACCTAATTTTCTTACATCAAAAGTTAACAAGATATTTATGAATGAACATTATCAGTGCATACCATCCATACTTAGCGGCGGATGACTAATTGCGCAGCCTGTAAGCTTAGAAATATTTGTGGGACTTTAAGTGATATAACTTTCTCCCAAAAATTTCAGTCTTTTGACGACGTTTCCCTTTCTTATGCTCCATTGCCTTTGCTTCAGTTTTGTTACTCATAGTGTAAACATTATAGAATAAATTTAAATTTCGAACGAGATAAACTCACTACTCTATGAGTTCTTTACATAGAGCATTATAATAGTGTATCGTACAGTTTCCAACAGGATATATTATTGAAATTTTGATCATTTATCTCATCTAGAATGGCAAAGAGTAAAAACTATGTTTAAAGAGAACAGGACTTTTAAAAACGCGGGAATGTAAGCTTCAGCCTACATAGCCTACTGAGTAATCGGACAACGGCCATATTTGTCTGTTCTTGGAATAAGTTCATAAAGCTACAATCCATTAGTTGAAGACATTTGATGTAATATTATTGAGGTGCACTCATTCTAGGAGGTCTGGAAGCAGAGGCCAGAGAACCGGGGGGGGGGGGCATTGGGGGCAAGTGCCCCCCCACTTTTTGCAACAGGGAAAATGTGCCCTTTTTCATGGTATAGAAAGGCCCTTGTTTTAGGAAAAATTGGACAGAAGAAGTTTTTCTTAGATACAAGTAGCCCCAAGAGTAGAACATAGTCTGTCGGCATCATGCGAAATCAGCTATAGCTTAGTTTTTGATCTTGATTACCCAGATAGATCAAAAATCGCGTTTGTCGATTGGGGTTTTCTTCGCAGACGTCCGCCCAGTATTTTAATTAACCAATGAGAAGTCGCAATTTATGATCCACATGAGACTATAAATTCTACGGCAACGCATTGCTCCCGTCGTATTGTCTTTCAGGCCATTGGTCCTACAAAACTGTTGACAATTCATAATCATAATAATTGAAAATTTTGCGGCTTAAATGACTTCTAATCAAAATCATCATGCCTAGAGCTGCAAGGCGAAAACGAGAAAAGGAAAAAGAGCTTGTAGAAACAGCTAAAAGGATGCGAAAACTGACGAGTTTTTTTAGTAGTGCTCCATTAGAGAACGTTGTTGACCAAAACATCGACTCTAGGTCTAATTTGACTCTGCCGTCAGCTACAGAAACTCCATCATCGTGTTTATCTCCTCATTCTCATTCCAAACCAAAATTCGGTGATTCTGACTTTACATCGTCTTCAGAGATACTAGTCGCGCCACCGACCGAGCCAGTTCACACACCTTCTCAAAACCTAACGTATGCGTCTGCCAAGTTCCACGACTATCGCCCTATTGGTAGAACCTATGCAGATTGAGTCAACGGAATGTTTGCTAGGACTCGATTTTTAGCGTTTGTGCTGTACAAGCCGACATCCTTACCATCCTACCCTAGAAGAAATAAAGCACACGTCTAGAAAGAACCAGTACAGGAGGATCATCGAATGTACGAACTTGGAAGTCTTCTATATTTTTGAAATATACATGAGTCACATACTGCATGACAAAAGGCACCATTGCCTGTTACTTCTGTAAAAGAGCGATGCGTCAAGACCTTATTACTTTCAGTCATAATGGTGAAAAGGCTTTTCTCCTAGGAGAAGTCATTGACTGGAGGAAGTGCGGAGAAAAACTTAAAAAACACTATCAGTCTAAATTTCACGCATAGGCGACTGAGAAAGTTTTATTATCTGATGATTCGAGATGAGATGTTGGAGCGATATGGGTCAGGGAATTAAAAAAAACCCAGGAAACTCGAAGAAGAATGTTGCTAAAACAACTAAGTAATTGGTGCGTGCTTGGCTTCAATACGGGAGCGCTTCGATCAAAAAACATATTCTGTATTGATGAACATCGAAACCATGCCCATTAATGCAGCAAACGGGCGTAAGTTTGAGTTGAATGATGAAGTTGAACACCTTTACGAAAATGACATCGACTTTGACCAGCTGAAGGCGGAGTTAAAGCTTCTTGAAGGAATTATCTCGCAGCGACTTCCAGAAGTAAAGAAGGTGACATCAATTGACATCATAACATCAATATTCTCAACCGAAGAAAATAACTCATCGCAGATTGTCATGGCAATGTCTAATGTTGTTCGACACTTGCAGATTTAACTTCTTGCTCCAATGAGTGCAGCCTCTTTAGAACGATGTTTTTCTTGCCAGTGGCTTGTCAAGACACATCTCAGGAGCGCAATGACGGCAGCAGGCTACAATAATCTTATTGTTATGCATGTAAACAAGGCCAGAACTGACGAACTGGACTTACGTTTAATAGCTAAGAACTTTGTTCTGACAAACGAACGTAGGGTTAGATTTTTTGGGAAATTTTAATGAGATCGCATTACGTAATAAAATTGTTCATGTAGTCATCTTAGTTCGATTTGTTAGCACGCACGCCGAGCAGTAGAGAATACGCATAGCATTCTAAGAATGTCTACCAATATTTTGCAGACTTTGAAATTTAATCATGATTCATGAAGCAATGCATATCTGTAATATACTAAAACAGTAAGCTGCAAACTCACATGCCCTTTTCGGTCAGTGCCCCCCCCCCTTTTGAGATACTTCCGCAGGCCCTGTCTGGAAGCATGTCAGTCAAAATGCTTTTCAAAGTTTGTATTTACAGAATTCTTAGTTTAGGAAAGCCAACCAATAATAAACTCAAGACTGTCTAATATGGTGTATCTAGGTTAGCAGGGCCATGGCTAGATTACTAACTTCAGGACGAGTGTTAAACTTAACCTTAACCCTTACCCTAACCCTAACCCTACCCCCTCCTTAATGTAGAGAAACTCAAAATGTGTTAATGTTATTATATGCTATTGTCATTTAGAGAACCATACACTTTCAATGTTGTGTGCTGAGGGAGGTTTTAAGTGTGTTGAAGCTTTTCATAAATTTATTACTGTATTCCTGCTTGTCTGTATTGATAATAATGAACTTGTATGTGTGGCTGTGAGCTTTATTTTTGTGGTGACATGTAAAATGTAGATGCAGCAAATTCCTTGCACAGAAGCAACAGCACAGAGAACAGCTCAGGACTCTCAACAAAGAACAAAGTTCTAAAACTGCACAGAGATGCTCTTTATTCATGATCGGTGATAAAAAATCTTGATAAAGACAGTGATAAATCCATACCTCTCCTGCACGAGTTACATTCTCCAAAGTATCCTTCCATACACGTGCAGTTCAATGTTCCATTAATTTTACGATAGTATGTGTTGGGTCCACACAAAGGAAAGTGAAAAGTGCTTGTCGCTATATCGATCAATAAAATTAAAAATAAAATCAACCAGGGATTTTAAACGAAACATATTTTTCCTCAAAGAACACAATTTGTCATTCAGTATCCACGTTGACGTACCCAGCAAGCAAGTTTGTTATGCAATGTTGGTAATTTTGGTGTTCCGCATTTCGTAAAAACAAAACAATTAAATAAATGTTGAAAATTTACAGTATATGAACAAATTTGCTGGATGTTTGAGACACTATAAGGGATATACTAAAGAAGTTAGATAATTGAAAAATGTTCAGAAAATTATCAATTCATCAGTAGTTCTCACAAAATGTGTCAAAGCTCATGTATTTTGGCATGGCTTTGCCTTGTTTATTTCAAGTAAAATGAATAAACAATTAATCTCGAAAACCATGAGAGTACTTCGTAATCGCCTCAATTTGAACAGCATGCACAAAGAAAATGAAAAGTTTCAAATCTAGTTTAATCCAAAGATGTAAAAGTTTAAACTCTGTTTTGCAATATACTGAAATTTTAAGAAATTTTATAAACATTAAGCTCACTGCACATTATGCTCAATTTGGACGTTTTTGTCTTACAATCTATTTTCATGATTTTTTTTATTTAAGACTGATTTCAAGCCCAAGTGATTGTTAAAATGATGTAAGAAACAATAAAGACTTAAATTTAACACCCAAGAAGTTTGATAAGAATAGACAAACGGCAAAAATGTCCAAATTAGACACTTTGCACTTTGAACTTAATTTTCATCAAATTTTTTATAATTTTGGAAGGAAGAACAACCGTTTACTAAGGCAATGTAACTTTCAACTTTTTAACGTCTTTCCATTTTACGAACATTAGCGTGGGAGTTTTTTCAAGTCTTAGATTATTATGTCAAATAAGTATATATTTCACTACCGTTTTTTCCAGGAGGGATACTGTGTATTGCTACAGCCAAATCAAGATAACTGTTGTTTACAGGAAGAAAATATTTACGTCTCGTACTTTGATCTGTTGTGTTATGGACACTAACGACACTTTGTCCAACACTAGTCATGATATAAATGAAATCCCCAAATACTGCCATGGGACCTCGTGAAATTCCAAAATCAGTTACATTTTGGGCGTAGTAAACATAGGAAAAAATATTTCCGTTTGAAACTCGCCAATAAATCTTCTCTTTAGCCATGTCAAGCGTTAGATCATGTGCTATTGACTGAAGTGAAACTGAAAGAATATGATGTTTATTTGCACTCACGCTCCATAACCATAAGAAAAGTTCTGTACTTTCTGCCAAGAATAGATACCTTAATAAAAATATTTGTTTTGTACATTAGTTTTCTCTATACGTACTGAAATACATTAACAATTGGCAGGCTAATATATGCAAGAAAGGAAAGATAGAATATTTTTTTAGTTTAGAGAAAGATGTCGTCAAAGTATTCAGAACTACCTTCATATATAGACGGTTTAATGGAACATATTCATAAAATTTGATAATATAGCAACATAAAGTAAATATAGCAACATAAAGTAAGAACCAGACAACAAATACGGCTAACCTGACGTTTACTCCTCATTTGACTCTGAAGATGACTACCGCTAAGGTTGTCGAAACGTCAGTCAACAACATCAAAAACAGTCCTTCTCAGGACTTTATTAACCTGGACGATCATCATTTACAAACATAGCAACATAAAGCTATTGTAACTAACAGGAAAAGATCATCTTTATCATTTGAAATCTCTTTAAAACCGAACTAAAAATATATCAAGTAATTAAGGTTTCTATGTGATTCGACATAATAATAAATGTAATATGTTATTTTTATTCACATAACTTCTATAATGATTGGTATTGTTTGAGATTATTGCCGAATGAGTAATGCTGTAGTTTGGAGTGGTTGCTGAATGAATTGTGTGTTGGTAATTGATAATGCTGAAAATTAGCTGATGCGTGGAATTTTGTTGAATTTAAAATTTGGTGTAGTAAATGATATGCACCATTTATGTAGATATAAAATTAAGAAAGCTTTGAAATTTCAATTTTAAGCTTTCTTAATTTTCAGTTTCATCTTGCATAAAAAGTAGCAGCTCCTTGATGGATCATCGTCACAAATGTCTTTAAAAGAGCTATAGCTTCAAAAACATTGTCTTTTGTTGATACTTTTTTTCTTCGTTTGGACAAACGATTTTTAAAACTATCTTAACCTTCTTTTTAATTGTCAAATTACTTTTATTGTTTTTTCTGAAAAATCAGAAAAAGATTGACACTGGAGCTAGCGCTATTGGTATCATTTAAAAATGATGACTCTATCGCCATGTCATGTTCGTGTTTTTTAGAATCTTTGGATTGGACAAGCTGCAAACACTGCTTGAACACTATGGCCTTTACTTTATCGAAAATGTTTGATGCAACTGGCAGTTTTGATTATCATCGCAGCATATTTGCATTCTCATATACCTTTCTTAAATGTATTACGCATTTGAGTAACAGTAAAGTCCATGTGTTCTTGTCGTTCATTGCACTTGCCCCGAACTCTTTAAAAACTTTCTTCGTATATATTACCCTTTCTTTATTTTTAATGAAACTTAATTTTTCTTTGTAATATGATAACAATTAATGCCTAACATAAAGGTTTAATTAGAGCTATAGAAATATGACCAAAAGCTGTAAATTGAATTTATACTGACATTTCTGTTCTTACTCAAGACATATTCAGGCAAGTAATAATTTATAATGAGATTTTAAGACAAGATATTGTATTTACAAAAGGTGTTGAATTACGACTAAAGGAGGCGGTGTCAAATGGATTACATGATAAAGAAGTTGGGAAGTAAAATTTAGTGAAGTTAAGAGAGGTTAAGTGGAATGGAACCTTCACGAAGAGTGAAGGCTTGTATTTATTTATTAGAAGGCTCTCATGAATGGAGAGTTCATAGGAATCCTTAGAAGAGGAAATTATTTTTAAGTCGTAAATTATTTATAACATATTCAGAAAGTTCTCGCTCCACAAGGCTTTTAAGCCAATTTCTTTTTAATCACATGATTATTATCTTCAGATTCATCATCAGTGGAGCAGTTACAGACCTAACGTTTGCCTAAGCTATACTAAGTAACACTGCATGAACTAAAGGTTGTGGAAAAAGTTTCGATTCAGGTGATTTGATTGGATGTGTGATTGGATTTATTAAAGGGAAGTGTGCAGCCACTTAATTTGCAGCTCTTGACTTTTCAATATACTCACATTCAATGCAAGTTAAAAGAAGGCTTGAAAACTATAAACTTGATATATTTTATGTTTTTTCTAAATTGCCACATTTTTGAAAAACTAAAATCCATTTTATATTTTTTCATGTAACTACGGGAATGTGTGTAGTTTCTTTTTATCTTCATTACAAAACGAAAAGTTGAAGTTTTTACGTTCACCACATTCGTGAATATTTTAAAACTTTTATTGCCATTCCGTATTGAGATTGTTGGCATCCCTTACACTGCCTCAAAAGTATACAAAAGAGCACAGATAACAACAAACAATGCTTCCAATCTGTTGATATTCCTATGTGTGGGCATATCTTATTAAGCATATGATTACCATGGAGGCGTTTCAAGCAAATTGCATTTTCTGTCATAGAAAAGCGCCTTAGGTTGCCAGCCTAAACAATTAATGGAATTAAAATGTACAAACACTAAGTTGCACAGTGAAGTTGTACTACTTTTTGTAGGTTGTGGAAAGCCAAGGTTCTGTGAGAGTATTTGACTAAAAATTTTATGTGCAAAGTAATTATTTAATATTTTATTTCAATTTCTGACGCTCTTGTTTTATTTTCATTTAATGACTTCATCATATATAAACATTGATCCCTCCGTTGTTACCTTTTTTTTCAAAGCTCTTTGGTTGCTCAACCTAAATATCGCTGTCGATTTTTGAAATTTCAGGATCTGCATGTTATTTTCTACTGCATGTGTGCTGAACAATCACACGAAACGTGTTCATTATTGAAGTTGGTTTGAAATGCATTATAGTCACGCAATAAAATTTTGCTGGCCAAATCTCCCCGAAAGACCTTGATTTTAATAAAAATCTGTAAAACTATATGACGTTTGTTTCATTATAGCCAACAAAATACTTAATATTCGCTCCCTTGGGAAAAAGCGAGTTTTGATTTCCCCGGAAAATCGATATTTTTTTCTATTATTAAACCTTTAAATAAAAAACCATAATAAGGACTTATAAAATTCAACTTTTCTATTAAATTAAAACACCGTCTCTAAAAACAAAAACTCTTACCTTACGTAAGAAAACCCTCCAATAGAGTGACATAGTTTATTAATTTTACGCTTACAAGTAAATAAAAAGAATTTCAATATCACCTTACCCATGTTTTGAGTCAAATGCAATGCTGGAAAATTGTATGCCTGGTTGAAGCCTCATAACACTTGTAATTTTGTTTTTCAAATAAATTTGGTAGATAATGTTCGTGGAGTCAATGTAAAGATACGACGACCAATCCAATAACTGTAATGTCATGAACAAAAACATTTTTCGCAAAAATTTCTGTTTCTAGTCAAGTCAAGATTTCCCCGTTTTATGTCTTTGTCATCAATGTAGTAAAGCACATTCTCAACTACATCAAATTTATGTCATTATATCTTTGATGCATGGTCAGATTTATTCTTACTGAGCCATTAATAGTGCTGATATGAATATCTCCAGTAATAAATCAATAGAGTATATTTTATCAAAGCTCATAATAATCAAATATGGCTTTGATAAACATCTAAATAAATAATAAAAATTATAAATAACAACGATGAGAGGGATTATAGAAATGCAAATTTTTATAGACTATACGATCATAATATTTGGTGAAAGACCAGAATAAGCATTTTTAGAAAGAATTTTCACTGTAGAAATATTACTAATAACTGAAATTAGATTGGCTGCACAACTTCTACCTATTTTGTTGAATATTGTTTTTGGTAAAGCTATGAACAAGAAACTATGAAATTTGTCAAATCTAAAGATTATACCTTTGTAAAAACACATTTCTGTTTGCATTTGCATCATTTCTTTGTTGTATTGTTTTACTTCCTTGCATGCAGTTTGTTATCGTCATTGCCATTTTTATCAACGCAAGTTTCATCCATTCTTTCACGTTGTCTTTTAATGTTCTAAGCTTTTCTTGCAGAGTGATATGTCGTCATTACCATTTACTATTTGGCCACTAATAGACAGGATTATGAGAGTCCCAAGAACCGCTTTTGTTGAGCTTGATATCATCTTTATTTTCTATTTATTAGAAGGTGGACGGTTACTAATTTCTTTAAAGCTTTTGTAGTGAAATATTTACTTTATTTATGAAAGGCTTATCATCAATATAATCATAAAATCATTAATTCTTAAACTTTTTTGGTATAGAAATCAAGTATTTATTTCTATAATTATGTAACATATTAACTTCCTTCTCCAAAAAGTATTTTCACGTTTGCTTTCAGATAATATATAATGATTGGATATTGTTGCAATAGATTAGACAAATTGTTCATTATAAAGACTCGTGTTTACAACAATACATATAAGTAGAGTTCACCCGCCTAGAACGTGTTTTGAATAAATAGATGTAAGGTTTCTAGGAAACGAAAGCATAGAAATAAATAAAACATTTCAATGTCCACTATAAGGAAATGACGCAATATATGAAATTCACCAAGAGCGGTTTAGAAAAAATTTAAAATGGATTGAATTCAAATTTGCTCATGTTAACTCAGTTTACCAGATGAATGGGAAAGACGTATTGCTTAACTAAGCCAGCAAAATTAAATGCCAAATAATTTGTGTTGCAGTGTTTAACAGACTCGCTGGCCTCTCTGTAACTACATGTCGTCTAGTTACAGAAATGGAGGCCATTAAGCAATACATGATATTCTGCTTTACAACATCTGTCAGTCGTATAGAGAAGTACGACTCTCATAATTATATAAATTCTGAATTGAATGAAATTTTAGAGTATTTTGACAGAACTGCTAAAGTAAAGAAAGTCTCAAAAGCTAAATAGAGGAATGCAACTTTGCAGTATTAAATAATTCGTACTTCTTCAAATATTTTGTTTTAGACAATTAAAAGGCATTTGCCATTTGTCAAAAATATTCTTGCAATATTGAGTAATTATAGCAAGAGACGAATAATGTATTATTTGTTCTACATGCATCCCTTGTTTTTTAAAATTACTTCTGTATTGATGTTTGATGATGATTTGCCCCATTTCAATTTGTTTAATTATGTACCTCTCTTTCATAATCATTTCCCTCAATCCTAAAGCTTAGTTTTAATGTCCAATTAAATATTCTTTATCACACATGCATTCAAGTTTTAGTTTACTATCATTCTCATGTAAAAACGTAAAACAGTTTGCAAATATTTTATTATTCTTAAATGTCTATGATAGTTAAAAAACATTTTTTTGTTATCTCAATTTAGAAAAAAATACTTAATGATGGTTGCTTCAAATATTTTTGATGTATCTACTATTTTCTCTTGCGTATCAATGGAAATATGATATAATATATTTCCAGACATTCATAAATATAAATAAGTAGAACTTTATCTTTAGTTGTGATCAATCAATTCGTTTTTGTTTCCATCATAAGGATAAGTATAAAATGTTAAAAATATTTGCGAAACGGTAAAAGATTTTTAAATAATTTTAGACTAGTCAAAATACCAAATGGTAGCTATGTATATATGATGATTAGTTGCGCTACTCTAAACTGCAGAAAATGGTTAAAAGAACATACAAAAATGTTTCATAATGCTTTAAGTGTTTTATAAGATAAAGATTGTGTTAGATTATCAGTTGGATTGCGTATAAACATGACTTTGATAAATGAAATGTATATTCTCGATAAAGAAGTTTAATCCATAAGAGCTATTGTTCTTAAATTATGTGATAGGCTCTGAATTTTAGGTTTTCTTTATGTTTTCATTACTTACCATCGAAGAGGCAATTTGGCTATCAATGAAATTTCTCTTTTGAATTCTGACGAGTTGTTTTCTATTCTTCTCAAACAGCAGCTTAGAAAAAATATAACTGAAATAGAAACTGTCTTGTCCTAAAGTGCTAGTAATATTGGCTTTTTGAATTTTGATAACAACACAAGACAAGTAGTATTCTGTGGACGGGACACAAATTTTAATGATTTTTAATTATATTTTAGATAAAGAGCCATAATTGCAGAATTTTAGGGTCAGAAAAAAATATGCAACAAAAATGTTGTTTCAACAATTCAAAGAAATACCATTTACATTAAAAATAACAAAACAAAATATTTTAATTCCTTATAACAACACCCCGGGAAGAAATATGTTTATTTTGACGTTATTCAAATTGGTCAGTTATTTAAAGTGTTTCTATAAATTAAAACAAAAATGTGCACTGCAGATGTCAGTTTCCGCTCATAGATAAGATACTATAAATTAAAAGAAAGAATATTGTCTATAAATAACTTTTGTTTAATTTTTAGAGTTCATTATAGATACATGGTTTAGGCCATAAAAGCTATTTTACTTTTATGTACTCCTGTATCCCATGTACTATACTACTTATAACCGTGGGTAAAAACTATCTTTATAACAGCGTAAAATAAGACCATAGTTCAAAAGGCGTCCCTCAGTAAAAGGTCATGTAAAAAAGCTGTGCAAAAAATCGTTATTTCAAAGCAGTGTGAAAAAGGCCATGTTTCAAAGGCGTCCCTTAGTAAAAGGCCATGTAAAAAAGTCATTGTTTCAAAGGGGGGTAAAAATCTTAAGTTTCAAAATATGGAATCTATATGTTTTTAATTTATGTCTCATCAAGCGCGTGTCTTAGTGCATGTTTTCAACAATGGTTGTTTAATGTAACAGCACATTTCATCAGCGCATGTATAATAATACAATGTTGTACAAAACATGGAATCTATATGTTTTTTTAATTTGTCTGTCAACGCGTGTCTTAGTGCATGCTTTTCAAATGGTTGCTTAATGTAATAGCACATTTCATCAGCGCATGTATAATAATACAATGTTAAAATGTACATGGAATCTATATGTTTTTTTAATTTGTCTGTCAAGCGCGTGTCTATGCTGCTTTTTCAACAATGGTTGTTTAATGTAATAGCACATTTCATCAGCGCATGTATAATAATACAATGTTGTACATGGAATCTATATGTTTTAATTTGTCTGTCAAGCGCGTGTCTTAGTGCATGTTTTTCAACAATGGTTGTTTAATGTAATAGCACATTTCATCAGCGCATGTATAATAATACAATGTTGTACAAAATATGGAATCTATATGTTTTTTTAATTTGTCTGTCAAGCGCGTGTCTTAGTGCATGTTTTTCAACAATGGTTGTTTAATGTAATAGCACATTTCATCAGCGCATGTATAATAATACAATGTTGTACAAAATATGGAATCTATATGTTTTTTTAATTTGTCTGTCAAGCGAGTGTCATATAATTTTTGTTAAAAGTGTTTTTAATAATTGTTTCAGGATTTTGAATTCTTTTGTATATCGCTTTTGTATTAATTACTTATTACAAACAGTGTATGTAGTCAAACATGAGGAGCAGGTATGTATGATTTTACTCTAACAGAGGCCCACGCTACATGCTTACTACACATTATAACTGTATATTAAAATAAGTTTTAATTATCATTTAAATAATGGCCATAAGCTCTAGTAGTTATACCATCATCTAATATATACCGTTTATCATCAAAACAACTAAGTGACACTTTATTAATTTCATAGCTACTAAGTTGATGGTTTACACTTCTAATAATTTTCATTGTATGATGTATTTGTTTATTTTCAAATAATGTTTGTTTATAGTCTTCATGTTTTATTTTGTTTTTTATAATATTTTTCTTAATTCCTTTAGCTTTCTTATCTACTTTATTATTGTCTTTAATATAACTATACATCTTACTTCTTAAACCAATAAATTCTTTAACTACTATTCCAGAAGCTTCATCTTTCATTTTACCGATAATTTTTTTATTAGTTTTATCATGATATTTATGGTATTCTGGGTAATCACTATTATCAAATTTATCTTTATCAACCCAAAAATCTTGATAGACATCTTCAGTTTCGATTTCATATGTTAGACTATCTGTGTCTGTGAAAAGAAGTTTAGCTTTATCACTATATTTATTCTTGATATAATTGTAATGAAAATCGTACATTAATACTTTAGATAAATCTAAGATACACATTCCAACATATGCCGGCCTATTAAGGGTTAGTGTTTCTTTGATCTTATGCACAGCCACAAGGTTCTCATTAAAGATTTTACTACTTACATAGGTAGGTTTTGAAGCTAATTTTAATAATTTATCTTTATTAGTTACTAGTCTAACATCTACTCTTTTACGTAAGTTTTCCATAGTTTTACCAAATACCGAATTATTCATTAATTTGAAGAAGTCTTTTTCAAAAGAATTTTTTGCATTAGTTCTTTTTTGAGTATTAAAGTCTATGTATTTTTTTAACCATGGAGATTGATTAAATTCAAGTACTCGGTGGACTTTAGTTAACTTTAATCCGAGATCTAAGTATAATTGAAGATTTCTATAATGTAGCACATACTTCTCTTTATTTCCTAAAGTGGGAATCAGTTTGCTTACTAATCCTGTTGATATATTGTAATTAGAAGCAATTGTCTTACAATATTTTGACAGCATGTTGTTAGTTATCTTAACTTTTTCTGGTGCAACAGGATAATCGTTATGTAAATTATGTAGTTCTTTAGGGTATTCTAAATCAACTTCTAAAATTAAACCTTTTTTACTATCTTCTTGATATTTAGCAAGGTTTATTTTGTTAATCTGTTTCTCAGTTAACCATTTGAAATTACCAGTAGGTAAAAATTGACTCATAGCCCATCCATATAAATTGTTTGCGTCAAGATACATTATATATTTTGAGGGTTTATTCTTATCAAATGTTTTCATATACTTGTTATTTGCCTTACCATATCGGTTAGAAATATAAGAAACACCTCCTCTCATACCCTTTTCAATGAATTGAAACATGTCAATATCAGTCATTAGTTCTAATTTAATATCTGTCATCTTCAGCATAGCATCCCATGACAGACCAGGACTAGTAAAATAGTGGCATGGGTCTAAATTATAGTATTCAAGACATGTTTTTCGAAAGTTTTCGAATACATCAGCTAATAACAAAACATCTGATTTTAAATACAAATCGTGGTAATCACCCATGTTTTTGAGATTAAATGTATTCCACACTTTTTGTGCATGGTTATAAGAATCATCTGATATATTCTCGTCAGTAAGAATACTATAAAAGTCTTTTTTTGAAGGTAACCCCTCATCAAACTTTTCAAAGCTATTCATATAATCATATGGGTATATACCTTTTTTAGTCATTAAATTAAGTTTTTCACCTTGAAACTGATTAGAGGTGTATTTAAACGATTCTTTAGGTAGGTTACTAACAAGCTTTTCTAAACTAGAGCTCATAAATTGAAAACTATCAAGAAATGTTAAATGGTTACCTAACATGAAAGCCATATATTTTTCCATGTTATTAGGTATAGCATTTATATTCATTTCAATTTCTTCTCCTTTTTTGTTTTTGTATGTATGCTTCTTAACAATAGATCCGATTTCTTGCATAATAAAATGGCTATCATATCCCCTAAGATTGTGAAATATTACTGGTATCTTTAATTTATCAGGGTATATTCTAAGTTTTAAATTACAATCTTGATGTGCCGAGCCTCTATATTTTCCAGTGATATGACAATGGTCTCGAACTCGAATATCTTTGTTAGTATATTTTTTGTTACAGATATGACATTCATCAGCTTTTTTAAAGTCTTCTTCATCATCAGTGGTCATTTTTAATTGTTTATTAAATTGAGTTTTCATAATATTTTTACAATATTTAACTTCTTTTAACATAGCTTCCATAAATTTGTAAACAGCCTTTTCACCTCTATATAGTTGAATTGGTTTTGTGAATTTATCATTATAACAACAAACAACTTTATATCCATAACCACAGTCAGTATGTTTCTGATAGGCTTCTGTATATGATGTTTTATTATTTTGGTTACAACTAGATATCTTTTCTGTAATAGCCTCAAAGTCAGCATATATAACAAATGGTACTGGTTGTTGCTTATGATAGTTGTTGAATTTCAATATGTTGTTATTTTTATCAGGCATTCTTATTGATTGTATACCATTTATTAATATACAGTTTTCTATGTGGTTATTTAATATTTTTTCAGAACTAAAACATTGAAGGCAACGCATACAAAAGTGTTTCCTTTCCTTATGCTTTGTTTGATTGTACATAAATGCATTAAAATTTTTTATTAGAATATAATGTTTGTTTTCATTATCAGTTATTAATAGTAGTTCCATATGGTCTTAAATTTTCTTTTGATATATAAATGGGGTATGGTTGTTATTTTCATAACTGAAGACATTAATGTTAATTTTGTTTTGCTTTTCGATTTTATTATATTGTTTAACAGTCACTGGAAATTCAATACCAGAGTAGTCTAATTTGTTAATATATTCCTTATCAGATTTTTTAATTCTCTGTGGGTGTTTATTTCGTGAGTTTAAATAACGAATATGACACCACCTAAAACATTCATTATCTGTATTTTTGATATTAATCAATCCTTTTTTAGAGTTTTTAAGTTCTTGTGGTAAATTAATATATGAAGATCCTTGTAATGGCTTGTATTTAACAACATTAAGATAATGATTATCTATAGAGCGTATAAACCATGCAGAACCTTCTTGAGTGAATTTATCAATCTCATTTAATATATTTTGTTTTGAAATTTGTAAGGATTCAGTAATATTTTCATTATTTGTAATTGTTAAAGCTGAGCTGTTGAAATAAGCAACATCTGTTAAAAAACCAGCTGTACCACCATCTTTTTTTTCAAATTTTTCAAATGTTACCTTAAGTGTTTCAACAAATTTTAATCCTTTCATTGTTGTTAATATTTCTTTAATATAATGTGTAAGATACTTTCTTGTGCTTTGCATTTGTATTAATGGTGCTTTATTGTTAATAATGCTTATTTCATATGATTTAGTAAATCCTTTAAGAGCATTGTTTGTTTCTCTTATTTTAACTCTTGGTGTTGGTATTGGTTTTTTATTTTTATCTGATAGCATCTGTGTATTGTTCTCATACTCTTTAACCATATCTTTAACACTCTTTCTCGGTTTTGGGACTGGGGTTAATGCTTTGATTAATTCGTTTTTTCTAAGTTTATAATAACCTTTAATTTTGTTTTGTTTAGCAATAACTTTTAACTGTTGTACATTCATTTTTTTGATTAATTCGTTTTTTCTAAGTTTATAATAACCTTTAATTTTGTTTTGTTTAGCAATAACTTTTAACTGTTGTACATTCATTTTTTTGATATTGGATTGTGATAGTACTTTTTGTACTGGTTTGGAAATTGAAGTATTATTAACTTCAACCCACGGCTTTTGATTTAATATTAAATTAATTAAATCGTCTTTAGTCAAATTTTGAAGTTCATCTCTATTCATATTAGGCATACTATATAAAATAGGTTTGTCTTTAAGTACTATATGTTTTGTTTTATCTTTATTCATATATATACTATATATTTTATTTTATTTTTTTTAAACGCACTAATTTTAATTATAGAAATAAATCTATAGTTAAAACTTTTTATAAAAATAATTAAATTAATCTATTTAACTTTTGAGTGTTTTTAAATATTTTGTAAATATTCTCTTAACTTAGCTTCAGTTTTTATTGTATTAGGTAACATACCAGGTCTTAGACCGACCTCCCATGGATTGAAACCCTTCTCGTGTACCCAGATCACTCTGTTTAATTTTTCTCTAATCATTAGGTCATCCAGAGCTTCTTTTGTTGTTGTATTATAATAATAGTGAAGTTCTTGTTTATGATCATTAGTTTTAAATATTAATAACCTTAAATGTTTATGATGTTCAACTAATTTTAATTGACGTTTATTTGCTTTTGTAATTAGTGTATGTATAAATGTTGGGAGATCTTTACATTTTTTATATCCTGTAGAATCAGGTGGATAATGTAATAATTTTGTTGGTAAAGAATCTATGTATATAAAAAAACTAAATTTAGAATATAAATCTTTATCAACAATTCGAAAATCCCAGCCAGCGCCGAAATACACTAGACTAAGAATTTCATTATTATTTTTTATATTTTCTATCATATATTATGTATATATATTTCTTTAAGTATATTTAAACGCACTATAAAATTTTATAAAAACTATATTATTTTTAATTTTTTGAATTTATTAAATGTTTTCTAGTTTTAAGATGTAAAGTTTTATATGCTAAACTATATGTTTTATTACATAAATCACAATACCATGGTTTTGAGAGCATATATAATGACCTATGTTGTTTGATTTGTTCTTTAGTATAAATTTTTGGTCTTCCTCGTATTGGTTTATCTGAACACATATATACTAATACTATATATTTTATTTTTTAAATAGTTATTTAATGCGTTTAAAACTCATAAATGTCAACTAAACTTATCATATCTTTTTGGTATGGATTTAGTTTACATATATACTTTGCTTTACTCTTACAAATAGGTGTTTCTTTGTAATTAGGAAACTGTCCTATTCCTGTTACCAGAATGTGACTTGATGGTGAGTTACAGTACCTACATACTAGTAGACTATATTTTTCTTCAATAAGTGATGAAGTTGCCATTATATCTTTTTCCATCTTCAAAATTTTATTTAATCTTCTAGTAATGTTTCTAGTCATATATAATTACTATATATATTATTTTTTTAAGGTGCGTTTAAATTATCTTTTGATTTATACAATGTTTTTTCAAAATCCTTCAAAACACTTTCTATATTAGAACTAGTTTTTTTACAACATAGAATAAAATTTCTAATCTTTTTTAATAGATCTTTAAAATTCATATATAATAGTAAATTTTTTATTTCTTTGACTCTATCCAATTTTTATAATAAGTACAGTTAATGTCTTTATCCCATTCAAGTATTTTATATACTTCACCAAATAATCTATTATCAAAGATCCTCTTTGTCTTACTATTTTTCATATCTCTAACAGGATGTTTTAATGGTATACCCCTACGGCTTGCTAAGCGTATTATATAATAGTTATACATGCTAATATTCTTTTTCTGTATCAACTTATGTTTAATTATGGTTCCAACAACCTTTATAAAATCATTTGTAATCATCTCAACATATTCAAAAGGTACACACAATTTAAGTTTATTATAAAACCATTTTCTTCTCGAGTGTATTGATCGTTGATTTTTCCAAATTTCTGGTATCCATTCATTAACAAAATGATTTATGTACATGTGAACAGTACCGCAGTGTATACAAACATTCATTTTATTGTTATCTAAAATAATTTCTTGATTTTCGCAACATAAATATGTCTTAACAGATCTGTTAATATAATTATCACATATCTTTTTATCACAAAAGCAACAATTTACGTAACCAAAAAACTCTTCTAACTCTTTATGAATCAATTCATTACAATACATATACTAATACTATATATTTTATTTTTTAAGTAATTTTATATAATAAATATCCAGATATAATACCAATCACAACCATTGTACCAGATTGATAATTTTTCATATTCTTAGATGGTTTGTAAAAGTCATTTAATTGTGGTTCTCTATGAAATGTTAGACCATTATAATGTATTGTTTTTACTTTTCTAAGCGCATCTAAAGATTTGTTCGTAAGTTCTATATCATTATCAGCATATTGAAGTTCTTGCCTTAGCTGTTGAATTTTATCTCTTTGCTTGATTTCATTTTCAGCGAAAATCTCTTTAGCTTTTTGTAGTTTTATTAATGAATCGTGGTATCTTTTCATTTCCTCAACGTAACCGTTTTTATCAAGTTTATTAAATAGCCAGCCTGATAGAGAAAAACCTAATCCATTCACAATAGCTCCAAAAGCTGTTCCAACCCCACTAGTAATAAAACTTGTCATATATCTTTATACAGATTTAAATGGATTTTCAGGGACCCATTTTTTATCCTGAGCATATTTAACTAGCATTGTTGATGTTGTAATAGCAATAGCTAGTTTTATAAAATCTTTAATATTATCAGTATCTGTTAATTTTTGACCAAGTAGTTTTTTAGACGCCATAGAAAGACCTACAGCAGTTGTTGTCACAAGCACTGCATCAAAAGCTTCATTCATAAATTGTTTCTTATTCATAGTATTACTCATATATAATAGGAAATATTTTATTCAAATGAGTCTAAATTATATTTTTTATTTTTTTGTATCAAAACATGTTTTTCACTAGTTGTTTCTTCTCTCGCTTTATCGTTTGTTAATTTTTCCTGCCTTTTATCATTTTTCTTTGTATAATAGAGACTAGCAATAGCGGTTATCACTCCAACTGCTCCAAATAAGAATCCGTAATTAATATTCCAGCTATTATCCTCAATTTTCTTTTTATTTTCTAATTCAATCCTATCTCGCATCTTTTTTTCTTTAGAAGCTTTAGATATAGCAGCCAATCGTTTACCAGCTTCGACTCTAATAGGGTCTTTCTCTTTCTTAACTGTAGTAATTTTTAGATTATCTTCAGACATGTTATATAATACTGTAGATTTTGTTCACAGATAACTCATAGATAATCTTCTAGATAACTTACAGATAACTCACAGATCTTTATATTTTTTGTTATATTTACTCACCATACTATCTATAGTAGTGCAATTGTCTATTATAATATCATCAATAACTTTTATGTCTGATATAAATATCATTTCATCATAAGGTAATCCTCTTAAATATGATCTTATATCCATAAGTATTTTTTCATATGATGTATATGCAAATTTACACATTTCTAAGATATTATTAATCTTACTCTTAATCATATAACCTTGAACTAAAGCCCCTAAACCACTCAGGGTTGTTATAACTATCGGGTTCAGGGTTACACTACCTACAATACCAGCAGTTGAGACTAGAACAATACTTCCCATGTTTAATGATAGTCTAATTTTATTTAATTTATTATACTTCCATTTATAACAGGTATACATCTTGTGATAGTATAAATACAACTTTTTCAGCTTTTCAAATTCATCTTGACTCAACTTACTCGAAATATGATTAAAATCTAGAACTTTCTTCATATTATATTATAAAACATATTTAACTAATATGAATGTTGATAGCGTTGATATACCGAGTAAAGCAATCATATCTGTTTGATGGGGATTATTTAATATCATTTTTGTATGTTTATGTACTAATGGTTTTTTATTAACTTCATCTAAAGTATCTAAGTGTTGTGATGGTGTATTATCTTGATGTAATTTTTTAGGTTCTTCCTTTTTAACTCCATAATAATTTATTCTAGAATTAATACCGAATTTCATAGTTTTATTAGCTAGTGTTAAAATATTATTATACCCATCAATCTTTTTATTTAATATAATCATACGGCTGGGTATTAAAATCATACCAGGGCTGATAGCCATATTTAAAATAACATTCGTGTCTTTTATACTTTTTCTCATGTTAGATATCAATACAGTTGTATCATTCTGTACTATAGTATCCTCTACTAATTTCCTAAAAACTTTTTGAGTTTGAAGGCTCTTAGCACCATGATTAACAATTGACCATATTGTATCTGATTGACTACCTAAAATTGCATAAACAAAGCTTTCAATGCTCTCTTGCAAAAGAACTTTTCCGATTTGTGTAATCCCTTCAGAATGATATGCAATGAAGCTACGATAATCAGTAGTTGAATATTGAAAATTAACATAATACCCATCATTGTTTTTATCAAATTTTAAAATACCTTTATAAGGGATATGCTTTTTCAATTCCGTAAAGTCATATTTATCTAATAACGATGGATGCTTCATAAATTTTCTGATCTGATAATACAAATGATATTTAACAAGGCTTTGTATAATTCTACTTTTATTAAAATTTAAATGATTAAGCCCGATGCCAGATAGAAACGAAGCCACATAACATCCACAAATCATAGCGTAGTACACCTCTTGTTTATAATTTAAATGATTTTTAATATTGTATCTTATACCAGTCGTCTGTTCTTTTTTACTTTTAATTTCACTTGACCACGTTGCTGTTATAGGTGGTAAACTACTCATAAAATAATCATTCTCTGTGACGTATAATCTGAAGTTACAGATATCAACATTTACCGGCCTTTGAAATGTAGGTTTTACAATAAATTTACTAGTCCAGCGATGTAACATATGATCGAAATACTCCTGGCTATGACCTTCATCTCCATTTTGAGCTGCTATTAGATTTGAAAACAAAGGTGTTTTAGTTGTTTCTAAATATATTTTAGGCCATGTTTGTACATTTTTCAAATTATCATCACCTAATTTTATAGCATTTTCTTCTATTTGCTTGTCTGACATATAATATAAGCTATGTTATATATGAAGTTTACTGTTTTTATAGACGGAAAGAGTAAAAAAATTGACTTACAAGAAAGTATAATAACAACTAACTATTCGTATTTATACATCAAAAAAGCTTATATATATTGGGAATATAAAAATGTGAAATTAGATAATACTTTAGCTTTTATATTAGGACCTATTAAATATAATATAGATTCTGGTTATTGGACTTTTAAGATGCTTAAAACATTTCTTGAGTCTTTTGACTTAAAGCTTGAAATGATAGAAAACAACGGGACTTGTAAAATTACTAATAATAGTGACGAGGTATTAGTATTAGCTGATACTCTTATTAAAATGCTTGGTTTTAATGATAGCACAAAAACTTTTAAAAGAAACGATGTAAAAAGTGGTGTTTCTAAAGTTGATATAAACATAGGATTAAAATATATGCAAATTTCTTCTAATATTATAAATTCAAGTTATAATTATAACCCTGAAGGAAAAAAAAGTAATATAGCTTTAACTTTACCAGTTATAACAATACAGTCATTATATGGTACTGTATACGAATACAACGATATTGAAAGTAAAATTACAATTATAAAAGGAGCTTTTAACGAGCTAATATTTAATATATTAGATCAAGATGGTAATCCTGTTAATGTAGGTAGTATTCTATTGGAATGTTATCTTGAGTAAGTTAAATGGATGAAGACATTAAAATTGAGCAGAGTTTAAGAGATATTTATTATGATCCTAAAACAGGGTATCAATCAGCAGAACGGTTGTATCAGAAGGCATTAGAAGAAGGTATAGATGTTAGTAGAAAACAGGTTAAAGAATGGTTAATATCTCAAGATACATACACTAGATATAAACCTATTATCAGGAGACATAAATTCAGACAAACAAAAGTAAACTATCTTGGTGAACAAATACAAATGGATTTAGTTGATATGGGTTCTTATAAGTATAAAAACAATGGTTATTATTGGATATTAACAGCTATTGAAATATTAAGTAGATATGCATTTGCTATCCCTGTTTATAGAAAAGACACAAATAATATGACAAAAGCTGTTGCAAAACTATTAAGTCAATTTAAAAATAGATTTAATAGTTATCCGAAATTAGCTCAATTTGATGATGGTAAAGAATTTTATAATGTAGGTGTGAAATCATTATTAGAGAAACATGAAATTAAGTACTTCTCTACTAAAAATGATAAAAAGGCTGCGATTGTTGAAAGATTTAACAGAACGCTTAAAACATCAATGTGGAAATATTTCTATAGTAAAGGAACATATAAATGGATTGATATATTAGATGATTTAGTATATAATTATAACAATACAAAACACATTACAATCTTAATGAAGCCTAAAGATGTTAATAAACATAATGAAGATGAAGTATGGAATACATTATACGGTCATGAAGTTGCTTATTTACCATTACCTAAGATTAAAATTGGTGATATGGTTAGAATATCAAAGTATAAATCTATATTTACGAAAGGTTATGAAGCAAATTTTACAGAAGAGTTGTTTAAAGTGACTAAAGTTATTAGAGGAGATCCGAATTTATATGAGATAGAAGATTTAGAAGGAGAGCCTATAATCGGTAAATTTTATGAAGAAGAACTATCAGTTGTGAATAAAAAAGATGATGTTTATAGAGTTGAAAAGATATTAAAACGTAAGAAGGTTAAAGGTAAAAAGATGGTTTTAGTTAAATGGTTAGGTTATGATAATAAACATAACAGTTGGATTCCTGAAAGTGAAATACAAAATATAGAGTAATCTATATAATGGCAGAAGGAGGTTTTGATTATATCGAATTAGAAGATAAGAAGCAAGAAGATGATAATGAAGATAGTGAAGATAATAACGATGATAATGAAGATTGGCAAAATTTTCAATTTATTGATGAAACATCATTTACCGACGATAATTATGGTATAACAATAAGAAAAAAGATAAATAAAACTAATACTCTTCCTGATGTTCCTACTTCCACTCCTGTTTATAAAAATATTATTAGACCTGAAAATGAAGTTTCTTTTGCTGTTGAAAATTTCATTACAAAAAATTATAAAAAAGAATTTAGATTTAATAACCTAAAAGGTATGGCAGCTTCTGAAGGTATAAATTTTAGATTAAATTTAGGTAGAACTGATATAAATAATATTACTTACAGACCATTAAATACAAGAAATAAGCGAGGTAAAAGTATAATTGTTTTACAACGTAATAGTAATGGAATACTACAATATAATAAACATAAAAATTCTAAAGAAGCTGTTAAACAATTTAAAAACGAAATTAAAAGAATTATTAATTTGCAAGATGAATTTATAGAAACTGAAGAGAGTATGCCTATGGTTGATTTAAATAATCAATATACCGAAAATTTCAATCAAATAACTAATGAAGAACTTAGAGAACATATAGGTGTGATGAACCCACCTGAAACAATCGATAAAAGAACAAGACCACAATTCATAGAAGCACAAATAAATCACTTTACTGAAGAGCTAAACAAAACTCAAGTTAGAATAGATGAAATAGAAAATGAAAATGGTATTGACAACAATATTGATGAATTAACTAAATTGCATGAAAGAGCCGCGGAATTAGAAACTATAATTAAAGAAGAACAAGAGCAATTAGATAAAGAGGATGTACTAGAGGAACAAGAAGAAGACATTACTAGATTACAGCGATTTAAAGAATGGGTTAAAGAAAATATACCAGGATTATCAGCTTTAGCTATATCTGTGGCTGGAATAATTACAACCATTGTCATTGGTGCAAGAAAAGCAATCCTACAAGGTGCTCAAGCTACTAGTAAATTTTCTAAGGCTTTAGCAAATCTAGGTAAAAAATTATGGCCAGTGTTAGGTCCATTATTGAATATTATCGCTCAGGCTATATCTTGGGGAGCTAAAGGTTTAGCATGGGTCGCTTCTAATCTATGGGTTTTAGCTATTGCTGCTGCTTTGTTAATATATGATCAGTATAAACAAAGAAGAAAATAAAATATGTTTTAATATATATGAATAGATTATTACAAGAAGAGCTTTTACCTGGTTATAAAAGGACTGCTATGACAAAATTAAAGGTAGTAAACTTGTTATAGTATAACCTTTAATCCTAATAGTCTTAAACCGAATGAACAAGTTTATATTAATATTCCGAAATTGAAAGCAAATAGTTGCTTAGTGCCTGGTTCACTTAATCTATCGTTTGATCTTAAAATCAGTAATGCAAAAAGTCATTTTTTAAATAATCTCAGTCAAATTTTACAACATAGACTACAAATTAAAGTGGCCGGTGAAACCCTTTACGATTGTAGTGAACATAATGTTATAAGTGTATACAAAGACTTGTGGTTACCTAAAAGTGATAGAAAAGGCCTTATTGAATATGGTATATGTAGTGAAAATTTACGAAAACTTATTTCCAAGGATGATAGTGCTGCAACAAGTGGAAGTGTAGAAAAAGTATCAGATAAATTAATGTTTGATATTTATGGTACAAGACAGAAAATTAATATTGATAATATTCTTAAAGATCATGGTCTTTATTGTCCTTTCAATATGAATAATAACTTTCAATACATAATAACATTACCCCCGAGCGATCAAGTCCTTATTCCTCAAAGCGGTCAATCTATAGGTGATTATGAATTAGAAAATATTCAGCTCGAATATGAAACTATTGAAAATATAGAAATTGCTGATGAGGTAACAAATTTATATTCTGTAGGAAGAAGTCTATTTTATCAGCATATAACCCTATTAAAAAAGGAAAAATGGGATAAGTCAAGTACATTACAGAATGTTAACGTCAATGTACCTCGTAAAAGCATGAAAGGTATTATACTACTATTCACAGACAATTCAGTTAGTGATAGCGAGAAATTTATATATCCATTAATCGATGAAGTAAAATTGACTATTGAAGGTGTACCTAATATGATTTTCGCCCAAGGTATGAATAAAACACTCTTTTATGAAGAAGCAAGAAAATTTTTTGATAGAAATATTCCGATAGATTGTTATATGTCAATTGAAAAATTTTATAAAGATAAATTTGCATTAGTTATCGATCTACGCACCTTTCAAGAAAAAAATATTGCTGGTAATGGAAAACGAATCATGAATACACAAAACGGCATTCTGCTTGAAATTAAAAAAAGAGCATATACAAAAGATTTAAACTGTTACATCTATGTTTTTAGTGATGCTCTTGTTCAATTTGTTAATAATGATTTACAAAGTATTCAATACTAAATAACTAGTAATATATAAATGGACACACCCTTTAATATGATTATTGTAGGAATGACAAATTGTGGTAAAAGTCATTACCTTCTCACAATGTTAGAAAAAAACTTTAATAGACATTTCGATTACATTATTTTATTATGTCCAACTCTATCATATAATAAAACCTATCAAGAATGGAAATATATAAATGATTCTGATTTAATTAAGGTAGAATGTGACCAAGATCAGGTAGATATTGTTTTAAAATATGTTAGTGATGCATATAAAGGCACAAACAGTCTTATTATACTAGATGATGTGCTAGTTGCTTAGATGTTAAAAATAGGACCTCCCAATTAATAAAATTAGGATTTAGTGCTCGTCATTATGGGCTTTCTACAATTATAATTACACAACAATTAACAAGTATTGCTAAACCTTATCGCGAAAATATAAGTTATTTAGTTACATTTTATAATCCAAACCGCAATGACATGAAAACAATATTTGATGATTATCTTTATGGTTTTCAGAAAGATGATATAGAAGAAATAACCAAAAAATTGAAAAATAATAAGTATGCACATTTAGAAATTCAACTTGTATACCCATATCAATGGAAAATTGTTATTCCACAATAAAACATGTGTTAATATATATGCCAAAGCGTAAAGAGCCTGAAACAATTAACGATATAATTAATGAGATTGATTCCGCAAATGATACTATCAAAGATGCTGTATGTGATGAAAATATACAAGATAAACCGCAAGAGGGTTTTAATAAAAGAGATCAACTACTTAAACTAGCTGAAGATGGTTGTATAACCCATTCAGTTTCTTACATTAAAAAAGCTAGTCAAAAAATTATTGATAAATTGTACACTGAATACGAAAAAAAACGATTACAAAAAGCAAATGAGTTTTTAACTGATTTAGTTATATCAAAATTTTCAGATATATTAGGAGGGTTTGATGCTATTGAAGATCCTAAAGAATTAACAAAACAACTTAAATCAGACGACCTTTTAAAACGAGATGTGTACAGTTTAGTAGAAAAAATATCACCAATCTTACCTTTTAGGATTTTTGTCTGGTGGTATTACAACTGTTAAGCATATGTACGAGCATAAAAATAAACAGCCGGATATAAAATCTGGGGAATAATATAAATGAGCTTATTTTATGGACATGATACACAGACAGATATTAATGTAAATATACAAGGATCTGTAGATAAAACGCATCTATCAAATAACTACTATACTAAAACTCAAGCTGATGGTAAATTTAATGACTACTATACTAAAACACAAGCTGATGGTAAGTATGCTTTGATTTCTAATTTACTAAAATATTATACTAAAACACAAGCTGATAATAAATATGTTTTTGTTTCAAGATTAGCCAACTATTATACAAAGAATGAAACAAATGGTAAGTATGCTTTAAGTTCTAATTTATCTAAATATTATACAAAGAATGAATCAGATGGTAAATTTAATGACTACTATACTAAAACACAAGCTGATGGTAAATATGTTTTGACTTCTAATTTAAATAACTATTATACTAAAACACAATCTGATGGTAAATTTAATGACTACTATACTAAAACACAAGCTGATGGTAAGTATGCTTTGACTTCTAATTTAAATAACTATTATACTAAAACACAATCTGATGGTAAATTTAATGACTACTATACTAAAACACAAGCTGATGGTAAGTATGCTTTGACTTCTAATTTAAATAACTATTATAATAAAACTCAAGTTGATAATAAATTTAATGACCACTATTATAATAAAACTCAAGTTGATACTAAATTTAATGACTACTATACTAAAACACAAGCTGATGGTAAATATTATACTAGAACTCAATCTGATAATAGATATGCTTTAAACTTTAATTTAGCAAATGAATATTATACGAAATCTGAAATAGATGATATAGTAAATAGTAAAGTAGTATATCAAAGTAATCAATTAAATTATACCACAAATGTTAATAGTCAACGAAATATTATCAGAATTGTTTTTAATAATATTAAATTTATTGAATTTACACTTTTATTAATAAATCCATCTGATGACTCTAAAACAGTTAAATTAGATATTATGGTAGATAAGATTAACAAAAAATTTATCATTAAAATAACAAATGATAACGAAAAAAAGATAGCTAATGCATTACTAGATTTATATTACGTATACTGTGTTGATGACAATTTAAACTATATTTATATTATTATTGAACCTAAAAAATCTCCAGTTTCAATTGATTATGCCGAATGGAAAAGAAAATGGCTGGCAGTATTTAATGGATTAACTAAAATACAAGTTTATTCACACCATAAATCTACATTATCTATGAGATATAATGGTTATTCACAAAATTTCGGAGCTATTATACAAGATAATATTATATCAACTAAAAAATTTGTAAATGATGAAATCGAAAAATTAAAAAAATTTATTAAAGATAACTATCAAGCTAAACCTAAAGATGAAGAATAATCCTCATGTTTGACTACATACACTGTTTGTAATAAGTAATTAATACAAAAGCGATATACAAAAGAATTCAAAATCCTGAAACAATTATTAAAAACACTTTTAACAAAAATTATATGACACTCGCTTGACAGACAAATTAAAAAAACATATAGATTCCATATTTTGTACAACATTGTATTATTATACATGCGCTGCTACTGATATTTTAATAACACTTGATTATTAAAGACGGTTTTTTGAAGAGCATTTCTTAAGCCTCTGTTATTCTCGAATATTCTTCGAATATTCTACGAATCCACGGAGGCGACCCCAATTTTTCACTTCGTGAAAATTTTCCCATCGTCGCCTAGAGATTATCGGGGCTCCATCTCTGCTCGATCACTTCGTGATCTGCGCTGCCGAGCCCTCTCAAACCAATGCTTTCTTAACATTTGTTTGTAAAGACCGTTTGTAAAATTTAAACGCACCTATATTTCAAAAAACATTATATATTATTTATACATGCTACTGATTTTAATAACACTTGATTATTAAAGACGGTTTTTTGAAGAGCATTTTTAAGTTGTTGTTATTCTCGAATATTCTTCGAATATTCTACGAATGTATGGGGACGTTCCGAATTTTCACTTTGTGAAAATTTACCCCGCCGTCACTGAGAATTCTCGGGCATCCCATTCCCCTGCTCAATTTTAGCTACGCTAAAATTTGCGCTGCCGGATGCCCTCCGAAACGATGCTTGTTAACATTTGTTTGTAAAGACCGTTTTTTAAAACATATAGATTCCAAATTTTGAAACTTGAGATTTTTACCCCCTTTAAAACAATGACTTTGAACCATGGTCTATTTTACGCTTTATAAAGATAGTTTT